>NW_005371709.1:2510479-2528216 GCF_000412655.1 Myotis brandtii
CGTGACGTCATCGCGCTCGCCCCGCCTCCGGTCCGCTCCGGGTTTAGCTCCGCCCACTCCGGCCAGGTAAACGCTCTCGTCAGCACTGCGCCTGCGTGCTTTCCCTGCCGAGCCCCGCCCTGACTTCGCTCTGCGCATGCGCAACATCCCTTCGCCACATCCTGCGAAGCCCGGGGGCAGGCGTTTCGGAACCCGGCCCCTCGTTTCGCCCCCTCACCCCCTCCGCTTTGCTCTGGAAGATTCCGACAGGGAACAGTTGGAAAGAAGATAAACTGAAGAACTTACGCCTGCATCCTCCTCCCCAACTTTGGCACTTAACTCCCCTCCTCTGGACCCTGCGCCCACGAAAGGCAGAAACCTGTATGCCTCGTAAGCCTGGCAGAAAATACAACTCCGTTCAATGTTTCCTGAGCAGCTGCTGTGTATAGGTGCAAGGGCAGGCCTTTCCCAACTCAATCCACTTCTCTGGTTGTCCAGTTAATCTCCCCTAAAGCACACACCCGATGGTTTTGCATTAATAATAATAATGCTAGCACCTGGCTGGTGTGGCTCAATGGTTGAGCTTCAGCCCATTAACCGGGAGGTCTCAGTTGGATTCTGGTCAGGGCACATGCCTGGGTTGAGGGTTAGATCCCCAGTAGGGGGCGTTAGGAGGCAACCCATGGATGAAGTTCCACATCGATGTTTCTATCCCTCTCCCTTCCTCTCTAAATTCAATAAAAATATATATCTTTTAAAAGTTAAAAAAAAATGCTAGCACTTATTGAGGGTTTACCAGCCACCAGGCACTGGACTAAGCTCTCTATAGGCAGTATCTTAGGTAGTCCTCCCCCAACAACCCTATTAGGGTTATCCTCATTTTCAGTTGAGGAATCTGAGACATGTTAAGAAACTTCATCCATGTCACTCAGCCAACATGCAACTGGAAGCTTGATTTGAACCTTACGTGTCAATGGACTCTGGTGCACCCAATCATACCACCGCCATTCTTAGTTTTAATTTACTGGCCTCATCCCCTCCTCCTCCCCTTCAAGAGTCTCTTAACTTAAGCCAACTGAACCCCTCCACTGCTTGGGCATTGCCTCGCTTGTGCTGTGAGCTTGCGGAGGAATGCCCTTCCCCCACTCCAGCTTTGGTCCCAATCCAATCTGTTTATCTAAGCAGGAGTCAAATGTCTGTATTCCTTCCCTGATTGCCCCAGGTGGAAGCAATCGTTTCCCTTCAAACGGCCAGAATGTAGAATAGAATCCCACATACAGTAGTTCCAGATTATGGGGAGTGGGTTGGGGGCGGGTGTGTGTGTGTGTGTGTGTATGTGTGTGTATGTTCCAAGACCTCCAGTGGATGCTTAAAACTCCAGCATAGTATGAAGCCCTATATATATACTATGTTTTTTCCAAACATGCCTATCTATGGTAAACTTTAACTCATAAATTAGGCACAGTAAGAGATTAACAATAACAACTAATAATAAAATAGAACAATTATAACAATAAACTGTAATAAAAGTTATGTGAATGGGGTCTCTCTCAAAATATCTTGTTGTACTATACTTACCTTTTCATTTAAGGAAGCACTTTACAGCTTCTCTTTGGCATATCCAAATCACCAGTATCACTATTCTTGCTTTCTGAGGTCATTATTGGGTAAAATAAGTATTATTTGAACACAAGCACTGTGATGCCACAACAGTTGATTGCTAACCAAGTCATCTAAGTGGCTAACGGGCCTGTAGCATATGCAGTGTGCACATACTGGACAAAGGTATGAGGCACATACCTGGCAGGACAAAGCAAAACAGCACAAGATTCCATCACACTGCTTGGAATAGCACACAATTTAAAACTTATGAATTGCTTATTTCTGTAATTTCCCATTTAATGTTTTTGGACCAGGGTAAATGAAACAGTGGAAAATAAAATAGCAGATAAGGGGGCATGCTGTATACCACTAACTACTATTATATTCAGAAATACCCCTACTTGTTAAGGGAATGGGCTTGGCTCTGTGGCCGGCCCAGGCTTGTCTGCTGGACTCTGCCTCTTTAGGATGAGTTGCAGGGGTCCTCAAACTACGGCCTGCGGGCCACATGCAAATACAAATATTGTATTTGTTCCCGTTTTGTTTTTTTACTTCAAAATAAGATATGTGCAGTGTGCATAGGAATTTGTTCATAGTTTTTTTTAAACTATAGTCCGGCCCTCCAACGGTCTGAGGGACAGTGAACTGGCCCCCTGTTTAAAAAGTTTGAGGACCCCTGGTTTAGAGGAAGTATAAAAGAAGAATCTTTTTCTTCAATATCTTAACTACCTGAAATCTCACCATCAGCAATTTACTCCAAAGGTAAATTTCAGTTACTCCTCCTTGGGTCTGCCTGGGCCACTGGCCTTAAGCTGTCAGTGACTAGTAGTATTATTGGTTCTCTCTTCTGGAAACGACATAATTGAGGGATATTATTCAAGAACTCTTAGATATTATTTGGGGGGATCATTGGAAAATACAAGAAGCCTCTAAAGACCAGAAAGGGACAACAGTCGTGGCCAACATCAACGAACAAAGGCTTCCCCTGGTAATTAGAGATGGGTCAGCTGTACTCCGCTTTCTGAGGTCTGACTCGGATGTTTTATAATCAAGTTCTCTTAGTTCTTTCTTTCCCTTCTCCAGCGTTCTGAGTCTTCATTCTTTGCCTCAAATCCTGGTGCCACTGATGCTTTCCCCAGGTGGAAGAAACCAAGGGAGAAAATAAAATAGTAAAAGAGGATAATACCTTAAATTAACATTTTTGAGATGTTAGTCTTTGCACCTATACGTGATGGTACGTAAGGCCACATAATTGACTCATAAACCTCACTGTGGCCCTTGGAGAAATTCCAGAAGGAAATGCTGGGTAGAACAAGTTAGAAAAATAGGAGTGGGAAGAGAAGGGAATGTAAACACACCGTCTTCCACCAGATGGCGCCCTCTCCCACTATTACCCTGATCTTGGCGCTTCAGAAGCGTCTCTAAACTTCAAGTCCCTGGCTGTGGTCTCTCCTGCCACCATCTCACAGTGCAGGCAAACCACTGTGCTTCACAGGTGTTGCTTTTTTTTTTTTTAAACAAACTGAAAGCAAGACCCTCCACCAGCAAAATGATTACAACCTGCTTTATTGTGGTGGTCTGGAACTGAACATGAAATATCTATGAGGTATGCCTGTATACCAGATCTTTTCATGCTTCTAGCTGTATAAGTTATCCTTTGCTGCGCAAAAATAAAAAAATTCAAAGTTAGTGGCTTAAAACAATAATAAAATATATGATCTCACATTGGGTTTTGGCTTTGGGGTGGTTTGGGTCAGGAACTCGCGAGCAGTTTGGTGGGCAGTTTTGGCTCAGGGGCTTTCGGGCGGTTGCGGTCTGTCATCTGAAGGCTGATAGAGTGGGAGGACTGGCTCCCATGAGGCTTCCTCGCATGACAGGCAAGTCGATGCTGGTCCTCTTGTGCTGACCAGCTGACAAGAGTTTCCGTTCCTCTCCAGCTAAGACTCTCCAGAAGACATCTTCCGTGTCCTCATGACATGGCAGTGGATTTCCCCCAAGTGGGAGATCCAAGAGGATGCAAGGCAGGCAGCCACAAGGTCCTCTAGGAAATACCCTCAGAAGTCACGCTGTCATTTTCACAATATCCAATTGGTTTCATGAGTGAGAACCATTCAATGTCCTAATGCATAATGGGTGGGTTGACCAAGAGCATGACTACCAGGAGGTGAGAATCATTGGGGCCATCCTGCAGGCCATGTTGGATGCCTGCTACTAAGTGCTGTCAGCTTAGAATAGCCTCCCCCTCCACCTGACTTCCTCCCACTCACCTTTAATATCCAGTTTGAATGTCAGGGCCTTTGTAAAGCCTACCCCCAAATAAGTCCTCATTTCATCCTCTGTGTTTACATAGAACTATGTTCTATCTCTATTAAGCACCTACCCCCTTGCATTTTTTTTAAATATTTTTTTATTGATTTCAGAGAGGAAGGGAGAGGGAGGGAGAGATAGAAACATCAATGATGAGAGAGAACCATTGATTGGCTGCCTTCTGCACACCCCACCCTGGAGATGGAGCCCGCAACCCAGGCATGTGCCCTGACCGTGAATCGAACTGTGACCTCCTGGTTCATAGGTCAACACTCAACCACTGAGCCACGCCAGCTGAGCTCGCCTTGCATTTTAATCTATTTCTTGAATGTGATTGTTTCCCCGATTGTGCTCTAGGTTCCTGAGACTTGACATCTTGGCAGCTCCAGTTTCTGCCAAGTATAGAGTCTTGGGATAGTGGATACTCAATGAATGCTTGCTTTAAAATAAATGAATAAAACATAAAAAAATAAAACAAGTTGGTGAGAAACTGGAACCCTTGTGCACTTTGGTGGGAATGTAAATGATGCAGCCTCTATGGAGACAATATGGCAGTTCCTCAAAAAATTAAACATATTAATTAAAAATAAGCATTACCATATAATCTTACAATGTCGCTTCTGGGTTTATACTCAAAAGAATTGAAAGCAGGCCCTAGCCGGTTTGACTCAGTGGATAGAGCGTTGGCCTGCGGACTGAAGGGTCCCGGGTTCGATTCTAGTCAAGGGTATGTACTTTGGTTGCAGGCTCCATCCTCGTAGGGAGCGTGCAGAAGGCAGCCAATCAATGATCTGTCTCTCCCTCTCCCTTCCTCTCTGTAAAAATCAATAAAATATATTTTTAAAAGAATATATCATTTATTTTTTTAAAAAAGAATTAAAAGAAGGTCTCAAAGAAATATTTGTACACCCCATGTTCATGGCAGCATTATTCGCAATAGCCAAAAGGAGGAAGCAACCCAAGTTCCCATTAACGGATGAATGGATAAACTAAATGTGGTATGTACATGCATACAATGGACTCCTATTCAGCCTTAAAGAGTAAGGAAGTTCTGACATGTGCTACAACATGAATGAAACTTGAGGACATTAATGATAAGTGAAATAAGCCAGTCACAAAAAGACAGATATTATATGGCTTCACTTGTATGAGGTACCTAGACTAGTCAAATTCATAGAGACAGAAAGCTAAATAGTCATTGCCAGAGGCTAGAGGGAGGGGGAATGGGGAGTTAGTGTTTAATGGGTAGAATTTCAGTTTTGCAAGATGAGAAGAGTTCTGGAAGTGGATGATGGTGATGGTTGCACAATAATATAAACATACCTAATACCACTGAACTGTGTGTTTAAAAATGGTCCAAAATGGTAAATTTTGCAACAGTTATTTTTTTATTATTATTGATTTCAGAGAGGAAAGGAGAAGGAGGGAGAGATAGAAACATCAATGATGAGATAGAATCATTGATCGGCTGCCTCCTGCACGCCCGCCCCCCCAACCCCCACTGGGGGTCAAGCCCGAAACCCGGGCATGTGCCCTTGACTGGAATCGAACCCAGGACCCTTCAGTCCACAGGCTGACGCTCTATCCACTGAGCCAAACCAGCTAGGGCACCACAGTTAATTTTTTAATAAAAGAATGATGATGATGCCCTAGCTGGTTTGGCTCAGTGGATAGAGCGTCGGCCTGTGGACTAAAGGGTCCCAGGTTCGATTCCGGTCAAGGGCATGTACCTGGGTTGCGGGCACATCCCCAGTAGGGGGCGTGCAAGAGGCAGCTGAATTGATGTTTCTCTCTCATCAATGTTTCTAACTCGCTATCCCTCTCCCTCTCCCTTCCTCTCTGTAAAAAAATCAATAAAAAGTATATTTTAAAAAAATTAAAAAAAAGAATGATGATGAACAAAGTGTGATAAATGGAATATCATTCACCATAAAAAGAATGAAGTATTGATACATGCCACAACATGGATGAACTTTGCAAACATTATTATATGTGAAAGAAACCAGACACATAGTGTGTGATTCCATTTATATGAAATGTCCAGAACAGACAAATCCATAGAGACAGAAAGTAGATTAGTGGTTGCCAGGGGCTGGGGGAAGGAAAGAATTGGAAGTGGTTGGGGTACAGGGGTTCTTTGTGGATTGATGGAAATGCTCTGGGATTGTATAGTTGTGATAGTTGTACAACTTTGTGAATATACTAAAATCACTGAATTGCACACTTAAAACTGAGAGTTCTTGCCGTAGCGAGTTTGGCTCAGTGGATAGAGCGTCGGCCTGTGGACTGAAGGGTCCCAGGTTCGATTCCGGTCAAGGGCATGTGCTTGGTTGCGGGCACATCCCCAGTGGGGGGTGTGCAGGAGGCAGCCGATCGATGTTTCTCTCTCATCGATGTTTCTAACTCTCCATCCCTCTTCCTTCCTCTCTGTAAAAAATCAATAAAATATATTTTTTAAAAAAACAAACTGAGAGTTCTTATGTTGGGTAAATTTTTATGTTAGATGAATTATGGTCAATTTTAAAAAGTAATGATTAATAAAAGAAATATTTGACTGGTATGTGCTTTTAGATTCTCTTTAATATTTGGATTTTCTCTAGTGTTTAAACTTAATGTTCGAATACATTTGGGGATTAATAACTCACTGCCTTTGCTCTGAAAAGTGTTCAGTAAGTACATCTCTATGTTCTTGTACCTGGGAAAGCAGTACTCATGAGTAATGAGTTTTCCATCTGTGAAACCCTGAGTGTCCGACAAACACAGCAAGGAAATGAATGCCTGCAGTTACATTCTTACTCAACAGCTCTTGGCAGCCATGAAAACAACCATTCATCAAACACGGGCACACAAAAAGTCTTGCAGAGCAAGGCCATGAAAATCTCAGCATTAAAACCTTGTGGCTGCCCATGAAAGAGAGTTAACTGTCCACCAAAAAGTCCTGTTTCCCCTTCCACAGTACAAAGTTGTAGTTGGGCAGCAGAGGCTCAGTCAGGGACTCCATTTCCCAGCCCCCTTGCATATAGATCAGGTCATGTGACTCCCCACAAGAAATGAATGAAAGTAATGTCACTTCTAGAACAAGGCATTAAAAGTTAGGACCCTCCTCCTCCCTCTCTTCTCCCAAATGGCAGCTCAACACAAAGGGGATGGTTGGGCTACAAAGTAAAAGAAGCCCGAGTCCCTAAGACATCACATGGTGGAAAGCCTTCCACTAACTGGAATATCCACAATGCACAATTACATGAGGAAGAAATAGATTTGCACGTGAACAACAAATAGATTTTTCTTATACCTAAGCTACTGAAATGTTGGGGTATATCTGTTACAGCAGCTAAACATCAATATTCATTTATTCCACTGAGTGACTATTCATTATATGTCTTTCATAGCAATATACAGATGAATTCTGGAATTATTTCCAAAAAAAAGGTTCTAATTCTAAATTGGAGAACTGGATGGGAGACTTAATGGACCAGAAAACTTGTATAAATATGCCACTAATGGAAGGACAGTAGGTAACCCATCAAAAAGAAAAAGAAAAAGAAAAAAAAGAATAGCTCAATTACCATTAAAGACACAGAAAGAATTAACAAAAACTTCTTAAAAAGTATCAGACCCAGATTATTTTGTGAACAAATTTTATCAAACCATCGATAAATTATATAGTTAATCTATTCCAAAGAATAGAAAATGCCCCAATTAATTCTATGAGTCCAGAATTACTGTCCTTGATGCAAATGCCGGGCAACAGCACACACACAAACACACACAAAAATTTCATCTGGAACATAGTCCATTTAAAAAGAATACACCTACCACACGACTGAGCTATTCCACTGCTAGGTATTTACCCAAGAGATATGAAAGCGTATGTCCACACAAAGACTTGTACATGAATGATTATAGCAGCTTTATTTGCAAAAAAAAAACCAAAAACCTGAAACAATAAAAATGTCCGTCAATGATAAATGGATAAACAAATTATAGTATAACCATACAATGAGATAATACTCAGTGACAAAAATGAATGAATTATTGTTACCACAATATCATGAATAGATCTCAAAATAACTGAGTAAAAGGAAGCCAGACACGACCCCCTCCCCATAAAAAAAAGCACATATTGTACATTCTACTTATATAAGTTAATCTAGGAAGCAGATCAGTGGTTGCCTGGGGGAGGAAGATGAGGGGAAAAGACAGAAATTACAAAGGAACAAAGGGAAGCTTGGAGGCAGTATAGACATGTTCACTGCTGTAACTGTGGTGATGGTTTCACCAGTGTATCCATATGTCAAACCTCACCAACGTGTACATTTAAACTATGTGCAGTTTAACATACATCAAGTGTACCCTAATCACTGCTGTTGTTGTTTTTAATCCTCATCTGAGGATATTTTTTCATTGATTTTTAGAGAAAAAGAAAGACAGAGAAATGTCAATGTCAGAGAAACACATCAATTGGCTGCCTCCTGCAGGAGCCCCAGTCAGGGGCTGGGCCCAGGAAGAGCATACAACCGAGGGACGTGCCCTTGACCGGAGTCGAACCCGGGACCCTTCAGTCCGACACTCTATCCACTGAGCCAAACCGGCTAGGGCATAATTGGGTTTTTTTTAAAGGACAATCAAGGCAACCACTTCATCTTTCTGAAACTCATCTATACAATGCAGTTATTACCTACATTGCTTATCTGTTCATATGAGGACATCATGAAATAATGAATGTAAAAATATTTTGCAAACTCTGAATACAAGAGGTAAGGACACTGTGTAATCTTTGTTACTATTAATGCCATTATCAACAATAACTTAGTCATTAATATGATCAGTGTCACAGTCACTACAAAAAATCCCATCACTTGGTCTTCTAGTACCTACGTTAAGATCACTGAGCTAGTTCATCAGTTTAATGGAAAAGAAAAAACATCCAACGAGAAAACCCACTGCATGGGAAGACATATTTGCTAATGTCATATCTGATAAGGGCCTAATCTCCAAAATTTATAGGGAACTCATACAACTTAACAAAAGGAAGATAAACAATCCAATCAAAAAATGGGCAAAGGATCTAAATAGACACCTTTCAAAAGAGGACATTCAGAAAGCCAAGAGACATATGAAAACATGCTCAAAGTCACTAATCATCCGAGAGATGCAAATCAAAACAACAATGAGGTACCATCTCACACCTGTCAGAATGGCTATCATCAACAAATCAACAAACGACAAGTGCTGGAGAGGATGTGGAGAAAAAGGAACACTTGTGCACTGCTGGTGGGAATGCAGACTGGTGCAGCCACTATGGAAGACAGTATGGAGTTTCCTCAAAAAACAAAACATGGAACTCCCATTTGACCCTGTGATCCCACTTCTAGGAATATATCCCAAGAAACCAGAAACACCAATCAGAAAGGATATATGCACCCATATGTTCATAAGAAGGAACTCTTACCGTTTGCAACAGCATGGATGGACCTGGAAAGCATTATGCTAAGTGAATAAGCCAGTCAGAGAAAGATAAATATCACATGATCTCACTCATTTGTGGAATATCATGAGCAACATAAACAGATGAACAAAAATAGAGCCAGAAGCATCGAACAGACCGTTCAACCTAAGAGGGAAGGGGGGGGGTGGGAGGTAAGAGATCAACCAAAGGACTTATATGCATGCCTATGAGCATAACCAATGGACACAGACAAGAGAGGAGTGAGGGTGTGTGCTGGAGGATGGGAGCAACCGGGGAGAGGTCCATGGGGGAAAGGGAGACTTATGTAATACTTTAAATACATAAATACAATAAAGAATTTAAATTAAAAAGAAAAGGAAAGAAAAAAACAAACCCAGCAAGTTCACCCGTTCCTAGGGACAGCTGGGAGGAAAAGGTGACCTATCACACAGTTTACCAGGGAAGTGAGGAAAGACATGTTGTGAAATGCTCAAATATGCAACGGCTAGGGAAGCCAAGCACACAGCTGTTCCTGTAAATGCCCCCTGTGCCTGGACAAATTTTAGTTTGAATGCAATCATGGAAGATCCTGCAAACATGTAATGAGGGGAGTCTGTGAACGTCCACTACTGACATCCGAGAACTTGTGGTCAGTTCATCTCTCCAGATGGACTGGAACCCCAGGAAACAAGATGAATAGTGAGCTCTCCCAGGCTGAAAGGAGGTACAGTCCGCGGGCTGCAAAAGGGAGTAAAAGGAGGGGTAAGAAGAACCTTGGATTCTTGGATTCTACAGAGAAGAAGGTTCGACCTTCAGGTGGGTAATAATTGTTAACACTTCTGTGCCATCTTTTCAAGAAAGCTCAAATCCAGATACAAGAAAGAACAGTAGAGGGATCCGTTCATGGTGAGACTGTCATTCCCCAGGTGGGGAGAGAGCCGGGAGAGAAAGGAATGAACAAGGATGAGCACTTGCTATAGCTCAGGCTCGGCGTCTTACAAACACTATCTCATGAAGTCCTCCCAACAGCGTTGCGCTGCTGAGAGCTGAACTGCACTGACGCTCCGCTCGCCAGGCTCTCTGCTCTATGTGCATGGCCTCATCAAGCCCTTTCAACAGCCCAGCGAGGTAGGTACCAGCATGATCCCCATCTAGTGGGTGATGAAGCTGAGACACAAAGAGCTTCAGTAAACTGCCTAACACCAGACAACTAGGGAGAGATTTAGGCTCACCTCTGACCTCACCGGGTGAGCTCACCCAACAATTAGGGCCAGTCATGTTAACTGCCTAGGGCTGTGGTCGGCAAACTGCGGCTCACGAGCCACACAGCACACGCGGCTCTTTGGCCCCTGTAGTGTGGCTCTTCCTAAGCCTTAGGAGTACCCTAATTAAGTTAATAACAATGTACCTACCTATATAGTTTAAGTTTAAAAAATTTGGCTCTCAAAAGAAATTTCAATCGTTGTACTGTTGATATCTGGCTCTGTTGACACTGGCCTAGGGGACACAGGAAGAGACATCAGAGTACAGGACACGCTGAGAGGTTAGGGACCCAAAAGGTCGGGTGCATACCTATGGCCCTGGGCCTTGAGAGGGAGGAGTGTTGGGAGGAGGGGTAGTCTTGCAAGTCCTTCTAACATCTGGCAGACAGAAGGGGGACTGTCTCCAGGGACTAGGAGAATGACCTCAGCACAGTGAGCTGATTAAACATAAAGGTAACTATCCGATTTCATTATAAACTGGGAAGAAAGAAGCTGATGTAATTCAGATTTGTAATAACATTCTCTACAGTCTTCCCTTCCTGCCTTAGCTCAGGATATAACTATCACAAAGCCCAGCGTAGGTCGGGGTGGAGACTTTGGATAGTTGGGAGAAACTGTTTATCTGCTGGGAAATCTTCAGAAACAGCATGTGGTGGTAACAGCCCTGAGTTTGAATCTTGTTTTGGTCACGCAGTGCCCGAGCCTGTCTCCACGTCTGTTAAATGGGGGCATTTAAAACCTCAGGGGCTCGTGTGGATGATCAGAGATATTACATAAGGTATTCATCATGTTCTTGGCTCACCGCAGGCACTGCAGGAAGTTAGTTCCCTTTCTCCCCTCTTCCCAGCCTTGACTCAGAAGTGCTTTACGGCCCCCGGGCATCCGAGCGCCCCCTTTAGGACTCCTGACGATAGCAGTAGGGAGAACCGGCATCCCACCCTAGGGAGAGGCAGGTATGAAGCCAGAGGGACTTGCCTCCCCTCACCTCCGTGCTGGGGAAGGAACTTCTCAGCCTTGGTGCCTGCAAGATCCCAAACAGCCACCCAGTTCAAAGGAAGGATCCAGGAACAGGGTGAACAAAGGGGCCTTCAGAGTAGGAGCCAGACTGTCATTTCCACAGGCTGGTGAGGTTGGTGTGGTGGCTCACGCCCTCGTGCTGCCCAGGCTCCCTCCCTTCCTCACTACTCTTGGCTGTGGGGGGTACGATGAGCACCGACCTGGGCAAGCCACTTCACCTCCGAAGCCTCTATGCCTCGTCGGTATAAAAGGGCTCGCATTTTAAGGGTTTAACTCTGATTCCTATCGGAAGCAGCCAAGGAAGTTAACCAAAGTGAGAAAGTTAGAATGGTTCCGGAAAGGCCACAAAATCCCTACCGTCCCTGACTATTCATATGGACATTTAGAAAGGGTAAAGTATATTATTGTATTTATCACACATATCCAAAGGGTTAGAACTATGATTTGTCATAAGAGAACATTGTAGAAGAATCTGAATGTACCTAGGGAAATGTGTGTGCATTTGATTAGTTATAAAAATTAAGGAAGGAGAGTTAACAGTGGTTTATCTCCAGGGCATGAGATTAGGATGATCAAGTGTCTTGTCTTTTTACTTTGTATACTCTGGACAGTTTAACTTTTTAATGGGTATATATCGCTATTATACTGGGTATATACTGGTATTTATTTTACACATCACTTCCATAACAAACAAAATGATAAAAACATAATGTTAACCAGACCTTTCTCTCTTATATCCCTGCTCTTTCTTTATATCCCTGAAAATATTAATGTTTTAACCCTCCTTCCTCACCATCAATGATCCCACTCCCATCCCTAGAAAAGCAGGAAAAGTAATGGACATAAAATGAGCAAATTCTTTATATTCCTCAGACTCAAATGGGCTCAATGAGGCCCCTGAGGAGTAGTATCCTATTTCAGTGTGCCCCAGCATTAAACGGGAAATGTCAGATTAACCATTCCTGAACACCTGCTCTCCAGGTGGGAAAAACAAACTCCACCTAAATGTCAGCGCCTGCCAGGGGACCACAGGGCTTAGCAGCTGGCAGCTGGAGGTGAGAACATCTATCTTCCAGCCCCGGTCCTGCCGCTGCTTGTGTGACCATGGATACGGCCCTTCTCCCCATGGGGCTCCACTTTCCCTACTGAATGGAGCATCAGTGCCAGTTTCTAAGACTGTTGACAAGATCATATAAGGTAATGCAAGTAGAAGCACATTTTCAATGGCAAAATATTTCACCGAGACAAAATAGAGCAGAGAACTTAACAGCCTTTGCAGAGAGGGAGGCCACTTTTCATTGGAGTGAAATCCATAAATAGACACAGAGAGAAAAAAGGAGTAAGGAAGGATCCTTGGAAGCTGGTGGTATTTTCCTCCACCCTGGAAACCCAAACCACAAAGAGGAGGGTGTGTGTGTGTGTGTTGTATGTTGGGAGGGTGCTTTGAAAGAGTGGGTGTGGAGCACACACAGCATTAAATCCCTGCCTGGAGCTATTCAATGTGTTTTGAACTCTGTCAGTAGAATCCTGTGTCCTGGCTGCAGACTTCAGGCCCAGGGCACAGGAGGGAAGAGCCAGCAAGGAAGCCTGTTAACTGCCCTCCCACCCTTTCCAGGGCATCTGAGTCAGCAAGCTGTGGCTAGAAGCAGGGGGAAGAGAGGTAGGGCGTGTCCAGGAGCCAACACCAGAGCAGGCACAGTGCTCTGCACAAAAGAACCAGAGCCTGGGCTCCAAGAGATCCCATTCGACCCCTACTCAACTCTGTGACTTAAGGCAAGTTGCCACCCCATCCTGGGCTTCATCTCCCCTTCTGTAAAATGAGGGGGTTACACAACAGGATCCTTCTGGCTCCATGACCATGGCCTTTCTGTGTCTACCCATCAGGCGATGAAGCTTCCCAATCGGAGGGCCTATTGAGAGCTGGGAAAGGTCCCTAGAATTCCCTCTGGCTTCCGTCAGGGACAGACACCGGCAGTTTGCTCCCCTCTGGTTCCTGTGCCTTGCCCCAAATGCACTGAGAATTTGTGAACTCATTTTTCTTTCCTGCCCAAGAGAGGGAACCCGGGAGGGCAAACAATAGGGCAGTGTGGCGTAATGAGAACGTGGAGGGAGGCAGGAGGCCTGGCACAGAGGGTTACTGCTGGGGGCCAGGAGAGAAGACACAAACACACAAGATCAGACAAACCAAACTTTATTCATAAAAGCATATTAGTAATCACCACTGGACTCTTAAATGAGGCACATTGGTCCCCTCTCCCTACCAGCCCTCAGGCCTCCCATTTCCACCCTTTCTTTAGACCACTGTAGAACGCTGGAAAAATCCTCTCCTGGGTCTGCAAGTGGTCCTAGGCTTTGGGCTGGGAGCAGCCCACAGTGGTCTTGGGCTAGATTGAGTCCTGGAGTCCAGAGAGAGAAGCCAGAGATGGACTCCAGTATCCAAACATTCTGGGCCAGATCAGGTGGCCATTCCTATGGCACAGGGCCTCAAGGGGGAGGGGAGGATGTGGGGCCATATTACACACCCTTCTCACATCTGGAGAAGCAGCGAGAGGCCAAGCACAAGGCACATCTGGAAGAGCCAGTGAGCATTGAAATATTTCAGGCACATCTGGATGGATAAGGTACCATGAAGGCCAAGGAGAAATCTGCTCCTGAGTAAGGTCACTGGACCACAGACGGAGCACCATGGGCTGGGGGGACTAAGACAGCATCCTCAGGGGTCTGGATCTGAGCGGAGGATGCAACTTAGATGGTGGTCTAAGAAAAGACAAAAGGAACAAAAGCTGGAGCCAAAACCCGCTGCTTAGGGTACAGAGGCACAGGGCTCAGTTCCAGATGTTTGGAATATTGTGCCCAAGTCACAGCACTCAGGATTTCTCTTATGTTGAGGCGAAATGAATCTTCACCCATCTTGGTTTTTCCACTGGATGGTGTTGACAGAAAGCTGCTGGGCAGAGGTCCTTCCCTCCCCCGCTGTGAAACCGTGTTGACACAGGCCCGGATCCCTGGGAATCTCCATGGCTCCTGCAACACAGAAACCTGCAACAGAAGAACCAACGTCACTGGGTCTCCGAGGCACTCCCAAGTATCCCAGCGAAGCCCCACTCCCCCCACCCCCCCAGGCTCTGGCTGGCACCAGTGGTGGGAGCTGAGGGACCAGTTAACCTGCCCGGAGTGTGGCAGCAGCATGCCGGCCTAACTGAGACACTGAAGGGCTCAGTGGTCTGGGATTTGCCAGAGGAGAGAAAACAAAGATAACCAATTCGAATAGGAACAGAGTTTAGTTTTACAAGACGAAGTTCTGGATATGGATGGTTGTGAAGGTTGACAACAATGTGGATGTACTTAGTGTCACAGAACTGTCCACTCAAAAATGGTTAATTTTGTTATGTATATTTTATCACAATTTACGTGATTTTTAAAATAACCATGTGAACGGCATCTAACATGTATTGACCCCTTACTATATGTAGCATAAGCCTGGTCGTGAAGAGGCCAAACTGCCAGCGTTCAAATCCTAGCTCCACCTAGGATGCTCTGGGAAAGTTACTCAACCTCTCTGGGACTCATTTTCCTTATATGGAATCTATATATATAAAAGCCTAATATGCAAAGTGTCCCCTCGGGAGTTCAACCGACCAGGAGTTCAACCGCTCGCTATGACGTGCACTGACCACCAGGGGGCAGCACGGAATGAAGGAAGGCCGGGCCAGCAGCCGGCAGCTGGGGAAGGGAGGCCCCAGCTGCCAGCTGCCAGCTGCCAAGGACCCTACCCATGCACAAATTTCGTGCACTGGGCCTCTAGTAAGGAAATAATAATAGAACCCTCTTCAATAGGGTTGTTGAGAGGATGAAATGAATACAGGCAGTCCTCGGGTTACGTCGGACTCGACTTACCTTACGTCATTTCGTGGTTATGTCGCCATCTCCCATTTATTTATAAAAAAAAAAGTTCCGTCATTTCGATGTATGTACATATGTGCTTTATATTTTTTTTATTATATATTTACCACAAGTAAAGGTCAGGAATTGTTATCTTTCTTTTAAATTTTTTTTACTGCCCTAACTGGTTTGGCTCAGTGGATGGAGCGTCAGCCTGCGGACTGAAAGGTCCCAGGTTCGATTCCGGTTAAGGGCATGTACCTTGGTTGTGGGCACATCCCCAGTAGGAGGTGTGCAGGAGGCAGCTGATCGATGTTTCTCTCTCATCGATGTTTCTAACTCTCTATCCCTCTCCCTTCCTCTCTGTAAAAAATCAATAAAATATATGTTTCACTTCATTACTGCTGTGTATGTGCTCCGTGTGAGTGACGTAGGTGCTTATGTAGATGGGTTCCGGCTTACGGTGAAAATCGAGTTATGTCGCGCCGTAGGAACGGATCTCCGACGTAACCTGAGGACTGCCTGTACATCTAGTGCTTTGAGCAGTGCCAGGCACACAGAGGGCTAGATAAATGCTATGGTGACCAAGTAAAGCTTACATAAGTGCCCTCCCACCCAGATCCTCACAACTACAACAGAGAAATCTAATGCCTCTCCACCTAAGCCTTACAAACACGCTCACAAAGACACACTCTGGCCTCCCCTATTCTAGTTGCTAATCCAGAGAGCGGCAATTTTTTTTTTTTTCAAAGAGAAGACCTTTGAAGGATTTAGCAAAAAGTTTGAATTATCACAATTCTTTGGACATGTGGTTATTAATGCCACCCCTCCAACTTGCTCTCCGAATAAAACCCTCTAACTTTCAGAAAAAGAGGAGTTCTGTGTTTTTATTCAAAGGCCCATGACCCCTCCAGGAAACAAAGAAGTGTCGTACCTTCCTGAGGCTGGGCCAGCTGTCCACCCCAGCGCCAGAGAGCTTTCCTCTCTCGGTGAGTGTGACCGCTGTCACAGGCAGAGCCAGGATCTCTTGCAGGTGTCATTCCCTTTGACTGGGAAACCATCTGGGTAACTTTGGCTTCATTTCCCAAACGATGTAAAGGAATGTTCAGATCCACCAGGTCCCAGGCCTCTCCCTGGCCTGTCAAGGAGCAGTTATTTTCCCTCATGGGCTGGGCCCTCCCTCTGCTAGAGAAAGTCCCTGGGAAAGAGGGAGCACCCCAAGTCTTCAAAAAGACCAATGGGTTGGGCCCCCTAGGAAGAAACGAAAGCCAAGACTGCAGGGGAACCTTAAGTGGCAAAATCTGATCCAGGCCCTGGGGCAAGAAACCCTTCTTATTGCCTGGTTTTACGGCAGGACTTCTCGGAGCCTTGGATGTGCCAGTGACTCTCCGAGAAGGGGGGATAGCACCTTTGACAAACCCATTTAGCCTGGAAACCCTCTTTGAGAGGGTAACTCCTGAGCCGGAATCCCAGGGAACACCACTGTTTTCATGCAAACAGCGCTGGAAGGGGACTTGGGAGACAAGGTTCTAATGTTATTCTGGCTTTTCTTACAAGCAAGCTCTAGGGCTCTGTCTGTAAAACGGAATGGAGCTCGCCCTAACATTCCCTGGCGGTCCTGTGGGGTCCCTAATGCAGAAAGATATTGGGAGGTGGGAGTGGAGCAGAGGCCTGTGAGTCAGGCTGGGAAAGCTAGTGTGCGTTTGGGTCTGGCCTCCATGAACCGATGGGACAAAGGCGAACAGACAGAGGCAAGAAGACAGCCCACAGGCCCTGACCATCCATCCTCACCTTTGGAGCTAGGCCCCACCCCAAGACATCAAAGCACCGAGCGATGGGCCGGGTAGGACCGCGCAGGATGTCCGAAAAATCCCGAACTAAAACCAGACTCGTCGCTCCTCCCGGGGCCAGTGGCGGCCTGTCTCCAGCTCTGCCCGCGGCTGGCTACATGCCTGCCTTTCCCAGCAACTCAGGCTGGCAGAGGGCCCAGGGAAAGGGGGTGCTCTTCCCAGCGCGGGGCGGCAGGAAGGGGGCAGGGGCCCCGCCAGATGACTGGCAACAATTTGGGAGCCTCCACCGGATCTACGCGGCGCCTGTCCACGTCTCGCTGTCAGCGGGGAAGGGGAAGAGGAACCGCGAGGTCTGGCCTCGGGAGGGGTATGGGAGTGCGCGTCCGCCCTGCGGATGTCGCCCTGCTCGGGCCCCTGGAGACTGCGCATCCCACGCAGCGGTCCGGGCT
>NW_005371709.1:2528465-2528818 GCF_000412655.1 Myotis brandtii
GTAGAGCTCAGAGAGCAGGGAGAGGCCCAGGCAGAGGCCCCCGCAGACGGCGGCGCCCAGGAAGGCGTGGTAGGCGCAGGGCATCTGGTAATTCTTGAGGTTGCAGTAGCTGTGCCTCTGAGTCTGGTCGATCATGATGGCTGTCGCGGCGCCGTAGAGCGCAGCCGCCAGCAGGTCGTGCGCCACGTTGACCACGAGCCAGCGCGAGCCCAGAACGGGCACCAGCTCGTGCTTACCCAGCAGCGTGAGAAAGTAGAGGCCCAGGGTCAGCAGCCAGAAGAGCACGGACACGAAGAGCGCGAAGTGCACGGGCCCCTGGTACCTGCTGGTGGCGATGGTGATCCAGAAGGCGG
>NW_005371709.1:2529384-2529648 GCF_000412655.1 Myotis brandtii
CTCCTAGTCCGGCTCTTTCTCCTGCTCCCACCCTTCTTCCCCTCTCTCCTCCCCTCAGCCCTCCTCTCATTCTCTCTGCCTCTCTCCACCCCTCCTACCCCCTTTCCCTTCTCCTCCCCGGTCTCCACCCCCAATCACTCCTCCCGACTTCCTGCCATCTCTTTCGGCCTCGCTCACCAACCCTGGGGCCACCCTTTCCCGCAGGCGCCGGACTCGCAGCTCGGAATCCTGAGTCCCCGGGGCTGGGCGGGAGGCACCCGCACC
>NW_005371709.1:2530121-2546849 GCF_000412655.1 Myotis brandtii
CGCATGCAGTTAGACCCCCTGACCTTTTCCTCCCTAAAGATAACATCTAGGCCTCAGTTGTATTTCAGCTCCAGGCCCAGAAAAGCAGCAAAACTAGACAAGTGAAGTCATGGTTGCCTTAGGACCAGCTGCATTGACTAATGAGCCCCTACCCTGGCCCCAACCAATCAGCGGAGACCATGACCCTGAAAGAGCACACCCGGAAAGCTGATGAATATGCTATTGAGACCCTTCCCTGAGACCTCCCCTAAGATTTCCACCTGCAAGAGAGAGCAATATTCTCAACACAAAGGACCCAGCCCGAACTCCCCCGCCCCGGGGAGTATGCCCCTGCCATTCCTTCCCTCCTCTCCCCCACAGGCACCATCTCCTAAAGCTGAGACTTGCAACCAGGGGAGAGTGGGCAGCAGCAGCTCATCCCAGGCTAAAGCCCTGAACTTATTTCCGAGGCCCCTTTTCTCTGACTTCCCAGTGAGCCAAAGCAGCCCAGCCTAGGCTCTCGTGTTGCTTTTTTTTAACTTAAAAACAAAACAAAACAAAACATTTTTATTGATTTCAGAGAGGAAGGGAGAGGGAGAGAGATATAGAAACATCAATCATCAGAGAGAATCATTGATTGGCTGCCTCCTGCACACCCCCTACTGGAAATCAAGCCCACAACCTGGGCATGTGCCCTGACCAGGAATTGAACTGTAACCTCCTGGTTCAGAAGTCGATGCTCAACCACTGAGCCACACGGGCTGGACCCTAAGTGTGTTTTTGCTGAACTACTAGACAAAATGGCCTGTGATGAGAACGACTGATACTTTACATTATTGTTATTAGTATGCTTTACATATATTCTCATTTGAGCCTCAAAACAGGCTCAGCACTTAATAGGTATTTAATACCCATTTGCTGAAAGGATTTCACAGATGAGGAAACTGAGGCACAAATGGGTTTCTTCATTTACTGAGGGGAAAATGAAGCCTAGAGGAGTTAAGATCACAAAACTGCTCGCTGCAGCTGGTCTCTCTTCTCTCTCCTTTTATCCAACCTTTGCACGCCAGGTCTAAAACACAGACCTGGTTGTTTATTGCACTGCTTCCCCCACAGACCACAGGATAGGGCTTTTTCTCTACTATGGGCATATTTCATAATTTCGCCCCAACTGACTTCCCATTTCCTGATTTTTCACTTCCTTTCTTTACCCATGATCCCACCCAGCATGTCAAGCCTGTCCAACATCTTTAGTTTCCCAAACGAGCTCAGAATGCCCTTCATTCCCAGACCCCACTTGCCTGGCACACTCCTGCATATCCTTCAGTGCCAGTGCAAATGCCCCTCCCTTTGACCCAGCCTCCCAAACTGTTGATTGCTGGTTCTCCTGAGCCCACCCTGCCTTGGAGCACCCCTCTGCAGTAGTTCTGAGTGGGTACATCGTAAGCATTGGCTATCACACCTTTCCAGCTTTGCCTGTGCCTGGCATATGAGGGACTCGGTAGATGTCAGTGAAGTGGGTGGCTGAGTGGCTGCAGAGACAGCAATGGACCTGAGAGGCCCTCTTACCCTGGGGACTGTGCACGCATCAGAATCCCAGCTAATCCTATTCTGCAGAACTAGTCTCTCATCTCCTGGAGTGCGTCCATGACATCTGGCCTGGCCGAGCGGGTCTCTCCTTCAGCAGACTGGCTCCCCTTAGGGGAGAAAAAGTATGTGGCTTCTCAGGAACTAATGCCTCTCACTGCCAACACAGCCCCACCTGTAGGTACTGAGCAAGCTCTGAATGCATATTTTATTTATTTTTAAATTTTATTTATTGATTGGAGAGAGAGACATAGGTTTGTTGTTCCACTTATTTATGCAGTCATTGGTTGTTTCTTGAATGTGCCCTGACCGGGGATCAAATCCACAACCTTGGTGTATCAGGACGCCACTCTAACCAACTGAGCCTCACAGGCCAGGGCTGAATGCCCATTATAAATAAATAGATGGTGATGTGTAAGACATATCTATGTGAGGCATCATGGTGGAGAGGCCCTGGAGGCAGACTGCTTCATCACTCCCTAGTTCTGGGACCTCGTTGTGCCTCAGTTTCCTCATCTGTGAAATCCTTTCAGCAAGTGGATAGTAAGTACCTATTAAAGTGCTGGGCATTGTTTTAGGGGCTAAGGATAAATAATATATATGTGATCACTATATAAACTGAATGCCTATTGTACACTAGGCACTATGATGAGCCGTGCTGGGCATTGTTTTAGGGGCTAAGGATAAACAATATATATGTGATCACTGAATGCCTATTGTACACTAGGCACTATGATGAGCCCTTTATATTAATTGTTCTACCTGATTCTTATAACAGCCCTATAAAATTACTACTGTTAGATTTGCTGATGGGGAAACCAGGGCTTGGAGGGTTAAGGAAGCTGACTATGTTCACAGAGCTGATGGGTGACTGTTTAAACAGGAGCCTGGGTTCTTTAATATACTTTCCTATATTTTATTCTCAGTTGCTTTTACAGGGACCCAGAAATGTTACATGATTTGCCCAAAGAAACACAACCCGTAAGTGTAAGTGTGGGGACTCAAACCTAGGTCATCTGACCCAATTTCAAGGCTTTCCCCTCAGCAAACCCCCCGGAGGGACATCCTCAGTGCCCTCAGGGTGCCAATCTTGAGAAGGGCTGGGGCTAGAACAGGCAACTAGGGGGCCGAATCTGGGTGCTGGACTGATGACAAACTATCTCTGTGAGTGGGGAACCTAACTGAATAAACATGTAAAGAGAAGAACCATTTCTCTTCTAAAAAAAAAAAAAGCATTTGAAAAGTTGAGGGTTGGGCGCCACCTGGTGGGGGCCTAGACCTTCAGCCTCATCGGCCAAGTCACTCCTTACAAGGAAATCAATGCCGTGGTTTTGGGGAGATATTTTTAGCCTCTGGAATCTTGAAGACATTCCAAGGGGTGGTTCAGCAGACTCTCTGCAAAAACGTAGCCGTGCACAAAGATCTTGATTCCTCCAACTCAACAAATATGGCCTAAGCACCTGTGGATGCAAACAATCTGGCTGAAGAATGCAGGAAGAGGACCACCTGCCCTCAGAGTGTTGGCACTTTGCTGGCAGGGGAGAGACCGTTGTGGACACAACATAGAGGGATACATGAGAACTACACGGAAAGTACAAAAGGGATGGAGGATGTGTGTGTGATGGAAGGGCTGGGGAAAGCTGCAAGAATGAAGTGTCATTTGAAGAGGGACAGAGTTTTGGCAAGCAGAGAGGGGGGATGGGTGTTATTGGGTGAGGCGGTCCACCATGGATTCTGAGCATCCCTGGATATTATCACCCGGTATGCCAAGAATGCAAGGCCTCTCTCCCCAGCCAGTTCTCAGTGTTGTGTTTGCGGCCAACAACTTTGAGAAATGAGGGAACAATTCCTCTAAAACACAGAGCAGGCTTGCTTGCTGCTTACTATAAAAGTGGTTTAGGTAAAAGGGGACAATGGTGGGAGTACCAAGCTTGGTACTCCTCCGCTATGATGCAAACCCCCCTGGTCGTGTAACATTCACTTGCACCGATCTGTGCTTCTCCCATGAAACTTGGGAACAAGGGGAAGAGAGGGAACAATGATGCGCATGCTGCTTGCTATGCCAAGGTGGCAGGTCCTTTGTCTCTGGCTCAGCAATCCTGTCTTCCGTCAGCATTTATAAAACAATAGCAGACTAGCTGATTTCGCTGGTAAGCAGTGCGAATGCCAGACCCTCACAGGTGTTCTGAGAGGGAGCAGTGTGAGCGGAAGCAGGGCCTAGGTTGCTGAGGGAACAAGGAGCAGTGATACTTGATGGCTACTGTAAGCTCCGATGTCCAGAGGGGAAGGAACAACTACTGTTCAGTCCATTCTGTTTTGTCTTCAGCCTCTGGGCTACTGTAAACATACCGCACATATGTACTCAACGCACATTGATTTAACACCTGTTTTGTGTTTAACACTTGACACAAATCAATTAACAGCAGAGGCAAAATGCATAGTGAGAAAGATGGGTGCCTTCACCTGTAGAATCTTGCCTTGAATTTTATTATTAAATTACTAAATAAGCATTTCCTGAATACCTACTATGTTCCTGGCACCTACTATGTACCTACAATTATGTGCCTGAGCTGGAAGAGGCCTTAAAAATAATTTTCTCCATGCTTTTCATTTTATGGAGGACAGGTACTGAGGCCCAGAGAAGGTGACTTGTTCAAGGTCACACAGCTGGTTGATGTGAACACTAAGTTTATAACTGAGGTCTCCTGACTCAATCCAGTGCTCACTCTGTGACACCATTGGGACAGCACCCAGACAGGAAGTTCCCGGAGGCTACAGGGTAAGGGGCTCTATAAGTCAGGCCAGCACATGCCCTCTCACATGTGGGCTAAGTGCTCACGCCTCCAGGCCTGTTCCCAAGGTGGCTCCCACCAGGCTATGGGAATAGGGGCTCCTGGGTGGAGTTGGGTGGGACTTTGGATGGCTCTTGAGCTTGTTAATCCAGCCTCTAAGGAATACCTGGCCTTTGCTGGGCCATAAAGCACCTTTGGGCAAAGGCAAAGGCCATGCAATGGGCCTGGGCAAGTGGTGAAGGCATTTGACTCTGGCAAAGCTCAGCCCTCACTCCCCAGGGGAAGCTGGCCAGGAGCCACAGGTACCTCCTGGGGCTTATCCTCATGTGAAGCCACCCTGCACACTGGCTGGCAAGGCTGGGTCCATAAGACTAAGTAACAAATGGTGGGTGCCCCTGAGACCATGTTATTAAGCAGCTGCCCATGACATGAGGTTACCTCCTGCTGGGACCTGTGATGGGGATGTACAGGCCCAACAGACCACATTCCTGGTGGGAAGGAGGGGCCTCACCTATGAGGATGGACAACCCGAGCCAGAATGGATTGAGCCAATCACACCACTCTGCCAGTCAGCCTTGGGTAAAAGTGGCAGTGGCTCAATACTAATAACTAACATTTGCAGAGCACTCACCACGGGCCTGGCCTTATGCTAGGTACTTTCCACACTTGTTTCGTTTGCTTTTCACAATAGCCTTGTGAGATAGGAGCTATTAAAACCACCTCCACTTTAAGATGAGGAAACCGAGGCACAAGGAGGTTATATCTAATGGCACACAGCTACTGGAGAATGAAATTCAAATATTTGATTTCTGAATTCAGGCTTTTAATCACTGTATAGACCTGGGACTTAGGCCTTGGTCCAGGGGGCAAGACATCAGAGGACTGCATCTTAGTGGTGCAAAGAAAATGGTCCCGCCCTCGCCGGTTTGGCTCAGTGGATAGAGCGTCTTGCATCTTAGTGGTGCAAAGAAAATGGTCCCGCCTTCGCCGGTTTGGCTCAGTGGATAGAGCATCGTCCTATGGACCAAAAGGTCCTGGGTTCGATTTCGGTGAAGGGCACGCACCTTGGTTGCAGGCTCCTCCCCAAAAAGGTCCTGGGTTCGATTTTGGTGAAGGGCACGCACCTTGGTTGCAGGCTCCTCCCCAGCCCGGGGCCCTGATCGGGGCTCATGCAGGAGGAGGCAACCAATCAATGTGCTTCTCTCACATCAATGTTTCTCTCTGTCTTTCCCTCTCTCTTCCACTCTCCCTAAAAGGCAATGGAAAAATATCCTCCAGGGAGAATTAACAAAATAAAAATACAAAAAATAAAGTGGTCCCAATTCTGTAGGGATAGTCAGCGGTTAGAGGGCCAGACAAGAGGCCATGAGAGTGGCTGTGGTTGTTACGGCCTCAAGATCTGCACTTGGAGAGCCTGATGCTGTTTCCCTTTTTCATCTTGCTTTGCAAGTGGCCCCAGAAAAGGGAAATGTGTTCCCTTTAATTCCCCAGCTCACCCTCAGCTGGAGCTTTAAAGCAGGAGGAATAGACCCCAAGGGCTAGGCTGGCGCCAAGGGTCCCTATCAAATAATGCTCTGTGCTGGGTGTTTAACCTGCATCACCTCCTTAGCCCTTGCAACAACCTCGTGAGATAGGTAATTCATTACCTCCACTTGGCAGTTGAGGAAAATGAGATTCAGACAGACTGAGCTAGGAACTAAATTCAGGTCTCCAGACCACTAGACAGCTGCCTTAGAGTCCCTGAGTCTGCTTTCACAGTGAACTTTCCCCAAAAGTCCAGTCTCACAATAGACTCTTTACCAGTCATTATCCACTCAAACCACACAGCAAAAGCAAATGTGGTCTCCCCTCCACCACCGCTTGGGTTTCCAAACTCCCATTACCACTGGGACCTTTTAAAGATGTGGTGAGTCGTGGAGATTTCCCCCAACTCTCGTTTTCTCTCTACTGACAGGAAACACCTCCTCCCCAACCTAGACAGGTAGAGTGGGACACTGCTGCCACAGTTCAGAGATCAAAGGTCACAGAAGCCACTAGAGACTTAATAGGAACTTGCCCTGACCCATCAGGAAGATGCCAAAATAGCCAGTATCATGGCATTCAGGGATCAAGAGAAGCAACAAGAATCTTCAGTGGACTTGAAATGCTTCGGAAGGCCTGTCTCTCCCATGGGGCCTTCTCCCCACTCGCAGCCCCTGTGGGAGTAGTGGCTCTAGATATAGATGGTATATTTATACTATAAGGCTCTGCCCTTACTCCTCCTCCACTGCTGACCCCAGCTGGGCCTATCAGATTCCTTCTTCTGGAATCTGATGGAATTCCTGAATGGAGCTAGTGTTGGGTAACCAAAGCCAGTGCACTAGGCAAATTTGTGGGGAGGAGAAATTCTGGGTAGACAGAGGAAGCTGGTCTGCAGAAAAGGGTCTGGGTTCTTCAGAGAAACAGAATAGGTAGGTAGGTAGGTAGATAGAATAGATTTATTACAAGAAATTGGCTCATGCATTTATGGAGGCTGAGAAGTCCCAAGATCTGTAGTCAGCAAGCTGGAGAGCCAGGGGAGTCAATGGTGTATAGTTTAGCCTGAAGGCAGGAAAAAATAGCAATGTCCCATCTCAGTCAGGTAGGAGGCATTTCCTCTTACTCATGGGAGGATCAGCCTTTATGTTTTATCCAGGTCTTCCCAGTCACATTAGGGAAGGCAATTTGCTTTACTTGGTCTACCAATTCAGATGTTAAACTCATCCAAACACACACACACACACACACACACACACACACACACACACACACAGAATAATGTTTAACCATATGTATCTGGGCAGCGCCCATGACCCAGCCAAGTTAACACACAAATTAACCACCACAGCCAAGTATGCAGAGACTAGAGATGATGAGAGCTGCCTATGACTTATTCCATGTTATTCCACTGGACTTCATTTCTGCGAACTCACTGTTGCTTTAGAGTAGCCCCCTCCCCTCCACTTCACTTGAGCTAACTGAAACAGATTTCTGTTTCTTATAAGGGCATCGTAATGAAGCAAGGAGGGTTTGGAGACTAACTACTGGGATCTGAATCCTAGTTTCACTTTTGTTTGTTTGTGTAATGGCTACAAATTCTTTGATTCCCCTTCCATCAAGAGGTCTGGTCCATGATTCCTTCTGTGGAGAATGACACTGAGAAATCAATATCTGGGTGCTAAATGTGCTATGCCTTTTGTTTTTGTGTGTGTGTTCTTAAAAATATATATATTTGTTGATTTTTTACAGAGAGGAAGGGAGAGGGATAGAGAGTTAGAAACATCGATGAGAGAGGAACATCGATCAGCTGCCTCCTGCACATCCCCTACTGGGAATGTGCCCGCAACCAAGGTACATGCCCTTGACCGGAATCGAACCTGGGACCCTTCAGTCCGCAGGCTGACGCTCTATCCACTGAGCCAAACCAGTTAGGGCTGTGCTATGCCTTTTGGAGTGACACTGCTTCTGGGCCCTCTCAGCAGACACAACTGGAAAATGTGTATGTTCGTGTGTTCTTGTGTATACGTAGACATGAATACATTTGCACATACAAACATACATATATTTCTAGATTTATTTTTATATCTACTGCTTACCTATATATTAAAAACCATGAGTTTATACTTGCTATGAATTGAATTATATTTCCCCAAATTCATATGTTGAAGCTCTAACTTCCAGAGTGACTGTATTTGGGTTAAAAAATACATAAGGATAAATAAGAGTGTCCATAGAGTGGAGCCCTGACCTGACAGGATTCGTGTCCTTATACCTCCAAGGTTAGTGCAGGGACACTCAAGGGGGTGCCAAGGGAAGCTGCTAGCCACTGTGTATTGCTGCTGCCTTGTGCTATAGAACCCGGGTGCTAAAGAAGCTGCCCACGCTGCAGGAGCCTGGCACCTGACCAAGTGCTCCAGGAGTGGGCACTGGAGAAGCATGAAGGAGCCTGGTGAGAGAAGCACAGAACCAAAGGGAGAAACTCCTCCCAGAGTGCTTTACCAGCTCCCTCTACTGTCAAAGCTGAGCAGTGCGCCAGCTGGAAAAGAGAGAGTTACAGGACTGCTCCAGTGCAGGCAGTATCAAAGAGAGAATGGCACAGTCCACCCCTTTGGAGACTCAACTTCCATATGCAACCTTCTGTATACATTTAGACTTCCATACAACAATGAAACAACTCCACATGTCCACCTAATGAGTTACAGCTATCTTTCTTACAAGAAGTTCTCGCCCTCTCTCCAAAGTGAGGAGATACACAGTCCCAACACGCATTATTAAATACTTCTCAGATTGTCATAGTCCCATGGGCTATACTGTTACCTAAAAACTAAATTGAAACATGAACTTCCAACAACTTACATATAAAACAAAAACGGGAAGAGA
Source organism: Myotis brandtii (assembly GCF_000412655.1). NCBI lineage: Eukaryota > Metazoa > Chordata > Mammalia > Chiroptera > Vespertilionidae > Myotis > Myotis brandtii. The sequence goes on from NW_005371709.1 coordinate 2,538,878, forward strand.
GAGAAAAAGAAAAAAAAATGTTTAATATGTACAAAAATGCCATGTATACATAACAAACAGAGAAAAAAATATGCAAAACTACCACAGTTCCTGTTTTTATAATGGCCACAAAGCTGTTTTAGTAGTTACTAATGGTTTCCTAACTGCCTCATTTCTTCTACATTTATTAGTTGGCATTCCACTATCAGGAAGGCCTTTCTTGTCTCCTCTGTTTACTTATTTATTCATTTATTTATATTACTATTGACTTAGCTATTCTTTTTTAAAAAAAATACATTTTATTGATTTTTTACAGAGAGGAAGGGAGAGGGATAGAGAGTTAGAAACATCAATGAGAAACATCGATCAGCTGCCTCCTACACACACCCCACTGAGGATGTGCCCGCAACCAAGGCACATGCCCTTGACCAGAATCGAACCCGGGACCTTTCAGTCCTCAGTCCAGCGCTCTACCCACTGAGCCAAACTGGTTAGGCGACTTAGGTATTCTTAATTTACTCATTGGATTGTAACATGTTATTGTCATATTTTATGTTGATGCTCTGCAGTTGACTAATAGGAGTCCTAATAAACTTTGACACGTCTTTGACACATCTCTATCATTCTTTGAGTATTTCCATACTTTCCAGCACAAAATGTTCTAGGAACTTCTTGAACTTCCTCAACCCCAGTGGGAAAGTCGATGATTTCTCCAAGGAGCCATGACTCCTTCTGTGGAGAATGGCACTGAGAAATCAATATCTGGGCGCTAAATGGGCTCAGCCTTTTGGAGTGCCACTGCTTCTGGGCCCTCTCAGCAGACACAACTGGGAAATGTGTATGTTTGTGTGTCCTTGTGTATACACAGACATGAAAACATTTGCACACACAAACATACATATATTTCTAGCTAGATTTATTTTTATATCTACTGCTTACCTATATATTAAAAACCATGAGTTTATACTCGCTATGAATTGAATTATATTTCCCCAAATTCATATGTTGAAGCTCTAACCTCCAGAGTGTCTATATTTGGGTTAAGAAAGTAAGTAAGGATGAATGAGAGTGTCCATAGAGTGGAGCCCTGACCTGACAGGATTCGTGTCCTTATAAGAAGAGACACCTGAGAGCTCTCTCTTTTTCTACCATGTGAGGACACAGTGAGCCTGTGGCCATCTGCAAGCCAGGAAGAGAACGCTCACCTGAAACCAAATGGGTTGGCACCTTGATCCTGGGCTTCCCAGCCTCCAGAACTGTGAGGAAATAAATGTTTGTTGCTAAGCCACACAGTCTGTGGTATTTTGTTATGGCAGCCCCAACTGACTAATACGATACTGACCTTTAATTCTAATGTGAACGAATGGTATTTTGTTTGCTTGCTCGTTATTTTTGTTTGTTTTTAGTGTTTCAATAATGTACCCTTTGCCTGCAGAACTTTGCTATTTTTGGCCTGTTCTGGTGGTAAGTTCAGAGAAGAGGGCTGTAAGTTGCTGTGTGTAATGTCCTAAGCAGAAGGGCACTTAAAAAAAAAGTTTAGAATGACCAGGATCATTTATCAAAACAACAACAACAAAAAAAAACACACAGAGCTGACTCAAAGGTCACACTGTTGCTTTTCAGCTGAATGTGAAAGTTCCCTCTGTACTCCCCAGAAAAAGACCTTAACCCAATTCCTGGTAAAACCAAGTCTTGGCTTGAAGTACTCCAGGGCTCTATCCCCAGAGGTGACCTTCTCTAAATAGGTCCCTGTCAGGGGTGGATCCCAGATCACCCTCTTCTGCGTGGCCCACACAACTGTGGAAGTGCCCCATCTTCTCATCAGAAATACTGAATCATGAAGCTGCAACAAAAGAAATGGTTCCATTGTGTGGTAAGGACATGGTCACATGCCTGCAAAAAATGTCTGGAGACATTCTCCACCCAGCCTTAGTCACATATGACCCAGAAGCCACAAGCTCCCAATACCCAGATGAGCTGGTATGCTCATCTGAGCTCACGACCTCAGAATTCCTAGGTTCTCCGAGCACTGATATGCCAAGAATGTGGCCGTTCTATTGCTTAGAATGGGCTACAGGAGTCCCTGGTTCAGAAGCCCAGCCTCCCAGTTTCCAGACTACACAGTCCCCTCCTTAGCCAAGCAGTGGCTGATAGGCTTCACAGCACTACTTTCTATTGGAGAACACTGCTGATTCCTTTGCTCTTTTCAATATTTTCCCAGGGCTTCAGGAAAAGCAAAGAGAAACCACAGTTCAAACCCTTTTAACTACAGCAAAGCACTTGCTGATGTTTTTGTGCCGGACAGAAAGCAGAAGCAGAGTCTGAGGGATGCGGAAGAACACCTCCCAAACGTCCCTTCCACCTTGCAAACAGGGATCCACAGATCCTTTTGTGCAGGCTCTTACTCTTTCCCCCTCAGAACTTCTACAGAAGAGAAATACAATGACTACGAAGGTCAGCTCTGTAGAGCAAAGGAAGTCAGGAAAACCTAGCTGCCTATTCCTGACCATTTTTGAACCAGTGCACAAACAACCCCTCATCTTCCAAAGAAGTAAACAAACATTTACCAAGAGCCATCCTGGAAATCCTGCAACTACTCCTGCCTCCTCCAACCCAAGTTCCAAGCTGCAACCAAAGTGACCTTCTAAGAACACAAATTTGTTGTGAGGATGGAATGAGCTAATATTTGTAAAGTGCTGACTGGCATTATTTGCACATTGAAGTGCTATTAAATGTCTCTGAGATAAATACACATAATGCTATTCCCCTTGCAGTGGTTCTCAACCTTCCTAATGCCGCGGCCCTTTAATACAGTTCCTCATGTTGTGGTGACCCCCAACCATAAAGTTATTTTCGTTGCTACTTCATAACTGTAATTTTGCTACTGTTATGAATCATAATGTAAATATCTGATATGCAGGATGTATTTTCATTGTTACAAATTGAACATAATTAAAGCATAGTGATTAATCACAAAAACAATATGTAATTATATATGTGTTTTCCGATGGTCTTAGGTGACCCCTGTGAAAGGGTCGTTCGACCCCCAAAGGGGTCGCGACCCACAGGTTGAGAACCGCTGCCTTAGAGGATCTTCAGAAGAAGAAACGGAAACTTCACTGCCTGCCTCTGCCTTCTGCTTCCTCGCCGCTCTCCCTTGCTAGCCTTACTCCAGGCCTCATTTCAAGTCGGAAATTCCTTAGTCAAGCTGCCTGCTGACCTTAGCACATGCTGTTCTCTCTTCCTTAAAAACTTTTCCCAGTCCCTCTTCATGTGACCAACTTCATATCTCAACTTAAATGTTACTTCTCCCTTGCAGGACCTCCCAAAGAGAGCTTAGGTTCCTCCATTTTACCCTCTCATTCCCACAATATTTATCACAACTGTAATAACAACAAAATGGTTTAGGATTTTTAATACCTGCCTTTCTTACTAAACTGTAAATTACCCCAGGAGAGGGGCTTATAGGTGTGTCTAGTTCACTGCCTATCAAGAAACTCAGGCAGGGTGGATCCTTGTGGACCACGGTCGAATGAATAAAACATTTTAAAATACTGTCTCATTTAGGTAACTGGCCCAAGTTTGCACAGCCAATCCAAGATTCGTATCAAGACATTTTGGCTTTGAAGCCCACGGCCTGACCATTTACTGTCCACTTACTGTCCGTTCCTGTCCCTCAAAGCTGGAACCAGAACGTAAGTACTGGGGAGGCGAGCATAAGAGCTGCAGGTCTATGCTGAGGGCCGCACGCTGCAAGGAACCCGCGCCGGGCACACAGGCCTTGGGCCCAGGGGAGGGGGCACCTATCACGTGTACACTGCAGGGCCCGCCGCTGCCGCAACCCCGGGCAGGAATGCGGCCCCGCCCCGGTCCCGAGCCAGCAAAACCGCGTTCTCCCGGGGACTGACGTCAATGTAAGCGGGGCACCTCCCATCGAGACGCAAGGGCGGCCGGGGGGCCAAGGGAAGGGACCTGGGCGGCCACGCCCCTCGCTGTTGCTCCGTCTCTGATTGGACCCGGGAATCTTCGCACGTAGGTTTCGAGGCCGGCGGAGGGAAGGGGGAGGAGCCAGAACACGCCCCTCACCCCTCTGTGGCTGCTGATTGGCCCGCGGAGTCGCCGCGTTCGGTTTTGGAAGGCTCGCTTTGGAGCTCCCGCAAGGCTCGCCTGAGGATTGGCTGTTCCAGGGAGCGCTTTGGGCCGCGGTTGTGAGAGGTGGCCGGCCACGGCAGGCAGGTACGTAGGTCTGCGACCCGGCTCTCGGTGGGAGCGGGCGGGAGGGCGAGCCGTGAGAACGGGGGTGCCGGCGGACCTGAACCCCAGGTACACCTCGGGCCCGTTGTGCGCAGCGCCACGTCTAAGTCGCGGGGACCGACCTGTGCTGGGTTGTCGCCGTGTGGTATCGGCCAGGATACCCCCCAAGCTCTTGTCCTGTTGGCGGGTGCCTCCTGGTCCTAGCGAGCACCTTCGCGGCAGAAGCCCGGAGCTGCGCACGCCCTTTCGGAAGGCGGCAGGGGTTGGGGTCGGCGCATCTTCGCTTGCCCCATCCCGATTTGAGGTCTGTCGGCGCCGCCCTGCAGCTTGGTGAGTAATCACGCTAATTCCCCACGGGCCATGGGGTGCCGATGGCACCGAGGCTGGCTGGGGAGACCTGACTTTCGATCCCTCCGCCTTCCGAAACCGGTAGAAGCAGATAGCAGGCTGCGGGAAGGTTCAGAGCCTCCAGGGTCTTTCCTCTGAAGACCTTGGCACCCTCTGGTGGGAACAGAAATAACTAGATGAGAGCGAGCGCTGGGGTCAGACCTCTTGGGTTCATATCCTGCCTTAGCACATACTGCCTGTGACTTATCCTTCCTGAGCTTAGCTTTCTCATCTGTAAAATGGGTGTAACTCCTCAGAAGGGTGTCATGAGGATTAAGGAGATTACCCTTCCAACAGTGCTGGTTTGGACTTGTCTTGGAGCAAGGTGCCTCAACAGCAGCGATGATTAAAAGTCCGCAGATGACTCCATTCTCCCTTCACCCTCTTCTCCCAAGAGTGAAGGCCCCTTTGAGGGAGTTTCATGATAGTGGTGATGACGAACGTGGGTGGTTAAAAAGCCCTTTCCTTTATACCATTCATTCATAACGTACTGGGATGGGTACTTTCAGCATACTTTATCCCCTTACCCCCTTAAGGGTTATTTACTCTCACCATTTTGACAATGAACAAACTAAAGCAGGGGAAAACTGAGGCTTGCCAAGGTCACCCAGATATCAGTGGCTCAGCCAGAATTCAGGTTCTTGAACTCTTGAAAAGTTATTCCTAGATCTAGTAGGAGTTTTTTCCAGGCCATATCTGAGACTTGGTCTGGGGAAGGGTCCAGTTCCTTTCTCAAACCTTTTGGGATGCAGATTTGGAGGCCAACGTATGTCCATTTCTCTCAGGCATGCCTCCCTGAGACTAGGCCCTTCCGTGTGGGGGGGGGCCACACAGCCGTTTGGACTGGGCCTCCCACTTGAGGAGCCACAGATTTTGGCTGCTGTCCAGTGGCATGTCTGTCCAAGGAAGCAGGCCAGGGCCACAGTGTTGACTTGGGCCTCGGGCCAGAGCCTCTAGTTCTTTTTCTAAGAGACCCTTGGCCTCCGATTGCAGATTATTACCACCAACAGGGTTATCTGGAGCGGGGAGCAGGTGGGGAGCCAGTTGCTGCCTAATTCACACAACTGTGTTCTGCCTCTCATGGTTATTTTCCACGACCCTGAGACCACGATAAGCATAGATAGGTGTCTAAACTGAGCTTCATACATTACAAAGACTGCTCACTTGTGCATCATATTTATAAATTGCAAATCATTACATGGTGAGTCACTTTTAAAATATATTTCTTTGTTAGATCTCTATAGTTCCTTTATTGCCTGTTTCAAAACAAATTGAACTTTGTCATGTTCAACATTTGGTATTTACTTGGGGGTTCATTTCTAACCTAGTTTGTGTCACACTGAAGTATTTTGCAATTAGTCTTTACTCATTTGCTCACAGATCCATGCTTATCTTTTTTGTCAGCTCTGAAAGATTCATTTGTAATTTTTTAATAGCCCTGTGGTTTCATTTTCCAGATTAAAAAGTACCATTGTTCAAATATATACTTACTTTCCCGGATGCAGGTCTTGTCCAGGAAATGAGGGGGGAAGTAACTATTGGACACATTGAATGAGACAGGAAAAGTTTCTTCTGATAACAAAAGTGCTGTGATTCAGTTTTCCCCAAGTTTACAGTCTAATCCTGTTTGATATCCACCAATTTTTATTCTCGGCCTCACTCTGCTGTCTGAATCTCAGGGTGAGAGGCAGAGCCAAAAGTGAGGGTCCTCAAAATCTGGATGTCCCCCCACCCCCACCCCACCCTTCACAGGTTCATAGAAGGTATGGTGAGGCTAGAGCAGCCGTGGGCAAACTACCGGATCCGGCCCGTTTGAAATGAATAAAACTAAAAAAAAAAAAAAGACTGTACCCTTTAATGTAATGATGTTTACTTTGAATTTATATTAGTTCACACAAACACTCCATCCATGCTTTTGTTCCGGCCCTCCGGTCCAGTTTAAGAACCCATTGTGGCCCTCAAGTCAAAAAGTTTGCCTTTACATGGGCTAGAGGCTCAGGCTCTCCCAGATGGCTTCTCATTGGTGCATTTGTAACTCACTGTAACTGGGCAGCTGGAGGGAGGGCCTTGGAGTCCTGGCAGAGGTGGCTGGGACTATCTGGTAAGTCAGGCTCCAAGCCATTTCCTCCCTGAGGCAGCTGCTGCTATTTGATCCTGTTGCCAGTCTCTCAAGAGGAGGGTGAGATTGTCTGAGTTTGAGAGGGGACATGCCCCAGAAGTCTGCCCCAGGCTTGGCTATAGCCAGCCTAGGTCATTAGAGTGCTTTAGAGCAGTGAGTTCTGTCTTCTACCAGACCCTAACCCCACAGCTCACATCAGCAAAACAGTGTCTGACCTCCAGGGAAGATTGAGAAGAAGGGGAGCTACTGGTTGGGGAGTCTTCTGATACCTAATTAGCCAGACCTGTCCACACATGTTGCTCGTAGGCCCTGGCAGACAAGCAAACCATCTCTTCTTTGTTCAGATCTAGACTCTCAACACTGGCACAGGCCTTCAGAGACCATCAGCATCAACCCGTTCTCACAGATGGAAGAGGGAAGCAGGCCCACAGAATCCCTGAGGCCTCTCAGCCACTGAGTGGCAGAACTGGGGCTCAGACCAGTCCTCTGGGTTGGGTTATAGTTCCAGATTTCTTCTGTGGAAGCTGGGGATCTTCCTCTTCAGAGTGCCACGAGTTCAAAGCTGAGGCAGCCTGTCACCCAGGGAACGGCCCTGATGTTATTGAAAAGATTAAAATAAATTCCACACCCCACCCCTGCCTCCAACATGGGATATTCAGTGTTCTTTCCCTGCTATTGGTGGGGTTTCCCCTTTGTGAATTAGCACTCCTCACAGACTAATGGGAATAAATGTGCTTTGAGCTGCTTGGCTGTGAAGACACCTCCGTTGCTTAAAAGCTTGGGCTGCAGTCAGACTAGGTTCTGGCCTTGGCTGAGTCCCTGCTTTATATCTGTGTCTCAGCTTCCTTTTGCTTCTCTGTGAACTGGGGTGAGGCTAACATTGCCTGGTCCCTAGAATTGTTTTAAGGATGAAATGATATTATGCGTATTGCCTGATACAGAATAAATGCTCCATAGTTAGCTTGACTTCTCTTTACCAGCCTGTGTTACTTGGTGACTGTTTCCTGATCACAGTATACAGTATTTATATCATCTATCTCAGTGAGTTTAATTCCCACATGTATTTACTGGATTCCCATAATAGTGCCTAAGCAGAGGCAGGTTTTAAGATTATTTTCCAGAAAACAAGTACAATTTTTATGAATTTATTTGAAAGTCTTTTGCAGGTTTATTTTCATTATTAAATATTTTTTAAAAATATTTTTTATTGATTTCAGAGAGGGAGAGAGAGAT
>NW_005371709.1:2546992-2581883 GCF_000412655.1 Myotis brandtii
CACTTAGCCAAACCAGCTAGGGCTCATTATTAAATCTTTTGAAAAAAGAGTGGGGACTGGCTGGTGTGGTTCAGTGGTTGAGTCTTAACCTATGAATCAGGTGGTCATGGTTTGATTCCTTGTCAGGGCATATGCCCCAGATAGCGAGCTTGATCCCCAGCGTGGGGTGTGTAGGAGGCAGCTGATGATGATTCTATCTCTTTCTCCTTCTCCCCCCTCTCTGAAATTAATAAAAATACACATTTTAAAAAAGAGTAGGTTCTTATGATAGAAGGCTTAGAAACTAGGACAGTGGAGTGTAAAAATTACTGGAATCAGGAGGTAGCTATGGAGGTGAGGAAGAGGGAAGGCCAGGGTAAGGAAGGGAGAGTCATTATCTGGGAAGTCTGAATGGGATGAAGACATGGCTCAAATTCTCTGGAGAACAAAAGGCAGGTGAGAGTAAGGATTATTTTTGCAAGTGAGCTGAGGATAGGAAACCAGTAGTGCTTTTATGTATGATTCTATTGTTTGCTTTTTTTTTTTTTTTTTACAGTGAGCATGTACATCATATCTACCTCCTTTTCAAGCTGGTTGCTGGTTGACAGCTGTGTCTGTAGCTAGCTGTGGAATGAGGTCTGACTTAGTAACCAGGCCTTCCCCATTGGGCCCAGGGCTGTGAGGGGCAGAGGGAACAAGCAGGCTCTCAGCTGGCTCAGGCTAGACTGCTTGGAGGAAAGAACTCTTACATCACTCTTCTGACCCAACACAAAAGTCAAGGAAGCCAAAAAGAGGGGCATTTGCATTTATTTAGCTCTTATTGGGTACCTGGTACCATACTAGACTCATTTACACCAATCCTGAGAAGTGGTTTTGGCTCCATTTGACAGTTAAGCAAACAGGCTCAGAGAAGTTGATTAACTTGCGTAAGGTCACAGCTAAGCAAGTGGCAGAGTTGGGATTCAAACCCAGTTCTGCATAATGCCAAAGTCTTTGGTCTTCCTTGTCTCTTGTTTTCCAATGCCATGGATTTTTCAGGTTGTACCAGAAACAAGGATAAGGTGGGTGAGCTCTTCTTATGCCTTTATTTATTCAATGTGAACTATCTAGAACTGAGGAAGGTGATTTAATTTGCATTTCCTGGATATGGTGGGAGGACATTGACATGAGTGTAACTTTTATCGATTTTCTTGTAAGTTTCAGCCTCTGCCCTGACAGAGTATTCAACCCTGTAATGTCTTCTCCTGCCCCTTTCTCTCAGTGGTCCTTTGGACGGTAGACCTGATTGGTCTATTTCATTCTGTTTGCTAAATTATATAGGGTGGGGCAAAAGTAGGTTTATAGTTGTGAGTACGAGAAACAGAGTTTATCCTTGTATTATTAATTATTGTATTATTTTCCATATGAACAGCTGTAAGCCTACCTTTGCCTCACCCTGTATGGACTTGGTTCATCCCGAGAGTCTTGAAGATAGGAGGTGGGATAACTCTTGTCAATTTTATGGATGGAAAAGCAGAATAGAACATTGAGCACTGTTCTTAATGCTGTGTGTGCCTTCATTCGGTCCTCACAGCAACCTAAGAAGTAGGTACTAGTTAGCACAGCTGATACATTTACACAGGAAGGAGCTGTGAGTGGAGGTCACCAGCCAGTAAGTGGTGGAGGCAGCCAGAAGTGGGATTCCAACCCAGGCAACCCAGCTCCACAGCCCCTCTATTTCTGTACTGTAGAGCCTGGGCCTCACCATCAGAAATCTGCATTCTCTTTTTCAGTTTCCTTGTCTGTGACGTGAGGGGTGAAAGTACCTACCTCATGGGGCTGCTGTGTTCACATGTCAGTGACGCCAGGTGACTATGGCTCTCATTATGAGACACACTGACTCACCACACTTCAGCTGCTGCTGCTGCTGCTGCTGGTGTTATTAGGACCTGGGTATCCTGGGGTCTGCCTGGACTTTAGAGCCAGACAGACCTGGTTCTCCTGGCTCTGCATCTACGTGGGGCTTTGTGACTGTGGGGAAGTCATTTAACCTCTGAGTCACACTCCTTCATCTGTAAAGTGGGGATAAACAACTCTTACTTCAGAGGTGTCTCTGACTCTTAAATTTCCACATGTCAGACACATAGCACTTTATAATAAAGTTTGGCTGTCATTATTAACAGTATTTGCCCTGGGAAATCAAAGTGATTTTAAGACTTACCTTACCTTGGCTCCTGAAGAACAGAAACACCAGAAGTCCTTGCATTAGGAGCCCCAGGTTTGGGAAGGGCCTGCTGAGCTGCTGATCTCCATGCTTTCCTTCCTCAGAGCACCCAGGATGGGCACCCCAGCCTCTGTGGTGAGCGAGCCGCTCCCTTGGCAGGCCCCCACTGAGGCCCGGGGCCGCAAGCAGGCCTCGGCCAACATCTTCCAGGATGCGGAGCTGCTGCAGATCCAGAGTCTGTTTCAGCGCAGCGGGGACCAGCTGGCGGAGGAACGGGCACAGATCATCTGGGAGTGTGCAGGGGACCACCGTGTGGCGGAGGCCTTGAGGAGGCTGCGCAGAAAGAGGCCCCCGAGGCAGAAATCCCTGGGCCACTCACTACATCACTGCAGCCGGCTCAGGTAGGTTCCTGGGAGTGAGGGCTGAGGGAGGGAGAACACTAATGATGCTCGTCCACCATTTCCTGGCTGTGAGGCCTGGAGCTACTGACCCAGCCTCATGCAAAGTGCCTACCACTGGGGTTATGGTAAGGTCTACACAGTGCCTACCACATGGTTGGCACTTAAAAGGTTGCTGTTACTATTGGAGTCATATATGACCGTGTGAACTCCCATGGGAAGGGGTGCCAGGATCCTATCAGTGCCACCTTATTTCACAGTGATTGTTAACCATATATGAGGGACTAGTGTTTGGACGGGAGAAAAAAATACAATTTATCTATTAAAGAACAGGTAACATTCAAAAGTCAGCCTGATGAATATCTTGGCTCTGGAATTACACAGAATATAGCATAGGAAAGTACTCTAGAGGCAACAAAGGTTAACAGTTGTTGAGAAACTTTATCCCAAACTTTCCCTAATCATCCAGCTCTTTGCTTAGATCACTGCCAGCCCAGGAACTGGGATCCTCACCTTCTCCGCCCCCCGCCGCCCCCCCCCGCCCCGATCGAGCTGAACCACATGACCTAACCAACTGCTATGGGCACACTCGGCTCCATTCCTCCACTGCCTTCTGTGGAGCCCACAATCAGAACATTAGACCTGAACAGGCCTTCTGAGATCATCAGGTCCATATCAACTCCAACTGATTAGTAATCGCTACTTAATACACCTTAGTAAGGATACTTGGTTCCTCCAGTCTCATATGACTGATTAACAGTGTCTGTCTTGAGTACAGGATGAGGAAGTTGGAGAAACGTTGAATGCTGCACACCCTGATCTAGTCCTACTCTCTATAGAAATCTGAAAGTTTTGCCTCATCACGTAGCTCTCAGCAGGCAGAGACGAGACCAGAGCCCTGGTCTCATTTTGTCCCAGTGTGTTTTATTAGTTCACATGACCAAAATCTCTTTAGTCCTCATTCTGTCCTTCCTATTGATGTTGGCCTATCCCACACTTACTCCCTGCAGAATCCCAGAGCCCCGCGATCCACTGGCTGACCCACAGAGCAGTGCCACAGAGATGGCTTCCAGCGATCAGTATCTGAACACTAGGAGGACAAGTGCCAGGATCCGCCGGAATTGGAGGAAGTCAGGCCCCACAAGCTACCTCCATCAGATCAGACACTGATCCAGGGAAGGGGCTGGGAATGGCACTATCTTCCCCAGGAATCATAGGGACTTTGGCCCAAGGGCCCGGGAAGGTGAAGGAGGAAGAGACTGGAGGCAGACAGCCCCACGTGCTGCTGCTGGCCTGCTCAATTCAGAAGAGGACTGGAGATATCCACTGAGCTCTAATTGTGTGGGACCCATTCCTCACCAGGAGCAGCAACAGTGACCGTTCTTGCCTTGACCCTTCCCCACCTAACACTATACTTGGGCTGCATGACATTCCCCGAGGAGTTAAGCAACAGGCACTCAGACCAAGCATCTCACCACTCCTGCTACTAACCCTCCTGTATTATGACCCATGGTCCAGCAGCCTGTCCTACACCCCTGTCCCTGTCAGGCCACACAAGTAAACTGTGGTTTAAGTGGCAAAATAAAAACATTTGCACCAAGAACTGTGTGTGTCTTGATACTCCGGAGCTGGGGGGTGAGGGGTTGGGCTCATTGCAGGGAAGGTTGTGTTCCCAGGAAGAAGAAAACAGGGCCGGCCTCCTTTGCCTTCTCACCACCATCCCGTAGAGCCCCTGTGCCAAGCTTCCTTTTCCAGAGGCTGTCAGATGGGGAGATGGAAGCAGCTCTGTGGGCAGTCCTGAGCCACAGGAGAGGACAGGGTTTTTGGCCAGTGCGCCTGCAGTCACAGTAATGGGTGCCAGTTCCTCAGCTGGCTTCTTCAACCCCATGGGCCAACCATCCTGAGATGGGTCAACAGCTGAACCAATCATTCTTGAGCTCCTCCATTTTCCAAGGTTCGCATAGCCTGAAAACCCTTAAGGTTATCCTCAAAAGAAGTATGCCCCGTCATTCCCATTCAGCTCCTCACCCACCCATCCTATCTGTGGTTCTCAACCTGTGGGTCGCGACCCCTTTGGTGGTCGAACGACCCTTTCACAGGGGTCGCCTAAGACCATCCTGCATATCAGATATTTACATTACGATTCATAACAGCAACATTACAGTTATGAAGTAGCAACAAAAATAATTTTATGGTTGGGTCACAACATGAGGAACTGTGTTTAAAGGGCCAGAAGGTTGAGAACCACTGTGCTAGATTATCCATCACTTTGAAGAAGACAGGGCTCAAAGTGCTCCAAGCACATGCAGAGCAGGGCTACCCTCTCGCAGCCAAGAAGAGAAGCCGGTCCATATTCCTTCCAAACCTTTGTGACTAGATGAGTTGGGAACTTTTTAATTTGCAGAAGTAGTCAGTGCAAATACTGTACCATCCCTCATAGGGGAATATCCCATAACAAAACATTAATATTTCTGCAACAAATATTCACACTTAGGGATTCATCATGGTTACAAATAGCTTCCATGTAGATTCAGGTCAGTTTTGGTGTCAAATTTAAGTTATGAAAAATTTTTGGTTTTCAGAGCACTGAGACTGGAAATGAGGGTGTGGATTTCCCCCACTGGAGGGAAATAGACTCAGGAGCCAAGTCTTAGCAACTCACGGAAACTCGGGGTTCTCTGTACTTAAAATTTCATTCTACATTGTCTTCCTTCCACCAAAGAAAACTAGACAAAAAAGGTCAGAATTGGACTTGTTATTCATACATTTGCATTGATTTAAATACATTACATACAATTTCTACAGTGCATTAGAAGAACAGTAAGAGGCAGTAGGACTTACAGCCCAGCCTCTACTCCCTGACACTGGGGGACAGGGCCTATGGCTGGCAGAGGGCTGGGCCATTCCATGAGTACCACCCAGAAGCCTGCCCTGGCACTCTGGACCCCTGGCTCTCGCAAAGTCCACATTCAAGGCAACCTGAGTACAGGTTTCAAAGAGAGCAGAGAGGCCAGGAAAGGATGCCCCTCCCACTGTCTCACCTGCCAGGACTGGGACCAGCCCCCTCTTGCATTAGACCCAGTTTCCTTCCCACAGAGCTGGTCTGGATGAGGGCAATGTGCAGATCTGCTTGGTTGGGGGGAGCAAGTAGGTTCCTCAGAATCCTCAGGCTCTCTTGATGCCCACCTTTACCACACATTTATACAAAGATGTCTGTGGAGAGCTAAACACACCTGGGCCCCCTTCCAGCTTCTGGGAGCCCTACTACTCCTGCAGTCTGAGGGCAGGCATTCTCAAAAACATGGTCCCCAAGGCTAGTGTCCAGGTTGGCTGACTGGGATTGTCAAGGGAGCTGTGCCTTTGTCCATGGGGCATGCACACCCAGCTCCCAGAGACTCTTCCCGTCAGCTGGATGGAAGCCCAAGATAAGCTGGCTCCAGGGGCTGGAATGGAAGGGCAGCCTAGCCCAGCTTATGAGAGAGCTGCACATCTCCACTCTGTCTCCTGGATGGCAGGAGATGGGCAAGCAAAGGGCACAAGACCTAGTCCTCACTCCCTTTCTTTGGTTGTTTTTCAAACCTTCAAGATAGTTTCTTTCACAGCTGATTGACCAATCGCAGGGTTCCAGAAACTTGGGAGTCCAGTAGCATATGGCTGCTCCTGAGCTACAGATGGCACCCTCTTTTCTCCCTTGTGGGGGCCACTCTTTGCTTTGGTGTAGAAAGGGCTTGGGCACCTGGCAAGGGGATAGTTGAGGGGAGAGACATGGAAGCAGGAAGCGCACTGAGCTGGACTGGCACTGGGGAACAGTTTGAAGGCCTCTCTCCTTTGGGCCCGCTTTTCTCAAGAAGCCATGGAAAAATTGGCCTGGAACAAAGTGAGGGAGCAAAGCGCAGCTACCAATTAGGAGCAGAACACAAGGCCTGTTACCTCAACCAAGCAGCAGTGGTAGCATAAAGAGAACCTGATATCCTGTCCTCTTATGAGCTGAGACCCACTCCAGAATCCAAACTGAACCCCTTAGCCAGAATTGAGAAAAGAAACATCTAAAATAATGGGAACAAATGAGAGGACTGGGAGTTTATCACCTATGGCTAAGGCCAAGGACTCAGGAAGCAAGACGGGGATAAGTTTGCCCATAGACCAATTACAGTTCCCAGCATACACTCAGGCTACATGGATCACTTGTACATGCCAGGGAGTCCACGTCCTCCCTCCTGCCTTTACCTGAGTGATAGGCAGGTTGCAGGCCTGCACTTGAGAGGTTGGATCCCTAGCAGAGCAGAGAGCAGAGCTGATCTATAGGATCATATACAGAGCTGCTAGGAGGTCTAGAGCAAAAGTACCCCCGCCATGCAAATTGCATTTGGAGGCTTTTAGTCAGCCTACTGCACTGGTGGGAGGAGAAAGAGAAGACTTGGCAAAATCTCAAAGGAAAGGTACCGCTTCTGTCTGCCCCAGGAATGCGAGTAACCCAGCTGCCTTGGTCCATGAGAGTGAGGCATCTGAATGTCTGGGTCCATGCAAATCTAGGTCTGGATTCGAGGTTTCTGTAAGAATCTGGGATTCTGCCTGGGTTTTGCTAATAATTTAAATTTTTGTTATTTGTTTGTTTCTGATGCAGAATATAATGAGGAATTGCAACAGCGCCCAGGTCTCACCAGGAAAGGGAATTTCCCAGCCTGCCCTCAGGGGGTGCTGGAAGGCAGATGCTCCTTCCTGGGCATCTGGCTCCTTCCATGGAGCTCCAGCCTTCCTCAGCACTCAGGGGAGCCCACCAGCACTCGCTGTTGCTCTGTTTGTGCTTCTCCCTGTGCTTGGGAAAGCCCTGAGGGGGATGGTGAGCAGAGAGGGAGGGCTCTCACGGGCATTGCTTTCTACCGGCTTTTCAGGCTTTTCCTGCAACCCGCTCCCCAAGTTTCCTCCTAGCCCAAGTCTCTGACAACGTACTCTTGTCTGCCTCTTGGGCTACCACCACGAAAAGAAGGGTTTCCGACTCTGAAAGCTCTGTGTGTAGGATTCGCTAGCAGACCGCTGGTGGGAACGAGCTGTCTCAACAATCACAGGTGGCATCTGGACCAGGTGCAGGGGACTCTTGTTGTCTTTCAAGGCCTGAGTCAGATTTAGGATCTGCAGTGGGAAAATGAGATAAATTAAGGAAAGGCATAGGCATCCAGGCGTGCCTCTAAAGGGAGACTGGCAGACAGAATGCTCCTATAAATCAATAAAAAATAAATAAACGAACAACATGCTAATGGAAAACTGTACAAATAATCTATTTATAAGAGTAGGACTGTAATTGGGCAATATATAGAAAATGGAAAGTTCTCTAGTCATTTTAAAAATGAAGATTACAAAAAATATCTCCTATATTTTGCCCTTCCAATTGAAAAAGATACAGAAAAAGAAGGTGACTCAGAGTTGGGGAGGGTTCAGACACATGGCTGTAGGGCTGGATGGTGGGACAGCCTTTCAAAAAGGCCAGTGGACAATAGAAATTTAAACGTAAACAGGCCCTCTGACTCAGCACTTCCATTTTTAGGACTCAGAAAACAATTGTGGACATGCACAAAACAGTTTAAACCAATACAGTGCAGTATTGTTTATAAAGTGAAAATTATATAAATGCCCAAGACTACGGGATCAGTTAATAATTTAAGGGATAAGAAACAAACAATTTTCTGGCCGGTGTAGCTCAGTGGTTGAGTGTCGACCTATGAACCAGGTTACAGTTCGATACCTGGTCAGGACATATGCCTGGGTTGCAGTCTTGGTCCCCAGTGTGGGGCGTGCAGGAGGCAGCCGATCCATGATTCTTTCTCATCATTGATGTTTATATCTCTCCTCTCCCTTTCTCTCTGAAATCAATAAAAATCTATTAAAAAAAATAATGCCCTGGGGGATTCTTAGCTCTCTTTGAAGGTGAAGTGGAAAGAGAAGAAATAATGATAACAGAAATTATAACCAGAGCCAATATCTGAGTGCTTATCATGTGCCAGGCATAGTTTTTACTAAATATTTAATATGCATTATCTCGTGTAATCCTCTAGCCAACTCTGCAAAGTATTATTCCTGTTCATTTTATAAACAAGGAAGTAGATGCTCTTGTCCAAAGCCATGTAAGCGGTAAAACAGACTAACTCTAGACCTAGCTCTTAATCACCATGGTATATGGTCTGCCTTGAGCAACTACTGGTGGACCAGGATCACTGGGTAAATTTACCAATGAACTATCCAGCAAGTAGCACAGAAGTAAGCACACAATAAGCACATCACTAACCACCAGGTACCCTGGAAGAGGTGGGAGACTGGGGAGGGCTACCTTTCTCTCATGTGTAAATGCAGAGTCACAAATATGTATGACAGACTGAAAAAAGTATAAAATACAATCTTTACATATTTACTCAACATGAGCATATAACCCTCCCAGAGAGATCCCAGTGTTGACACCAGATGTCCCAGGCTCACCTGTCCCCGCATGACAGCAATCTGCTTATGGAACTGGCCCCTGTCGAAACCAGGATCTTTCTGCAAAAGAAGGGCAGAAGGAGGTAGAACCTGAATGAATTACTCAGAAGAACCCATTTTCCTACCCAATTGGAAACTTGCTAGTAAAGAAAACCTACAGCAAGGCTTGTGAGGTTTAGTGAAGTTAACTACCACCCCAAGAACTCCCTGTTTCACAGTTGGGGAAACAGAACAAGTAAATATCCTGTCCTGCGTCTCATTAACTCTAAAGAACTCGAGGCTCCAGTGCTCCATTTGAAGATGAGAGCTCTGCAGATACACTGAAGCCACAGGACACACCCCGGTGTGGTTCATCACAGCTGCCAATTTTTTCCCTACTAATCCAAACTAGATCCTGCTATCCCTTGTGGGAATCTTGCTCTTCACTGGCTAACAGAAGTCAGAAGGGTGCTAGCCATGCTCTCTTGGCTTGTAGCAGGACCAATTAGAAAAACCTTTAAGAATTTCTTCTTCTATATGGTTATAAGGCTGACATTTCCAGGGCTAACCTTGAAGAGTTCATATAGGTCCTCCTCCAAGTCCTTGACGAAGTTAGGGTCAGATATCTTTGGAAGAATCAGATCTTTGATCTCCTGAGAGAATGGGACTTTTGCCTGGGGCAACCAGGCCCAGTAAAAAGGGTCTGAAAAGAAGAAAGATCAAAAACAAATTTGGTATTGAAAAAAAATCCCTGCCCATCTATGTCCTCCATCCACCCTCTTCCTTGATATACAACAGAAAAATTATAAGAGCTGTGAACCCCTAAAGGTTACATAGTAGGTGAAAACCCAGGTCTGCCTAATCCCAGAGCTTGTGTTCTTTCCCAGGTATTACTAGTACATTACCTTCCAAGATGCAAGCCTGTGTAGAATCAATGACTTGCCTCTGAGACACTGAGATACTCCTTCTGAAAAGACTAGTGCTGCAAAGGGGCTAATGACCCCCCACCTGTATCTCTTCCTCTTTCTAAAAGTTTCTCAGTTATAACAGGGCAGGAAGAGCTGGCTTCCAGGATGTAACAAGGAAGACAGAGCACTGAAAGCTTATATTTAAACACAAATAGAATATATTTTTGCTTTTTTTTTGTTTCTTTAATAGAATACATTTTTTAAAAGATAGTTCTCAGAAAGAATGAGAAAAATACACAGCAAAGAGAAAACTCAACTCTATGCTTTTAATGGGAATAATATAGTAAAAATTATAACACTAGCTTATATTATGGAGTCATTGCCATGTGCCAACCATTGCACTAAAGTGCATGAGCTGCATTATTTCATTAATTTTTAGGACAATCCTACAATGCATGTATTATCTACCTTGCACAGGCAAGAAACGGTGACCTAGCAAAAGATGAGCCAGATCACACAGTAGTCTTGAGACTTACATGCCCTCCAGGAGTCAGGATGCTTCAGGGGGAAAGCCAGCCCATTGTCAATGGCAGCCACCTTGATAACAGGCTCCTTCACCACCACCCAGTCTGTGTCCTAAACAGCAAGGAAAGACTAAATACTGAGGGTCCCATGTGCCTCAGGCCCTTTAAAATAGTAGCAAGGCATCCCCTCTCATCCTCCTCAGGCACCAATCCTTAGTCAACCTCTGAATTAGTTCCCACATGGTTTTCTGAACTTAGCACATTTATGACACCTCTGACTTGGCTTGTTCAAGGTTCTCAGAGTCCCTTTCTCACCTTAGAAAAGGTGCACTTCTCCAGGAGTTCCAACAGTCATTGGTAATAAAGGAAATGACAATAAGAAAAGATAACTATAAGCCAGTGATGGTGAACCTATGACACGTGTGTCAGAGGTGACACGCAAACTCATTTTTTTGGTTGATTTTTCTTTGTTAAATGGCATTTAAATATATAAAATAAATATCAAAAATATAAATCTTTGTTTTACTATGGTTGCAAATATCAAAAAATTTCTATATGTGACACGGCACCAGAGTTAAGTTAGGGTTTTTCAAAATGCTGACACGCCGAGCTCAAAAGGTTCGCCATCACTGCTATAAGCCATTCCTCCTAGGGAAAGGCAATGAGATTCCTGAGGGTATGAAAACAAGAAAAACAAATAAATATTGGTTTGTTAAAGTCCTTCTGTGTGGACCTTGACTCAGATGCCACTTCACTGGTGGTGACCATATTTTTCCAGTGAGATAACAGGACCATGGAAGATAACAGCTGCTCTTGCACAAGGGAGTCTGTTCCCTGCTTCAGTGATCCATAGAAAGGAAAAGGACAAGAGCTAAATGCAAAAAAAATAGGGCAGGCTACCTGTGACAGCTCATGTCAGACACACTCATGATTATCTACTTGGCTCCATACTTCAGGTTCAGGGAATGTGGGTCCAGTACACCTGCATCAGAACCCCCTGGGATACCTTATTCAAAATATGAAATCCTGAGTTTTACCCAACATAATGGGAGAATCTGTACTATTTTTCATAAGTTCTTCAGGTAATTTTGATGCACAAAATTTGAGAACTATTAAGGAATTAAAAAAACTATGAGGATATGTTAATTAACCTTACTGTGGTAAATATTTCACAATATATACATACTAGAGGCCCAGTGCACGGACTCGTGCACCGGTGGGTCCCTCGGCCTGGCCTGTGCCTTCTCACAATCCGGGACCCCTCGGGGGATGTTGGAGAGCTGGTTTCAGCCCGATCCCTGCAGGCCAGGCCAAGGGACGCCACCAGTGCACGATCGGGCAGTGTCTGGTGGGAGGGCTCCAGGGCGTGTCGGGCCCATCTCGCCCAGTCCCGATTGGCTGAATCCCAGCAGCAAGCTAACCTACCAGTCAGAGCATCTGCCCCCTGGTGGTCAGTGCGCGTTACAGCAACTGGTCAAATGGTCAGACACTAGCATATTAGGCTTTTATTATATAGGATATCAAATCATCATAGTCTACTGGCGTGGCTCAGGGGTTGAACGACCATCTATGAACCAGGAGATCATAATTCGAATCCCAGTCAGGGCATATGCCTGGGTTGTGGGCTCAATCCCCAGTGTGGGGTGTGCAGGAGGCAGCGATCAATGATTCTCTCTCATCATTGATGTTTCTCTCTCTCTCTGCCTCTCCCTTCCTCTCTGAGTGCGTGTGTGTGTGTGTGTGTGTGTGTGGGTGTGTGTATATATTTTAAATCATCATATTGTATACCTTAAAATTACACAATGCTACCTGTTGCTAATCTCAATAAAGCTGGAAGGGAAAAACAAAACAAAACATGAGGAATAAAAACCAACCTCACTCTCTTCTTGTCCAGGTAGCCCTCACATTAATTTTTTTAAAACATGCAGCCTGAGCAGGATAGACAAATGTGGTGAACTAGGGGAAAAATGAGCGTAAAGGAAGCTAAGCAGCGCCCTAGCTGGTTTGGCTCAGGAGATAGAGTGTCAGCCTGCAGGCTGAAGGGTCCAGGGTTCGATTCTAGTCAAGGGCATGCCTGTGTTGTGGGCTTGATCCCTAGTAGAGGGCATGCAGGAGGCAGCCAATCAATGATTCTCTCTCATCATTGATGTTTCTCTCTCTCTCTCTCCCCCTCTCTGAAATATATATATATATATACACACATACATAGTTATAAGAAAGAAAGCTAAGCAGCTTTCTCTAAACTGATGTTCTTTGGAAGTGTGGTCTGTTGTGAAAAATGTGCTCTATGGTCACAAAAGTGTAGAAATCACTGGGCCAATCAAAATCAAACAGGTTCATTTAATGCACAACTTCTCAGACCTTCACTATGCTACTATGCAACATGAATCTCTAAGAAAGGCATAAAGTATGTCCCACATTTATGTGAACTTTTCTTCATTTTATTCCCATTAACATTATTTAGTAGCATATTCCTTAAAAAACAGATAGAGGAAAACTCTATCAAGCATTAACCTATCAATTTTAAATATATGTGCTACCCCCTAATTCTTTTGTATGCATATACTCTACTTCATCCTCTTCTTTAAAATGTAAATGAACCTCTTACCCGAGAGCTAGAACTATCCATTGGATAGTCATATTTAATCAGCCAGTTGTCATTGCCGCGATCTATCAACAGAAATATAAAGTTAGCAAAAAGAATTCCACAGAAAACAGGGGCAACTTTCATTTTCATGGTGGACTAGTTATTTTGGACACTTGGCCAATCACTCTACTGAGAACAACTACAAAGTAAAATATTTTAAAATCTCCTGAAGGCTTTGGAGATTTTAATAAAATCATTAAGAGATAAAGTATCAAGATCTGGGAGAGAAAGGAAATCTAGAAAGGATGTCCAGCATTTGTGACTTCTTTTCCTACAGAGCACCTGCTGATTTGGGAAGAAGCTAAGAGGTGGGATGACTGGTTCATTCTGCTTATTTGTGAATGTTCAAAAGTCTCCATAATCATTATTAATGACAATAGTATTGTCTTACAGTTTTATATAAATGTGTTTATATATGCATGTATACATATCCTATCCTATATAATAAAAGGCTAATATGCAAATCGACCGAACGGTGGAATGACGGGTCGCTATGATGCGTACTGACCACCAGGAGGCAGATGCTCAACGCAGGAGCTGCCCCCTGGTGGTAATTGCGCTCCCACAGGGGGAGCACCACTCAGCCAGAAGCCAGGCTCACAGCTGGCAAGTGCAGCAGCGGTGGCAGGAGCCTCTCCACCTCCACTAAGGAGCAGCGAGCCCAGGGTAAGGAGCAGCAAGCAGGCAGGCGGTAAGGAGCGAGGGGACCTGGACATCCCCCGAGGGATCCTGGACTGCAAGAGGACGCGGGCCAGGCTGAGGGACACCGCCTTCCCAGTACACGAATTTCGTGTACCGGGCCTCTGGTACATATATAATTAAAACACATGACAATAAGAGTATAAAAGTCTGGAGATGGATAAATGGAGCTAATGGGTTCTAAGATCTTTGCATTGTCCAAGAAAATAGTAAAAGTACCAATTAATAGATTTGGAAAATCAAGGATTCACATGGTAACCACCAAAAGAAAAGACAAAGCATATATAACTTCTAAGCTAAAAGAGAGGAGAAATAAAATAATAATAAAAGAATTTAAAAGTAAGAAAGGAAAAGGAAAAAAATAGCATAGAGAGAAAGAGAGATTAAAAGAAGATAAGTAGAAAAACATAGAAAGCAAGTAATACGATGGTAGATGAAAATCTAAACATATCTATACAGACATTATAAATTAACTAAATGCTCTAAAATTAAAATATAACAGTTGTCTCACTGGATAAATAAAATTGACCAACCTTTAGCTATAAAGATTAAGGCAGATAAAAAGAATATACAAATTACTAAAATCAGAAATTAAAATAGGGACATTACTACTGAGTCTACGGAAATTAAAAAAAAAAAAGGATGAGAGTACTGTGAGCAGTTTATGCTAACAAACTGAATAACCTAGATCAGTGGTCAGCAAACTCATTAGTCAACAGAGCCAAATATCAACAGTACAATGATTGAAATTTCTTCTGAGAGCCAAATTTTTTAAACTTAAACTATATAGGTATGTACATTGTTATTAACTTAATTAGGGTACTCCTAAGCTGGCATTTGCTAAAAACATCCTCAATCTGATTGAGGTACGTTCGCTGAGGTTGACCCCTTCCAACTCTCCCATCCACACTTGTCTTGTATACTTGTTTTGTCTATCTCCTTTCCAAAAACCGACTCCTGCACATGGGCCACGAAGTTTCAATTGCACTGTATGTGCGCGCCCGCATGTGGTATTTTATGGAAGAGCCACACTCAAGGGGCCAAAGAGCCGCATGTGGCTTGCGAGCCGCCGTTTGCCGACCACTGACCTAGATGAAATGAACAAAGTCCTAGAAACACAAAACCTACCAAAACTAAACCAAAAAGAAATAGAAAATCTGAGTGGACCTATTACTAGTAAGAAAATTGAATCACTAATCAAAAGTCTCTCAACAAATAATAGCCCTAGACCTGATGGCTTCACTGGTGAATTCTACCAAACATTTAAAGAACTAACACCAATCCTCCTCAAACAATTCTGAAAAATTGAAGAGAAGGGTACACTCCATAACTCATTCTATGTGGCCAGCATTACTTTTGTACCAAAGTCAGACAAAGACACAACAAGGAAACTACAAACCAATATCCCTTATGAATATTTATGCAAAGATCCTCAACAGCCCTGGCTGGGTGGCTCAGTTGATAGTGTCATCCCGTACACCAGACGGTTGTGGGTTCGATTCCTGGTCAGGGCACATACCTAACATACCTAGGTTGTGGTTTGATCACTGGTCAGGGTGTGTATGAAAGGCAACCAATCGATGTTTCTCTCTCACATCAATGTTTCCCTCTCTCACTCTCTCTCCCTCTTCCTCTCTCCCTAAAATCAATAAAAACATATCCTTGAGTGAGGATTAAAAAAAAAATCCTCAAGAAAATACTAGCAAACTGAATTCAGAGCATATTACCAGGATTATACACCATGACTAATATTTATTACTGGAATGTAAGGATGGTTCAACCAATGAAAATGGAACAATGTAAATATCACATTAACAGATTGATGATCTCAATTGCTACAGAAAAAGCATTAGACATTATTCAACATCCATTCAACATCCAAAAACACTCAACAAACTAGGAATAGAAGGAAACTCCCTCCATATAATAAAAGTTATATGTGAAAAACGCATAGCAAACATACTCAATGTGAAAGACCAAAAGCTTTCCCTCTAAGATTTAGAACAAAACATGGATGCTCACTCACATAACTTTCATTCAACATACTATTGGAAGACCAGAACAATTATGCAAGAAAAAGTCATCTAAATCAGAAAGGAAAAAGTAAAATTATCTGTTTGCATATGGTATAATCATGTATGTAGAAACCTTAAAGATTCCACAAAAACTGTTAAAATTGACAAATTCAGCAAAGTATCAGGACACAAAATCAACACATCAGCTGCATTTCTATACACTAACAGTGAAAATAATAATAATAATAATAATAACCCTCCATTTACAATAGCATCAAGAAGAAAAAAATACTTAGTGATTAACTTAACCAAAGAAGTTAATGAAAACTACAAAACACTGTCCTGGACAATGTTGCTCAGTGGTTGGAGCATCAGACCATGCACTGAAGGGTCGTGGGTTCAATTCCTAGTGAAGGGCATGTACCTGGGTTGCAGGTTCAATCCCTGGCCCTGGTCAGGCACATGCAGGAGGCAACCAGTCAATGTGTCTCTCTCACATGGATGTTTCTCTTTCTCTCTCTCTCTCTCTCTCTCTCTCTCTCTCTCTCTCTTCTCTATTTCTCTCTGTTCCTCTTCCAATCTCTCTGAAAATCAATGGGAAAAATACCCTCTGGTAAGGATTAAAAAAAAAACCTACAAAACAATGCTGAAAGAAATTATAGAAGACATAGAAAGTGGAAAGATGTCCCATGTTCATAGACAGGAAAAAAATATTATTAAGATGTCACTAATACCTGAAACAATCTATAGCTTGAATGCAATTCCTATCAAAACCCCAACACTTGCCCTGACCGGTTTGGCTCAGTGGATAGAGCGTCGGCCTGCGGACTCAAGGGTCCCGGGTTCGATTCCGGTCAAGGGCATGTACCTCGGTTGCGGGCACATCCCCAGTAGGGGATGTGCAGGAGGCAGCTGATCGATGTTTCTCTCTCATCAATGTTTCTAACTCTCTATCGCTCTCCCTTCCTCTCTGTAAAAAATCAATAAAATATATTTTTTTTAAAAAACCAACACTTTTCTTTGCAGAAATAGAAAAACCCATCCTAAAATTCATATGGAATATCCAGAGACCATGAATAGCCAAAACAATCTAGAAAAAGAATAAACTTCCTGACTTGAAAACTTGCTACAAACAGTATAGTACTGAACACAGTGTAAAGACAAACATATAAACCAATGGAATAGAGTCCAGAATTAAACCTTTGCATATATATGATCAAATGACCTTTGACAAAGATGGCAAGACCATTCACTGGGGGAAAGACAGTCATTTCAACAAATGAGATTGGACCCTCCCTAACACTATATACAAAAATTAACTCAAAATGGATCCATGACATAAATCTAAGACCTAAAACTATTAAATTCTTAAAAGAAAGGGCAAAATGTTTCAAGATATTGAATTTGGCAATTATTTCTTAGATATAATACCAAAGACACAGACAACAACAACAAAAAATAAACAAGTTGGACTTCATGAAAATTTAAAAATTGCATCAAAAGACACTATCAACACAGTAAAAAAGCAACCCACAGAATAGAAAAAAAAGTATTTGCAAATTATGTATATGATAAGGAATGAATATCCAGAATTTCTACAACTCAACAACAATAAAACAAACAACCTGACTGGAAGATGGGCAAAGAACTTGAATACACATTTCTCCAAAGAAGATATACAAATGGCCAACAAGCACTTGAAAATATGTTCAACATAACTAATCATTTGGGAAATGCAAATCAAAATTACAATGAGATACCACCTCACACTCATTAGGATGGCTACTATAAAAAACAAACAACAAGAACAGAACATAACAAATGGACCAGGATGTGGAAAAATTGGAGCTCTTCTGCGGTGTTGATGGGAATGTAAAATGGTATAGCCACTGTGGAAAACAGTATAGTGATTTCTCAAAGATTAAAGACAGAATTACCATATGATCCAGCAATTCTACTTCTTGGTATATACTCCAAAGAATTGAAAGCAATATCTCAAAGAGATATTTGTACATCCATATTCACAGCAGCATTATTTATAATAGCTAAAATATGGAAGCGACCTAAGTTGCTTCCGTCAACAGAGAAGCAAAATGTGGTATATACACATACAATGGACTATTCAGCCACAACATGAATGAACCTTAAGGATATTATACTAAACTAGAGGCCCGGTGCACAAATTCATGCATGGGTGGGGTCCCTCAGCCTGGCTGGTGATCGAGGCCTATTGCAGGGCCAGCTGGCTGGGGGGAGGGGTCGCAGGAGGTTGGCTGTGGGAGTGCACTGACCACCAGGGGGCAGCTCCTGCATTGAGCACCTGCCCCTGGTGGTTAGTGCACACCATAGCGACTGGTTGACCAGTCGTTCCGGTTGTTCGGTCGTAAAGTTCACTTGGGCTTTTATATATATAGACGAAATAACCCAGTCACAAAATGACAAATACTGTAAGAATCCACTTATCTGAGGTACTTAAAGACAAAACTGTACTGTGATAGGTCTAGCTGCTATAAAAATTACTAGGGCTCTGGCCAGTGTGGCTCCAGGCCTCCTCCTATGCCTCATCAGTCTGGCACAGAGCAGAGGACCACTACACTGCTCACCAGTGTTGCGGATGATGTAATCCAGCACCACCAACCGTTCAAACTGCAGCAGTAGTTGCCGGTTAGTGTTCTCAGGGAGAGGTTCTGCTTCAAAACGCCGTAGCCAGTAGTCTGCATCTTTATAGCCTTCAACAAAGAGCTGGAATGAACCAACCTGCAACCAAGAAAGAGGAAGAAAGTTATTTCCCTAAAGTCCAAGCTCAAAGATCCCAAGAGTAAGCCAGGGACCCACTAAGGTCTTGTGAATTTTATATAAGAGGAGGAAAACGTTTTCAAGATGTTTACTTCATCTCCTTGCAAGTACAGGAGAAAAGGGCTGTGATGGTGATTGCCTGTTCAAATTCAAGAAACCCATCCAAATGGTCAAGAGGAGTAAAGGGAGAAAGTTAGGATTTTAGGCCCTTGACAGAAATGAAGGACAGGAGCCTCAGGGCAGGCTATTCACATGTCCATATATGCGTCTATAGCAGGGGTGGGGAATCTTTTTTCTGCCAAGGGCCATTTGGATATTTATAACATCATTCACTTAATATAATTCACTTAATATAAACTTATGTTGCTATGAAAAAAGCTCCAAGATTTATTGAATTTTGAGTCCCACCTGCAGGGCCGGATGTTCCCCATCCCTGGTCTATAGACGCCTTGCTTCACCACTTGGATGACTATGGCACTATAAGTCATCACCTTTGATAAATCACATAAATGTAGTCTATACCTTTGGCGGTAGCCCGATGCGGTTAAACCGTTGCCCAACTTTTGGCACTTTCTCTAGCGCAAGCCGCTTGCCCCTGGACTTCACTCGGTCAATGGCACTATAGTTGAAGGTCTCACTGGCCATGTGTACTACCTATAGTTGAAAGAGAAGAGATACCTAGGTTAGAGGTAGAGTCAAATTTAAAAAACTATCCCACTATGGCAGAGAATAGCTTGATGCTCACCAATACTGTTCCTCTTCTAGGGCACACAGAAAGAATACATCTCTCAGTGTTCCTAGCAGCTTAGATGGAGTATATGACCAGTTTGGGCCAATGAAATGTTGACAAACCACATCACAGAAGAACCCTAGACACCTTGTCACTACATGGAATGACATGGGACCTCAGAGAGCTGCCTAACTGGCAAGATTCTATGATGTGAGCTAGAAATAAACTCCTATTATATTAAACCACTGTGATTCAGAGGCTGTTACAGCAGCTGACATGATTTATACTGACTAATACAGCTACCTTCTGGATTAGGAGAAGATGGCCCAATGCCTGTTTCTCTCCAAATAAAAACAAATTGCGCCCTAGCCAGTTTGGCTCAATGTATAGAGCATCGGCCTGAAGGGTCCCAGGTTTGATTCCAGTTAAGGGCACGAACCTTGGTTGCAGGCTCCTGGCCCTGGTCAGGGCATGTGCGAGGCAACCAATCTATGTATCTCTCTCACATCGGTGTTTCTCTCTGTCTCTCCCTCTCCCTTCCATTTTCTCTAAAAATCAATGGTAAAAATATCCTCGGGTGAGAATTAAAAAAACAACAACAAATTGCAATTTATGCTATACCCTTTTATTTCCTTTTGAATTTTATACGATGTGCAATTATTCACATTCAAAAAGTAAACATTAAAGTTAATTTTAATTTTTAGTGAATTGTTTTATTTTTTTAATTTAAAATTTTTATTTATTAAATGTAGTGGGGTAACATTGGTCAACATGAATATATATGTTTCAGGTGTGGGTTTCTCTGTTACAAGATCTGTATATTGCACCATGTGCCCACCACCCAAAGTCAAATCTTTTCCTGTCACCATATATTAGGACCCCCCTTTCTCCCCCACCACAATTAATATTTATGTAGACTATATTTGGAATATTACACAAGAAACTAATAATAGCAGCTGTCTCTGAGAAATGAAATTGAGTGGCTGGAAGACAGGGTTGGGAGGAAAGCTGAATTATTCTTCTCCATTTACTCTCCTGTGCTTTCTGATTTTAGCACTAGATACATGCATTGCCTATTCAAAAAAAAAAAAATTTAATGGGCCATCAATGTTATACTTGATTGTCACATTGTGATGACAATCAAGTGTAATCCATAATCCATATGTACACCTATTATCACACTTATCACATTGCCTTGTGATCATCCATATGTATAGCTAACATCTTTCTTAAGACTAATGAAATTAGGGGAGGAAGAGAACATTTTACTCACATTAGCATTCCCAAATAGTGTCTGGCACATGTTCAAAAATATTAAGTGCATGAATAAATGAGTTATAAGCTTTTTTCAGAGTCAGCAACAAGTGGATTTTCGCATATAAATATGCAAAATCAAATTTATAAGAAATTTCTTTTCCTAAGCCTTGCAAAATTCATTACAAATAAACTAA
Source organism: Myotis brandtii (assembly GCF_000412655.1). Lineage (NCBI taxonomy): Eukaryota > Metazoa > Chordata > Mammalia > Chiroptera > Vespertilionidae > Myotis > Myotis brandtii. The sequence continues at coordinate 2,567,790 of NW_005371709.1, forward strand.
TTCTTTTGCCCATGAATGATAGAGATAGAAAGGGGCAAAATAATTCCCTCCTTCCCTCCTTTAACACATCCAACCAGTGTTAAAGGAGTACCTAAAATGTATGTTTAAGATATTGCAGAATGGCACTCATTGCCTTATAAATCGGGAAACTCAGGCCAGGAATAAAGGGAAAACAGGGCTTTCCTAAGACTATCCTATCTTACCAGTTTACATGGTGAAACCCTAGTTCTTTGGGCCATAAACCACCTTTTCCCACATCAGATTTATTTGCAATCACTCTTCATAACAGCCGCCTTTTCCCTATGACTAATGAAATTATCATAACCTGAAACCTTACTGGAACAGAGAACAGAGACAGCTACCAAATGAAAATTAGAGCCTTACTACTTGAGGCTCCACTACAACATGAGCCCCGTTTCCTTAGTGACAGATGCTCTGATCAACTGGCTAGAATCCTATCACAGGGTGGGGAGGCGGGGATAGGGTAGGGAGAGATGCTTCCTCTTACTATTCTCCAGCAGCTTTTTGTTAAGTTTGCAAAGTACTGTGTCATATCAGTCTCATAGAAGACAAGTATTTTTGTTGCTGCTGACTTTTTTTTAAATATATTTTATTGATTTTTTACAGAGAGGAAGGGAGAGGGATAGAGAGTTAGAAACATCAATGAGAGAGAAACATCGACCAGCTGCCTCCTGCACACCACCCCCTACCGGGGATGTGCCCGCAACCAAGGTACATGTCCTTGACTGGAATCGAACCCGGGACCCTTTAGTCCGCAGGCCGACGCTCTAGCCACTGAGCCAAACCAGTTAGGACGCTGCTGACTTTTTAATGCAAAAGTTCCTCAGGCCTCATTAAGGTTCTCTAACAGAGAAAGAGGAAGATAAGAGATGGGGAAGAAAAGGATTGTGTGTGTGTGTGTGTGTGGGGGGGTGACATTAATGATTAGAATAGTCATAAAAATACCACAGGCTAAGATTTATGGAGTGTTTACATTGTTCCAGGCACTAGGCTATATGTTTTACTAGTACATGGATGATATTGTGTAATCTTAATAGCCATGCTATAAAACAGAAACTATTTATATCCCTATTTTTATAGTAAGGAAACTGAGCGTGGGGGGACTTCTAATGACTTGCACAAGGGCAACACACTAAAAAGCTGCAAAGCCAGAATTCGAACATAAGCCCTCTGATTCTTAGGCACGGCACTCCAGAAGTACAGGCAGAGCAGTCAGGCATAGGCCAAGGGCACTCTGTTATTTACTTAGTGAAAAAGGATATTTAAAGTGATGGGCAAAGAGTATGTAAAGGAGTTTCTAGAGGTTAGGAGGGGCCTAGTAGAAGGATTTCAGGTTAGGCAGGAGGTCATAGGAGCATCAATTATTATACAAGAAAGTTAGAGTGAGCTATTTAACTATACGCACACTGAGAGGATTGAAACATGAAGGGAAGGAATGAGCTGCACAAAGCCAGGCAGTGACTTAGATGTCAAATGAGAGCTACAAACCCCAAATTGTGATCAAACATTCTCTCCTTGACCTGAAGTTGGGGGATATCTGGTATTGTTTGTCTTTTTTAATGATTAAAAAAGAACATCACCAGAAGATATTTTTCCCATTGATTGCTAGAGAGAGTGTAAGGGAGGGAGGAGGGGGAGAAACATTGATGCAAGAGAGACACATCGATTGGTTGCCTCCTGCATGCTCCCCTACTGTGGCTGGGGAATTTGCAACTGAGGTACGTGCCCTTGACTGGGAATTGAACCCGAGACCCTTCAGTCTGCAGGCCAATGCTTTAACCACCAAGCCAAACCGGCCAGGGCTGGTATTGTTTCTCATTGTTTGATATTCATTCACCAATTCAGGTGGTCCTTATGGAATGCTTACTGTAAGTATAGTACTTTGCGAGGTGCTGAGAATGGAAGAAGGATATTTCAAGAAATGGTCCCTGGGCTATCCCTTTCACTTTGGCATATCGTAAACTTTTTCAACGGACAGACAGACTAGGAAGAAGAGAGAGAGTTCAGAGGGCTCCTTTGAGCCCCATATTTACACAGATTCCACTGGGGTTCTAGGAGGAGTGCCAAACGAGTTTAAGGCTAGAAATTGATGCAAGAGAAACACAGGATTTGAGTCTGTCCTGTGCTGGTGGCCCACTGTAAACAAGAATGTGGTTGGCTTAATTACATTTACCATAACTAGCAAAGGTTTGTTAACTATACTCAAGACGCAGTTAAAGGCATAGCCGAACAACTAAATGTCACCAGCAGGATGACCTGGGAGAACAGGTTGGCCTTGGATATGATTCTGGCAGAAAAAGGAGGAGTATGTGTAATGTTGGGGGCCAGTGCTGTACATTATCCCTGACAACACAGCCAGACGGAACCATCACTAAGGCCCTACAGGGATTGGCAGCTTTAGCTAATGCGTTAGCTAGAATCCTGGAATTGAGGATCCTTTCTCTGATTCACTAGATCAATGGTTTGGAAAGTGGAAGGGAATGATGGTATCCATATTCACCTCTTTGATTAGGAGTCTCAGTGATGGGATGTTGTATCATCCCATGTATGAGAGGAATTATCCAAAGGTTAATTGAAACCACATTGATCAAACAGCAAAATGGTCTCCTAGACACTGTAGAGCATGAAAGTCAATGAATGTCAGCTGAGTTTGAAGAGTTTAAATAAAGAAAAGGGGGGAATTGTGAGAATAAACAAGTAATCTTTTCTATCAAAGAACAGTTTAGGCAGCCGCCATTTTGGCCCGCATGACTTGCAGCTCCCCTGGGGGCCGCCATCTTGAAATGGCAAAGGTCAACCCCTTCTTTAAATTAGCCAATCGTGAAAGACTGTGAGCCTGAGCTCCAATGAAGAGTGAGGGACAGGTGACATGCGTCAGAATTAAAAAGCCAAGTGGACTGCCTGCTCAGAGTGCGTGCGCTCCCAGACCATGTGCATGCGCACCTTCCTACAGGAGTAAAGATGTCTGCCTTGCAAAACAAACAAACAAAGAAACGGTCCCTGACTTCTATACTTACAAACTAGTTGGCTTATTGTTTGGAGTTTGGTAGCAAAGAAGCAGACACAGTTAAATATCCACAACAGGATCATTTTCTTCTAAAATACTCTGGGAAGCCCTGGCTGACGTGGCTCAGTTGGTTGGAGTGCTGTGCTGTGCACTGGAAGGTCGAAGTTCGAATCCTGGTCAGGGCACATACCTAAGTTGCAGATTCTATCCCCAGTTCGGGTGCGTAAAGGAGGCAACTGATTGCCCTAACCGGTTTGGCTCAGTGGATAGAGCGTTGGCCTGCGGACTGAAGGGTCCCAGGTTCGATTCCGGTCAGGGGCATGTACCTTGGTTGCGGGAATATCCCCAGTAGGGGGTGTGCAGGAGGCAGCTGATCGATGTTTCTAACTCTCTATCCCTCTCCCTTCCTCCCTGTAAAAAAATCAATAAAATATATATATATAGAAAAAAAGGAGGCAACTGATTGATGTATCTCTCTCAATTGAGGTTTCTTTCTCCTCCTCCCCTCTCTCCCTCCCTCCTTCTCCAAAATAAAATAAAATACCATGGAAAACAGAAAAATAGGTTTGAAGGGAAGCTCCTGTCTCCTGATCAGTCTCTTTGCCCACAGAGTCAGCTAACTAAACCTGTAAAGAATACTTCAAGCAGGGGTTTTTAATCTAGAGGCATGGTTCCTATGGGGTCAATGGATGAATTTCAAATGGATGAATCATCTACTGAAATTATATGCAAAACAATTGCAAATATGTGTACAGGGGTTCTTAACCTGGCCTCAATAAGTTTTCTGATATTATATGTAATTAATTCTGTATTTAAGCATTTTGGGGGAATTGAGGGGATATGATCCAGACCCTCATTAGAACCTCAACTGTCTATACCACATATAATGTGTGTGTAAATCCATTCTAAGTGTGGATTTGCCTCCTGGGACACCAATTTTGTTATGTTGAGATAAGTACCAGAATTCCATAATATAAAGATGAAGAAGTAGAATTCCATGTCAGTTCCTTGTAGTGGTCAGGCCAGGTCTTTACTCTAAACCTCAGCCCATTCTAGTCCTCCTTGCCAGACCTTACATAAGTGCTTAGCTGGTATCAGCTAGTCCATTCTAGACTGTATCTAAATTCTGGAATCACTTGGAAATCTAAGAAAGTGAGCCACAAAAGTAGCTAGGTTTCTAACCAGCTTAAGGTTATCTGGGATCCACAGATGCAGGGAGCCCATAAATGTGCATCACAGTGTCAGTAAACTTCCTGAAATTGTAGGCAAAATTTTATGTGTATCCTTCTCAGGAAAACTTTCAGCAGATGATCAAATCATGAGTTTAAACCTAGCTCTCCATACACAAACCCCTTACAAAAGAGGCTGAGAACCCTAAACTCGGGGCATAAGCACGCTCACTGGACCTAATGATCTCACTAACTTAACATGTAGCAGGGCTTAGGCCCAGGAAAACTCTGTCAAGGCAGTAAGGCCCTCTGGAGACAGGTCACTGACCTTTGTACGGGGTACAATGTTGAGTTCCAGTTTTTGGTCCACCAGGCTGGCCCCGGCCTCTGAAAGATAGCCCTGGTTGAGGACAAGGCAATCACGGCCAAAGCAGCAGGGACAGCAGAGCTTCTGCAGCCACTTGGTCCACTTAGGATTAAGGTGCCCATAGGGCTCTTCATTCTTGGGTTTGAAAACAGCAATGATCTTCTACACAGACAAAAGAAAAAGAGGATGTTAAAGGCAAGTTGATTAAAGTAGCTCACAAACCAGGTCAGCAGGAAAATTAAATTAAATTAAATAAATAAATAATAAAATAAAATACCATGGGGAAAAAGTAAAACAGGTTTGAAGGGAAGCTCTTGTCTCCTGATCAGTCTCTTTGCCCACAGAGGCAGCTAATTAAACCTGTGAAGAACACTTCAAGTATGAGTTTTTAATCTAGAAGCATGGTTCCAAGTACCAGAAATGAGAGGGCCTGGGCAGACAGCCTCTACTTAGACTTAGACACTGACTTCTCCCCAGCTTATACGGGGAAGACACCAGCTTATGTATGCAGCTAGGAGACCCACTGATACAAAGGACTGTGGCCAAAGAAGTTGCCAAGTCTGGTGTATGTGGCACAACAGATTGTAACACCATCAAACCCCAATTTCCAAGGTACATACATACACACTATTGCTCTGCAGCAATTATGCAGAATCAAAAAATTATCAACTGAAAGGAAATTAGTAAAGTATTATGGAATGAGGTTAAGAAAATTTCTTCATTGATGGTTGATTTCCTCTATCAGCCTTACTATCTCACCCCCTGGATGTTAATGAAATCTTACAATAAAAAGTTTAGAAATGACAAAATAAGAAAGCAAGAGAAAAGAATAATCACAGCAGTAAAAGGAATATGGTTAGAATGGGGTTCTCTTAAGTCATGCTGATAGGCAAGAGACCAGGACAGGAGAGGTCACAAAAATTAAAAATCCATCTTCTCTAGACGACAGTAACTTAATCCTCAAAGGTCCTTGGAAATAGGGGATGCTGCTGCAACCTAGAGACTATGGTCCTCCCTCCTGAAGATTTCTTCCCCAGGTTAGCTCTCTGAGGTTGTTTTTCCTCTTTCTCAGTCCCTGTAGTCCCCCAAATCGGTCATTTCAAAGAAAGAGAAGTGAATATGCTATTCAAGTGATGCCACTTCTTATCATATGACTCTCCATCTCCCCCTCACCCCACAGCCAACTCAAGCTAGTCTGGGTCATAAGACATTGTCCTGTGGGTATCACTTCCTGAATGGCAGGGCACATCAGAAAACATACACCCATCTGCCTACATTAATTAAGTGCTCATATTAAGAATTGGCTAGGCACATGTCTCCAACAATATTTGGTCAATCACAAGGCCAGTTCCTTCAAGAGGCCTTGTGAGGGTTTGAGAGGGCTAGAAAAATACAGAACTCTCTTCCTCCTTCAAAAAGAATCAATTTATTCTTAAAGATAAGTAAATTTACTTATCCACTGGAAAAAGTCAAATGCATATATTCGTATCCTAAGTCAGAATTACATTCTTATTCAAAGTGGCTAGCAAGAGGCCGAAGCTAACAATCTTCCTCTTCATCTCTGCTCCCTGGAATCCTGGACTCTGAATCACACAGCTCACCACTCAGAGGATGACAGATAAGTCCACTGTAACTCTCTGGGATCTGGGCAGTGAATCACAGGATAATGTGAGGCATGTCCCAGAACCCAACAGTCAGTTCAACTGAAGCACAATGTGGAGTTTAGCAAGCTGGTCCCCAAAAGGGAGAACAAGACATTCCTACTACTAGCAAGGCTGAAAAATGCCAGGGCAGAGGCTTTACTACATCCACTTAAAGAAGCAGAACTTGAAAGCCAAGAGTACAGCCAAGCATCATTTATAGACTAACCTTTCAAACCTGTTTCCTTCCTCCATAAGGAGAACCATAAAGCATTTCATCAACTCTAAAAGCATTAGTAAGTATGGTTATCTCAGTACAGCATGGGGTTTATTAATTATTAATGTCTAGACTGGCAAATGAGGGAATGGTAGGGTGGGAAGGATGAAGGAACTAAAGGACTTTCAGACAGAAGGGGAGATAAGTGCCTTTGATGACTAAATATAAGGCTTAGTCCAATTCAATTCCGTTAACACTTGCTCAGTACCTAGTTTGTGTAAGCACTCTGCAGTTTTCCTAAATAGATACATAAAACCACCCTGGCCTAATTTCCAAAGCACCCTGGTCACTTCACATAATCAACTGTGTTACCGACTACTCCAGAATACTCTCTTTACTCATAGAAAACCACTCAAATTAGAAAGACACCCAGCAGTATTTAGTTGAGAAAGAAAATGACCACTGCCTAATTTTTCTCACCGTCCTCTCCTGTAATATACTTTCAATTCCTTTATTACATTTAGGAGAAAGCTTCAGTTTGATACCAATATTTTTTAAACACCTTTCCTTAACACCCATTTACTAATCCCTTTAACCAAGGGGGTGAAGTGCAGGTAGCCTAAGTAGGAGCAATCCACGAAGGTGGGGATAAAAACAGATTTGCACAAGGAAGCAAGAGGCCACTAAGTGGCTGGTGTCAGGCCCCACAACCAATTACTGGAACCTGGATTCCAAAGGGTTTCCTATATCTACCTACCAGCCACAAGGAAGAGGGTATTAGGTTATGCCAGTGGTTGGTAAACTGCAGCTCGGCAAACCGCGGCTCACGAGCCACACGCAGCTCTTTGGCCCCTTATGTGTGGCTCTTCCACAAAATATCGGCTCTTCCACAAAATACCAACTTCTGCGCATGGGCCGCGAAGTTTCAGTCGCGCCGCACATGGTATTTTGTGGAAGAGCCACACTCAAGGGGCCAAAGAGCCGCATGTGGCTCGCGAGCCGCGGTTTGTTGACCACGGGGCTATGCTAAAGAGACTTTTTCCTCCAGGGACCTAAAATCTAACAGTTCAAGTACAGCACTCATATTACACAGTGAAATATACAATAACAACTTTTTAAAAATACATTTTATTGATTTTTTACAGAGAGGAAGGGAGAGGGATAGAGAGTTAGAAACATCGATCAGCTGCCTCCTACACATCCCCCACTGGGGATGTGCCGGCAACCAAGGTACATGCCCTTAACCGGAATCGAACCTGGGACCCTTCAGTCCGCAGGCTGACGCTCTATCCATTGAGCCAAATCAGTTAGGGCTACAGTAATAACTTTTAATAAGTTTTTTGTTTTTAACTTTGGTAAATATAAAGTGGACGGTTCTCAAACTTTTTAGTCTCAAGATCCCTTTAAACTCTTAAAACTTATTAAGGATCTCCAAAAGGTTTTGCTTATATGGGTAAAATCTGTATTTGCTATAGTAAAAATGAAAATGGAAATGTTAAAACTATTTATGAATTAATTTAATAATAAAAATAAACCCACTATATGTTAACATAAGTGACATGTTTCATAAAAAATATATTTTTAAAAACAATTTTTAGTGATAAGATTGGCATTGCTTTATTATTTTTATAGATCTCTCTAATGTTTGGCTTATAAAAGACAACTGGATTCTCACATCTTCCTTAATATTAAGTCTGCTTCAATATCACACATCCTGTAGCCTCTGGAATCTCCACTGTACACTTATAAGGAAATTAGAGTGGAAAAGGCAAAGTCTTAGAATTATTATAAAAATAGTTTTGACCGCCACATTCTGAGAACTCCTGTATTCGGTATTAGGAGTTGGAAGGAAACAGCACTCCCTGACGTAGCTATTTAGGTAGAGAAGTCTTATTTACATGTTAACTCTCACAAAAGAGAGGGGGAATTCCTCCAAATATGCGACTGAAAGAAGATGGGATCCAAATAGAATATAGTGAAGAGATTAGCCTATATTTCTTTTCCTAATCACTGCCTTCAACTCCACCTGCCTCACCCATTAGAACTTGTGGCCTGGGACAGCTCCCTATAACAGATGGTAGATACTTAAAATCTCGAGAACTACATTTATATATGATAATCAAAGCTGACTGCCTCTTAACATTTTAGTAAAAAAAAAAAATTGATTCTATTTGAGGTCTTTATTCTTTATTTGGCTATCAGTGTGGTTCTCAACAAAAGGTAAGGGCATCAGAATTTCTTTTTTATTATTACTTTTTTATTTTTAAAAAATATTTTTTATTGATTTCAGTGAGGAAGAGAGAGGGAGAAACATCAATGATGACAGAGAATCATTGATTGGTTGCCTCCTGCACACCCCACATGGAATCCAGCCCGCAACGCAGGCATATGCCCGGGAATCGAACCTTGACTTCCTGGTTCATAGGTCCACGCTCAACCTCTGAGCCAGACCGGTCAGGCTGAATTTCTTGAAGACACACATTCAATAATATTAACACACTTTTATATGTCAAAAATGGAAAAAAAAATACTGTGCTGGCCCTGGCCAGTGTTCTCAGAGGTTAGAGCATCGGCTGGAGCACTGAAGGGTCAAAGATCCAATTCCTGGTCAAGGGCATATACGTGGGTTTCGGGTTCACTCCTCGCCCCTGGTAGGAGCACATGCAGGAGGCAAACAGTCAATGTGTCTCTCTCACATCAATGTTTCTCTCTCTTTTTACCTCTCCCTCCCTTCCACACTCTCTGAAAAATAATGGAAAAAATATCCTCAGGTAAGGGTTAACAACAAAAAAAAAATTTGTACCGTACTGATTTCATGACAAACTCTTGGTGGATAAAGTATTTTTAGAGGTTGAAAATTATGATATAAGGCCAAATTCCTAGAACATGTGAGCGGTATCTGTAAAATTTTGAAGCAAATACCAATTAGGATTATCTATCTAATAAATGTACTATTCTCAATGGTCATGAAAGCATCTTTTCAAAATCATATGACTTTTGCCCTAGCTGATTTGGTTCAGTGGATAGAGCGCAGGCCTGGGGACTGAAGGGTCCTGGGTTTGATTCCAGTCAAGGGCACATGCCTGGGTTGCGGGCTCGATCCCCACTAGGGTGAGTGCAGGAGGCAGCAGATCAGTGATTCTCTCTCATCACTGATGTTTCTATCTCTCCCTCTCCTTTTCTCTCTGAAATCAATAAAAATATATTTTAAAAAATCATATGACTTTTGCCTTACTCAATGCTAATGTACCCAAGAAAGCCTAACCCAGAGATCAATGGGCATATAGCTTAAAAAAACACTCTAAGCAGGAACCATGCCAAGGGATTTCAGGTGTCATAGTTCATTTAATCTTCTCAATAAACTAGTGAATCCATGCCATTCTATGATTCTTGGAAATATGAACATCTAGTATTATTAGCCTCACAAAACAGAAAATGCTCAGAAAATACTTTTGTAGGTGACTGAGTATGAGACTTGAAGTGCAAGGATGTAACTGAGGAGGGTAATAGGAGTACTATCTACCATGACTTCTGACCTAGCATTTTCCATTTTACTGTTCCAGGTCCCTACTTGCTTGCCCTGAGGGAGAAACAATCCTAAATTGAGAAACGGAGTCAGGCCTGTTATCTTAAAAAAACTGTTGGACTGTCTAGCTCCAAATGTAATTGTCACAGAAACTACTGGTCCCCCAATCTCTGTTCCCCCTTCTTCGTTGGACACAGGAGCCCTGACTTTTAGCTGAGCAAAATAAAAACTATAGTTCCAGGCACTACTGCAGCTAAGTTCTGGACAATGAGATATAAAGAGGAGTCTGGGGCAACTTCTAAAAAAATGCCTTAAAAGGAGTGGGCATATGATCCCTCTCCCCTTTCTTCTTCCAAGTGGCTAAAAAGCAGATAAGATGCCTGCAGTTTGAATAGCCATCTTGGATCATGAAGTGGAAGCGATATACTAAGAATGGCTGATCAGCTGGATGGAAGTTTGCATCCCCAATAAAGTGAAATGCCATCTTTGAGTGGCCTATAGACTTCTTTTATAAGTTAAATGTACTTTTATTCGAGTCATTTTTTAAAATTTTATTTATTGATTTTAGAGAGAGAACATTAATTTGTTGTTCCACTTATATATGCATTCATTGGTTGCCTCTTCTTTCTTAAAAAAATATTTTTCATTGATTTCAGAGAGGAGGAGAAAGGGAAAGAGAGAGACAGAAACATCAATGATGACAGAGAATCATTGATTGGCTGCCTCCTGCATGCCCCACACCAGGGATTGAGCCCACAATCCAGGCACCTGCCCTTGACCGGAATCGAACCTGGGACCCTTCAGTCCACAGGCTGACGCTTTATCCACTGAGCCAAACCAGCTAGGGCTTGAGTCATTATTATTTTAAATTTTCTATGCACACAGTCAAATTTATTCCTAACCAAAATAGTAGCTGAAAAGAGAAATCAGGAATTCAGATGACACTAACTTTGAGGCAGTCCAGGCACGTGCCCTTGACCAGAATCAAACCTGGGACCCTTCAGTCCACAGGCTGACGCTTTATCCACTGAGCCAAACCAGCTAGGGCTTGAGTCATTATTATTTTAAATTTTCTATGCACACAGTCAAATTTATTCCTAACCAAAATAGTAGCTGAAAAGAGAAATCAGGAATTCAGATGACACTAACTTTGAGGCAGCAGAGTAGAGTATTTAGGAGAAAGAACTCTGGAGCCAGTTCGTCAGTGTCTGTATCCTGCCTCCCACTTACTAGCTGTGAAATCTGGGCCAATTACTTATACTGTGTGCCTTAGTATCATTATCTGTGGGGATAATAATAGTACCTACCTATGAGGGTGTGATGTGAATTAAGTGAGTTATTACTTGTAAAGCATTTAAAACAGTACCTGGAATATAATAAGTACTACCTAAGTATTTGTCAAGTAAAATAAACTCATTTAGAGCAGGGCCAAAGATGGTAAGACCAACTACAGTGAGTCTGTGGGCCATTCTGACACACCACAGGATTTAGGAAGTGGCCCTCTGCTCTAAACCACATTCACCTCAGTGGGAGCAGGATGGTTACATTAATAAGTTTTGTCAGGGCACATGTGTTTCAAGATCCCCTCTAAGAAAGGACAGTGGTCAGGAAATTAAGGAGACTGGGATCCCACAAATCACCAAGAAATCACACCAGAGCCTGTCATTCTCTGTGGCCCAAATACTGAGATAGTAGTACTTTATCTGCCAGGGAGAACTGAGAGATCATATTATTCCCACCTGTCAGAGTACCTGATCACTTAGCTGATCTGACACACTTCCAACAAAGCTGTAACAGTATTATGACAGAAAAACAAAAACCTTCCTCTGGCTCCTGTATCTAGCAAAAATAATCAGTCAACAAGGTAACTAAAAACCACTCATATGTTATCTTAGATGTCACTCTGGCTCTCCAATAAAAAGATGAAAGCATCTTGCTAACATTTAGACCTCAGAACACCTAGCTTTCTTTTCTTCTAGAAGTGATGGTTCCCCTTTGAGCTTTTCATTTGACTTACTGCTCTCTTATTTGAGGGACTTAGAAATACCTATTAATCTCAAAGCTTTCTCCAACCTAGTCTATGTTAGAGTTGATGGCAGATTTGCTCTCTGGGTCTTGGTGATAATTCAGGGATGACAACACCTAGGAGAATAACTAAATCATTCAATGAACCTAACCAAGAGTTACAAGTCACAGCACATCCAAGCCACTCAGCACTCCTATCAAAATAGCACCATCCATTTAAAGAGTTCATTCGGGAGAGGTGCGGGGGGGAAAAAGAGGAGCTTTAGCACCCATCATTCTAACAAGTATAACAATAACATTTTTCCAATAAACCAATCTGGCCCATCTGATAACTTTGGCAAAGAATACTTGGTATTTTTTGACCCACTGATATTCCAATGACACCTCTGAAGTTCTTAAAAGAATAAAGGTAGGTCACTCTGAAAGACCACCAGACATTCAAACTGCAAACCAGGAAAATCCATCAGATTGCTACTGCCTGCCCTCACTCCAACTACTTCAAGCTGGACATCTAGAAATCTCAGCTGACTGCTTTCAGAACTCAGAAACTGAGATTAAAATCTGTTCCGATCATTAACCTTTGTTTCTCTTTTGTTTCCACAGAACTGACTCTTATTAAATAACTGTGTAATAATAGGCCTAACTTTGAGAGCCTACCTGCATCACTGCCTCCTGAAATAAGACAACTGTTTAACTAAACTGACTTATTCCCAAGTCTGAGAGACTGGTTCAAAAGATGATGCAATCTACCAACTCAACTTCTTGAGCGTTTCAAAGGCAGGACTAAAGGGGAGCAGATTATACTACCCAAAATGTGTCACTTTTGCGTGTGGATTGTTTGAGCTGAAGGCAAGCAAGACCTGGCAGTCTCAGGAAAAAACTTTTACCTCCCCTTTAACTGCCTAAAAAAACTCAGATAGGGGACCTGGCCCAGAAAGAGAGCTATTACCAGAGAGAATTTCTTTTAGGACTTACCTACATGGCAGGTAAAATACCTGATTAGCAAACACCTGCTCTTCTTAACTTCCCAGTGAATTGCCCTCCTCCCCTTTGAAGCTCCAGCCCATATCCCTCAGCTGAGACCGCATATAAACCTCAATTGCCTGACTGCCTTTGGATCACATATGTTTATGGGGCTCCCATACCTTAGAAAATCAAATTTGTCTTTCTCATGTTAAAAAAATAAATAAAAATAAAGGTCATCTCTCAGCTGCCCTGATCACTCTATGCCCCATCCCATCCCCGTCCTCCTTTATACAAATAAATGCAAGGGACAAAATAAAGGTCAGCAAACACTTCGCCTTCGCTGAAAAAGCTAACTACGATCGTCCTGGGAGAGAAATGAAAGTAAGAAGGCAGCTGACAGCCCCGTGATTCTAAATCTCCATTCTAAGTCTGAGGAACCATAAACATTGTTGAACAATTTCCCAAAAGAAGTGAGCAATACCCAGACAGATGGAAACTGGTGATTCCACCCACTCTGTCACCATCGTCTGCCAATAGGAGGCCTGGGGAGGCGGCAGGAGACATCCCCACAGCACAGAGGCTGGACCTGCACCCTCTGAGCCCCTCCCTGATGGGGCGTCAACAAACAACTGGTTTGGTCCCAAAAGAGGGAAAGACGGGCCCAGACCTCAATCTGCAAATCTGTAGGTGAATGCCCGAATGCACTTTACCGAACGTCCTAGGAAGCAGCATCTCCCCGCGCCTCTCTGTCCAGAAGCAGATCGCCCCACCGCACAGCTGGGCCCTCCTCCTGTATCTGGGCTATTTCCTCTTTTCCGCTCACTCCTCCCCCACCAAACAGGTTCTGATTTATTTCTTCATTCCGCAGAGCTTCTCCACCTCCAGTCCCCGTGGCACTCCAAAACCCTGCCGAGGGGCTCCGCACTGGAAAGTTTCTCCCTTCTGCGACCTTTCGTTCAGCCCCCCGCCCCCCGCCGCACCCCAGCCAGCGGGCTCGGTCGCCACCCGGCTCTCACCCCCTGAGGGTCCTTGACGAAGTAGCTTCCGCTGGAGCCTTGGTAGATGCGCTCGGGGAAGATGCAGCGCTCGATGGCCACTTCGGCCTGTCGCACCACCACCTCGAACTCCGGGTCCTCGGGAAACTCGTTCCGTTCCC
>NW_005371709.1:2581925-2586667 GCF_000412655.1 Myotis brandtii
CAGCTGAACTCCGGGCCGGGGCCAATCCACAACACCCCCAACCTCCGCCCGGCCAACCAGGTCGCGGTGCCTCTCTGGCCCCGCCCCCACCTCCCTGTTTACTTGGTGACGAGTAGGCACAACCCCCTCGCGCGCGACAGTAGCCAATCAGAATCAGCGCCTACGCAATCGCGCTCCGCAGAGTTTGCTCATCACCTCTCCGATGACTGCGCATGCTCCAGGAGCCGACCTCGTGTCAGACACGCCCTCCGCTCTTAGCTTCCGATCGCTGACCCATCTTTGGGAGTTTTCAATAAAGTAACCTTCCTAAGCAGTCACTAGTTATTGAGGGCCTACTGTGAACCCACTGTAAGACTGGAAAAAATCTAATTTTGCCCTAGACGCTTTGGCTCAGTGGATAGAGCATCGGCCCAAAGACTGAAGGGTCCTGTGTTTGATTCCGTTCAAGGGCATGTACCTTGGTTGCAGGCTCAATCCCAGTTGGCTGCATTCGGGAGGCATCCAATCAATGTGTCTCTCTAAGATCCATGTTTCTATCTATGTCTCTCCCCTTCCCTTCCACTCTCTCTAAAAATCAATGGAAAAATATCCTCAGGTGAGGATTAACCAGAAGAAAAGAAAAATCTAATCTTTGTATCTGCAGTCATTCAATCATGCACTCAGTCATTAAATATTTATTGAGGACCTACTATGTTCTAGGTGCTGTAGAGATAGTTGTGAAGCAAAGAAACAAAAATCCCTTCTCTACCTAAATAGAAAGGTTTTTAAAAAAATCTCAGTCCTCACGCAGTTTACACAGTACCTGCCACAAAGCTCAATGTTTATTTGTTAATTGAGGAAAGATATGGTCCCATTAAACTAAAAAAAAAATCAAAGTAAGGGTGTTTTATTTATCACAGTAAAACCTCAGTATCTAGACACAGTAGGTGCTCAGTACATTTTTATCAGTGGTAAAGAGAAGAATGTTATAGTCCTTACCCTCAAGCTGAAGACATACAACTCTCTGAGGCAGTAGGAGAAAAAGAGCCAACAATCAGAGCTGAAAACTCCATAAATTAAGTTTAGCGGCTTGGGGGTATACGGGAGAGTCAGAAAAAGCCTTAAGTGGGGCATGCTCTATGAACTAAGTCTTAAAGGAAGAATGTGAATAAATCAATTGGCGAGGGGGAGGGAGTTTGGAGTTTGAACCCTGACTTCACATTTATTAGTTATTTTGTACAAGTTATTTAACTCTCTAAGCCTGTTACATCATGTATAAAATGGGAGTAATCATCTCTTCCTCAATTGATTAAATAAGAATCACGATAAGTATATAAAGAACTTAGCATAGTGCTTATCTATATACTATATAAAAGCCTGAATGACCGAATGACTGGTCAACCAGTCGCTAAGATGCCCACGGACCACCAGGGGGCAGACGTTCAATGCAGGAGCTGCCCCTGGTGGTCAATGCACTCCCACAGACAACCTCCCAAGGCCCCAATCGGCCCTATCCCTGGCCAGGCCTAGGGACCCCACCCATGCATAAATTCGTGCACTGGGCCTCTAGTTAGTATATAAAAAGGTGTAAACAAATGGTGGATTTTTACATACCATTTGTTGAGATTACTATTGATGTTGTTATCATTTTTGTGCTCAAAGTAACCAGCAGAGAGAGATGTGGGTTTTCACAGCAGGTGACCAACTATATAGTAACCAATATTTCACAATCATTCTGAAGAACAGAGTGGAGAAATAAAATGGAGTTGCTATAGTCAAACTGCTGAGTTACTAGGATCAAGTCAGTTGAGGCATGAGGAAATGATTCTCTTCTTGTTTTAACTAGCTTGAAAACAAACTTTTGAACTTTTCAGCCCTGCATCAATGCCTGTATATATCCAATTCATTGTGTGTCAGTACCTGGACATATACCAGACATCCATATAATGCCTGAAGGACTCACGTATCCGTACTACTAACATAGACCTGACATCTATTATCTCTAGACCACAGATGTGACCAGACCTCCCCATGCCCATCTTCTAGGCTACCTAGCATCCATCATCCAGAGCTCCTGACATCTGACTGATAACTACCTTGGACCACTTCCAGGGCTAAGAATGCAGAGCCAATTATTCTGAAGAATGCACTTCACTATAAGAACTCTTAACTTTTCTTGCTTCTTTGGAACACTTCTGGGTTTTTGCCTGATTGTGTTTCTGGTTTGCAAACCCTATGACCCTTGAGTAAATCTTTGTCATTTATTTCTAGCCAAAGCCTGCAGACTCCTTTTAAGTTCATTCAACAATTCTTTCTTGAATCAAATTGTTGCCACAGGTAACCAGAAGTACTGAATTGTTTAATTATATGATGGGGGTGTCTTAAACTTTTATTTTGCCAAATAAACCATTCTAGCAAAGCCCCATACAGATGGTTCCATTACACCTTTCAGTTACAAGATGTGTTTCCCTTTCCTACCCAAACATCAAATAATTAAGTACCACTTGTTTCTTGTATCCTGGAGGCCATAGCCACAGAGATGATTTCCTATATTATTCATCTTATTTAGCTCTTAAGCTTCAAGTTATGGTTAAGGAAAGCAAGATTTAGAGTTCTCCCTTTAATTCTGAGTTTTTTTCCCTATGGAAAACTCTCTGGATTTCTTTCTGTACCTATCTCTTAGAACTTGACTTTCCTTTTACTGAAAAGAGCATCAATACATTGACACTATGAAGAGCTAGCACTTACCAACTGGTAAGCAAGTGCCTGATATTATTTTAAGTGCATCACATGAATTAAGTCATGTAGCAAGCATTACAGCCTCTGTGATGTTGGAAGCTGAGTAAAGTAACTTGTCCATGGTCATGAAGCTGATAAATGGCAGAACTGGATCCAAAACCAGGCTGACTAGCTCCATGCTTTTAACACTACTAGTATATTGCTTCTTATCAAATACCTCTATGAAATTTTTCTTATATTTACCCTCTTTCTTTCCATCTCCACTGATGCCACATTCCAGTATGTCTTAGCTACATTCTTACAATGGCTTCTGAGTGTGTTTCTCTGCTTCCAATTTCTCTCTGATCATCTCTGGGTATCACTGCCAGATTAATTTTATTACAACACTGGTTTCATTGTGTCACTGTTTTGATTAAGAAACTGCATTTTTTATTGTGGTAAAATATACCTAATATTTATCACTTTAACCATTCATAAGTGTACACTTCAGTAACATTAAATATATTCACAATGTGGTGTAACCATCACCACTATCTCTACCCAAAACTTTTTTATCATCCCAACAAAAACTCTGTACCCATTAACCAATAGCTTCTTCTTCCTCTAACTTCTGGTAACCTCTAGTCTACATTCTGTGTCTATGAATTTGCCTATTTAAGAAACTACATTTTGCAAACCATATCTCCTCCCTAATTTTTCAGGACTCTCCATAAATTGACCACAATCTATTTAACCTTATTTCTTCATGTTTTTTTAAACACATATTCTCCAATGTAATAAGATCTATTTTCTTGACACTCCATTCTCTCAACTACTGTAATTATGTCTGTAGTCATTACCGCAGTTAGCATGTTTAACATTGAGTATTGGAGCGAGATTGAATCTTATAGGTCTGCTAGTCCAATCTCATTTTATAGGCTCTTAGAGAGCTTCATATCTTGCTTGAAGCCACACACTGTTGTTGGCAGAAATGGAATTTAGATACAGAATTCAAGTATTTTTAAAACAATTTAAACTACCATTTATGGGGCATTTACAATGTCTCAGACACAGTGTTGAGCTTTTGACATTGTATTCTCAAAAAAAAAAAAAAAGTCCTAGGCAGCCTTTATCATCATCATTATTATAATTTTCCGTCCTACAGATGAGGAAAAGTCCCAACTCAGAGAGGCTATCTGTTTACTCTCTTCATGAGTTTGCCTTCTCTTAATAATTAAACAATATAGTGGATTTTCCCACGTGCATGAATCTTTTCTTCGCCACACTTAGCAGTAAGTCCCCTGAGAGCAGTGATCGAGTCTTTTCCAGCCTGGCAGCACCTTAGCATCATGTTGCATTCCAATTAAATAAACAGAGATAAACCCAGTGATGTGCGTGGTATTTGGGCTGATTTGCTTCCATCTTGGCATATTTTAAACACAAAGGATCTGGGTAATGACAACGACAACACACATCCCTACAAGGAATGCAAACGTGTCTTGATATCACAGTGTCTGGCGCAGGGTTGCACTAATTAAACTACAGTTTGCCCGCTCTAGAGCCTTACAATTTACAAAGCTGCACCTCAAAGCCGTGTGGAGGGTTCTGCCGGGAGACTCCTCGGCGGGGCCATTGACAGCTGCGGAGATCGGAGCAGGACCGGCGTCGCTCCAGTTGCATCTGACTCAGGTTTGGTTTGGTTTGGTTGGGTTTGGTTGGGTTCGGTTCGGTTTGGTGTTGCCATTTCGGCTAGGCTGCCCCGGGATGGGCGAGACCTGAGTTCTCTTTCAGTCGGGGTTGCCGAGGTGGAATCCAGGGTCAGCCCCGTCCCTCTTTCGGATAGTTGACACTTCGCCCCGCACAAAGATGGCGCCGAGTCCGGCCTGAGCCAATAGGGAGTGGCGTTGCTCCCGGTTGCCTAGGTAACAGCCAATGGGCAGCGGGCATTCTGGCCAGTGCGGGTGCCGGGGATGGCGGTGTCAGGAGGGGCAGGCGCTGGTGGAGGTGGCGGAGAGGCAGGTGGCAGGGGCGAGCCCGGGGGAGCG
>NW_005371709.1:2586895-2588607 GCF_000412655.1 Myotis brandtii
CCACAGCCAGGGCCCGAGGCCTGGGAGAGCCCCGGGCACCGGGTTAGCCAGCGGGGTGGGCGGGGATGCCAGACCCGAGCGGGCGAGCAGCCCCGGGCTGGAGGGCAGGAGCAGCTGTGGAAAGTGAGGATGGGTGGTGGAGGGAAAGGGGAGGTGGACGTGGAAATGTTGTCTTTTGCCACCGACGGCTTTGTTTGCCTGGGCCCGCCTCGCTCACACTGTGGTGGAGAGCCGTCCCGCACCGAACGGGTTGGAGACACGGATGCCTCTGTGAGTTTAGGGTCGCATCCCTGCAGGCTAGCGTTCCAAACTGCTTAGTACCAGCAGGAGAAACTGGGCTATATTAGAACCGGACCGGTCATTTCCTCATTCATGTGAAACAGAGGAACATCCTGGCAGTCCACGTCACCCCAGAGTCGTCTCTTTTTTTTCTTCTTTTTTTACCTTCTTTCTGGTATTAGGATTTTCTTTCCAGGTTCTTCAATGTAACCATCCCACAGTCTTCCTAAATAAGACCTTTACCTAGTAGCCATACATCTATTTACTTTTCGAGTGGAAGGGAGACTTATAGGAAAAGAGACTTGACTTACAATAAAAAGTTATTTTATGCTCACTTAAAACACTTTAAAAAGAACGTTTGCATTTTGTTCTAGGTTTCTTCTTATTGATCAAATCCTTCATTTTCTTCTGTTTAGGATTCTAAAGGCCTAAGAACTGCTGTCTTCATAACTGAAGAAACTTTGACAAAACTATCTTACTTTGGGGAGGGTAGCTTGGGAGAGAGACAATGTTAAAGATATTTGTAGGTAGTTTAAGGTTGCTGCCTACAAATAATATTCCTTTTTAAAAAAATTGATTTGAGAGAGAGAGGGAGAGACATTAGTTTGTTGTTCCACTTATTTATGCATTCATTGATCGATTCTTGTATGTACCCTGACTGGGGATGGAACCCGCAACCTTGATGTATCGGACGATGCTCTAACCGACGGAGCTACCCGGCCAGGGCTCCAAACAATATTCTTAAACTGAAAATCTATTCCTCTTTATGTTAGTTTTTTTATTTAAGAAGTTCTCTGAATTTGGACACAGGTTATTATGAATACATAAATATTTTTTAACAAGTTTGATTTCTAAAAAAAAAAAAGACAAACGGAATGGAAACAAAGGTTTTTCCTGTCTTCAACTTCTATTTGGAAATGTCTGAGTCAGGAGAAAAGAAAGATAGCAGGGATATAAACTCTTGTGCAGACTAATAGTATATTAGTTTGCAGGGACAAAGAGTCATTTTCCTTTTAGATAAATGTTTGGATTGATTCTTTGCAACCCGTCCAGCCAAAGAACAAAGGATGAGTATCTGCTTAGAAGAAGCATGAATTATCTTGACTTTGTGACTAGATTCCATATGTATAGCTGAAGCCTAAATTTGTAGGCCATCTAGTCTCTTTGAATAACTGATACAAATACTGATTTGCATCCTTATTAAAGTACTAGAGGCCTGGTGCACGAATTCGTGCACAGGTGGGGTCCCTTGGCCTGGCCAGCGATTGGGGCCGATCCAGAGGTTGGTGGGCCGGGGGTAGGGACCGTGGGAGGTTGGCTGGACACCACCTCTGCACTGGCCAGCCATGAGCCAGCTTCTGGCTGAGTGGCACTCCCCACATGGAAGTGCACTGACCACCAGGGGGCAGCTCCTGCATTGAGTGTCTGCCCCC
>NW_005371709.1:2588987-2611623 GCF_000412655.1 Myotis brandtii
AAAAAAACTATAAAATACTACAGCATATTATATGTACCCTTCACCCAATTTCTTAGGTGTTAATAATTTAAACATAACCATTATACAACTAACAAAATTTGGAATATATTTTTCTTATAATCTCTTTAATGTTACTTAATCCATTTACTTTGTTTTTGTTCATCTTCACCCAAGGATATTTTTCCATTGAATTTTAGAGAGAGTGAAGGGAAAGGGAGAGACACATTGATTGGTTGCCTCCTGCACATGCTCTGATAGGGACTGGGGATCAAGCCAGCAACTGAGGTACATGCCCTTGACTGGAATCGAACCTGGGACCCTTCAGTCCACGGGCTAATGCTCTATCCACTGAGCAAAACAGGCTGCAGCTTAATTCATTTACTTTTAATCTATATGTGTCTTTATATTTAAAGTGGGTTTTGTTTTTGATTCACCCTCATAATCTGTCTTTTAATTGGTGCATTTATGCCACTGACTTTCAGAGTGCTTACTGATAGAGTTACTGCCATATCAGGTGGCTTCTGGGGCTTCTGGGGCCGGCCTGCGGCCCGGGATCGGATCCGATCACAGGCGGCAGGCAGGCGGCTTCTGGGGTTGCACACGGGGGCCTGGATGGCAGCTCACGCTGGCAGCTCCCGCTGTCCCGCCCTGCCTGCAGTATGCAAATTAGCCGCCATCTTTGTTGGCGGTTAATTTGCATATCATGCTGATTAGCCAATGTGACGTGTAGCGAAGGTATGGTCAATTGCCATGTTTGTCTATTATTAGATAGGATAGTCTAGAGGCCTGGTGCATGAATTCGTGCACAGGTGGGGTCCATCCGACCTGCCCCGATGGGGGCCCATCAGGCCGGGCCGGTGGGGAGGGGGAGGGGCGCCGATCAGGGCCCAGATCAGGCTGGTTGGCTGCCGCAGTGCGCATCATAGCCACTGGTCATTCTGGTTGTTCCACTGTTCTGGTCACTGGGCTTTTATATATATAGATTGGGTTTTCAGTCTTCATTACCATTGACTATACTTTATTAAACTAGATTTGTCTCAATGACCATGTTAACTGGTGAAATTTTTTTCTGGGTCAATGGCTATGCAGCTGAGTATTACTTAGCATGTCTAATTACAGAAATGCTAAATGAACATCCTGACACTGACCCAGGCAGTGACAATATCAATTATTTGGACATAGGTAGAAATTTTTAGTCAAATGTGTTTAACCATGGCCTTAGTCCCATGGAGTCAATATGTGTTCTCTCTAATTAGCACTTCTGATTGTGTTTTTGGCTATGGACTTTATTTTGAAAAGTAACTATTGAAGGGAGTTTGCTCTATGTTCCTAGATAAAAAAGGAATGGAAATTTGTAGTATAGTATGCACTTTTGAAAACAGTGGGAGAGGATGGTGGCAGGATTAAGTTGAGAGATGATGTCCCCTTTCTTTCAGAGACCTTTTACTGGTCCCTCTGAGACAAGCTGGGATGCCACTGTCTGGGAGTTTCATGGGCCTCAAGAGAAAGTAAACAAGAGGCTGCTCCCCCTGAGTCCCTCTGTAGTCAGTCTGATTCCTCAGATTGCACTGCAGTAACTCCCTCCAAAGTTTTGATTGAAGACAAGTTAACTGCTGCCTAACATTTAAAGGAAATTCCCGTATCTTCTGTATAAATAATCATTTTGTGTTTATATTTTGGAATGGTTGTTTAGTCGTAAGATTTAGTAGAAGAGATATCCTTTCTAATTCTGACTTGTTTAGAAGGAATGAGATAGTTCAGATTTGTACCATATGCTGACTTTTAGGAATGGAAATTTGACAGATATATCATAGGCAAGAACAACCACTACCATCACTCTGACTTAATTTGTCCTGGGAAGCAGCTGAAGATAGCCTCTAGCTAACTCAATGCCCGGCAGTTTTGATGGAAAACGTTTCTCTTCCTCTCATTAATGTTGTAGTTGCAATGGAGTCATGTTGACCTCCACCCCAGGCTCACTCTAATGCTGGGCTGACATAAGAGATTTGTGCACCTGAAATTGGATGCTGACCTTGTGGAACATTGATGGGACAGAGAAGGCATCACCTCTCTGAGAAAATAGCCCCACAGGTTTTGAGGGGCTTTAAGAAGAAAATGATCCTTTTCTCGGGCTGCCTTCTATTATGTGAAAGACCCTGGGCATGGAGTTTCTGAGTAACTAAAAAGTGAGAAAGCCCCTGATTGATGGACCTATGAGATTGACTCCCAAACATTTCTAGAAGTGCCTCCACAAAGCTGGCCTTCATTATGGGGGTAGAAATGAATGTTCCTCTATGTTTGGGTGAGACCACAGTGGGTTCAGAACTCATCTATCCTCATAGCTGGGATGAAACGGGCTCTGAGGCAGAGCCAGGCCTGGAAGATGTGACTGGGCCCTGCTTTGTTCAGGCCAAGCTGATTTCACATCAGACCATTTCTGGGCATGTGGCATCTGTATCAAAAATTATTATGACATAGGCCAAAATTAAAATATCTTATAGGGTGTTGATAAAGAACAGATGGGTGGCAACTGTCATTTGCATTTTCCTCTACTTAGTATTTACCTCATTAGTCAAAATTGCTGTCCCCCTCCCCCCAAAGTGCTATTTAAATTATGTTGGTAGCATTTTTATACTGAGACTTTAGGGAAATTTCCATTGTAGTAAGTGTGTGAGTATAGGTGTCTCTTTGAAGGAGGAGAAGAATAACATTTAAAGGACACGGGTAGACAGTGTTCTAGGTACTTTCATAAATGTTATTTCATTTAATCTGCATGCTAACTCTGTGAAGTAGGTAATTATCTCCACTTCATAGAGGAGGAGACTGAGGTTTAGAGAATGACGTGGCGTATAAATAACTCAGCACTGTCCACCACCACCATTTGGAGAAAACAATGTATGCCTTGTTTTAGTTGAACATTTGAAGCACCATTTTTTAAAAATAAAATATGCCAGATTTTCTTGTACTATGGAACCTACTCTTTGTAACCCCTTGATTCTCCATAATGGAGACATCGTTACAACCCTTAACATTGTTGTGATTTGGGCTTCTCTGGGACCTGAAGGGAAGCTAGCAGTTGGCACCAGGCCCCCAGGGATTTAAAAAAAAATTGTCCTCCAGGTCTGACCTTAGTGCTGGGAACAAGAGGTGCACTTGTCCTGTTGGAATCAGTCAGGTGCCTAAGGGTCAGACTCCAGATTAATTATTAATAACAGGGGACCTTTCAATGGTGATTTATACAGCGGAGAGCTCTTCACACACAGTATTTCCATTTATTGGAGTAATAATCCACAAACTTTCAGGTGTGTAAGAATCTAATGATGTGCTTGTTAACACTGCAGATTCCCAGGCTCTCACTGTACAGAATCTGATTCAGTAGATCTGGGTGTGGGCCTAGGACTATGCATAGTTACAGTCACTTGAGAAAACATTGTATTATTTCATTCTGGAGAAGGGGTGAGTAAAAAAAGACCTAGGGGATTTAAAAAGGAAATAAGGATTTCATTTTTTTAAATATGTCAAATGATTTTATTTTTTCTCTATTTATATTTAATGATAGTTTAGGTATCTTAAATCCCCTTTATAGTATATCCTTGAATAAAAACATTATTTTACCAAGATGTGTGAAGCCATAACGAGCCAGTCTTCAAATGTTATTGGGTGATGGTAGTGGTGGTTTTTTCTATGATATATCTGCCATAGTTACTTCTGCTCCCAGTGCCCTGCTATCCCCCTCGCTCAGGCCTTATGATCTCATATCTGGGTGTATCAGGTAGCTTTTGCTGAGTAATGCATCACCCCAAAATAAGTGGCTTAAAACAACCATGCCTTTCGTCTGTGACTGTGGGCTAATAATTTGGGGCTGCGCTCTCTTCTGGTCTTGCCTGAGCTCACCAAGGCGTCTGTGGGCAGCTGAGACAGCTGCTCCAGGTGGCCTCTCGTCAGCCAGCAGACTAGCCTGGACTTTTTCATCTGAGGACAAAACAGTTCCAAGTGCAGCAAGAGGGCAAGAGGGCAAGAGTGCTCTTCAACCTCTGCTACATCACCTTTGCTGACGTTCTAGTAGTTATATAACCCACCCATATCCAGTGGGTGGAGGGATAAACAAACTGTCTCTTAATGGGAGGATCTGAGTGAAGTGGGATACTTTGTGCTCATTTTCACAATCTACTGAATTATCACATCTCCTGCCTTGCCAGCTTCTCCGGCAGTAGGTTGTGGCTGCCCGAATCCATTCTGCTTCCTGATCCAATTTAATTTTCCTTAAACTTTGCTTGTATCATGTTACATCCCTGTCCGACCCTCCCACCCACTGAAGCTGTCTCTTTACCCACCTCATCAGCTATAAACTCTTCTGCCTAAGTGACGAAGGTCTCCTTCCACTCGCCTGACCCTAAAGGCAGAGCGCATAGTGCCTGGGAAAGAACTGGCAGTCAGGGAAGGCCTGCGCACTAGTTCCAGCTTGGTCACTGACTAGCTTCTAACTCCCTGGGCTTCTGTTTCTCCAACTATAAAGTGAGGGAGTTTGGATTACATCTTAGAGGTTCTTTTCAAATTTAAGGTTTAGGCTGACAAATTTATTTCCTATTACTCCCTAAACATGCCTTCAACTCTAGGAGACCCAGCTTCTTATTTTCCTCCTGAACATCTCGTGTTCACGTTACTCTTTATGCTTTCATTCCCCATGTCCTCTCAGTCTGGAATTGCCCTTTGCCCTCTTCACTGCTTGTTTTAAATTCTGCCCACCTCTTGTCTCTGTTAATCTCTGCCATCCAATTTGGCAGTTAATTGTGTTATTTCTCATATTATTCAATGTTTTCATTGTTAGTCTTATCAACTAGATTTTAAACTTATATTGAGGAAAGAGACTGTATTTTGCACATTAACTAAGTGTATAGCAGGTATCAATAAAGTATTTGTAGATTAATCCTAAATTTCTATCTCAGGTCATAGAAAGTTGGAACTGGCTGAAAACTTTAAAGACAAGTAGGAGGATTAAGAGTGCTGGGGCAGAGGTGGTGATGGCGATGGTTGGAGAGTGGGTAGTTTTGTTAAGTGTACTCAAGGTAGTGTACACTGACTGAGCTGGTAGCCTTTAGAATGTATCTAGAGTTGCTTTGCAGGCCTTTCCTCCAGCCATCCTGTGACCCTGGTTCTCCTCTGCTTGTGTCCTGCAGTTTTCATCCTTCTGTAAGCTGTCACCATGACGCTGACAAAAGGTTCCTTCACCTACTCCAGTGGGGAGGAGTATCGTGGCGAGTGGAAGGAGGGTGAGAGGACGCCTGGGGTACCCAGTGATGAACATTTGGCTGAAGGATAATACTTCAGGATAAATAAGCCAACTTTATTCATCTTCAGGTCTTACTCCAAGATTTAACATGATAGTGCTTTTCCTTTATTCAATTTTAGGATTATAAATAAAGAAATTTAAAAAATACTATTGTTAATTCAACCTCTAGAAGTAAGTTAAATCTTTCTGCTTCTAAATTGTGTTTTAACCCTTTTATCTTTTAGTGATGTTATTTGGGAATTGTTTTCCTTAGCAGAGTAAATGAATTGTTTTCCTTAGCAGAGTAAATGAATTGTTTTGAGTGCCCATAAATCAAAACATACAGAAGTTATTGCAATGACTTGATGCCAATGAACCTTAAGAATTTAAGGAAATTAGGGCAGGCACTCAAGAGCAAGTGACATTCATTGCCTTGAATTTCCTGTGACAGTTCGTTACATTTGCAAGTATCTATTCTTAGGAATGGTAAAATTCTTGGGAGCCTGAGACTATACAGGAATTAGTTTAATGATGTTCATTTGGAAACAATGTGGCCACTTAAAAGCCCCCCAGGTCCAGTCCTAGCAAAGCCTAGCCAGCCAGGAGCTGCCTCGAGGAGGCAGTTGTGTCAGTGAAGAACATTTCACACTGTTCCCAGACACGTGCCTCATTCTTTTCATGGTAGAGCCTGCAGCTGATGAATTCTTGAGCCTTGAGAGGAGAAATTGTGCAGGTGGGATGTGACCTTGACTCTGAACATCGCCAGCCTTTCTCCTGCCTCCTAAACACCTGCTGTCCTCTTTCATATGACCTTGAGAGGAGAGGCTTCCTGAGGCTCTGCTGGAGTCTGTCCCCCAAAAGAGCTGCCTCCTGCTCTGTTTTCTGGCCAGGGCAGTGGGTGAGCTCAGCCTCACTGATGTAGCAGAGCTCAAGCCAGTGCTGCCAGTCAGGCTGATAGGCTTGCACAGTAGCTTCACAGTGCTAAGTGCTATACTTCTATTTTTCTCCGAGTGGCAATGTAGGTAAGTGTTGAGGGCTGTCAGGTCAGGTTGCCTGCTGTGTTTGCATTCTCGCTCTATGACTTAATTGCTCTAGGATCTTGAGCAAATTATTTAGCTTCTTTTTGCCTTGGTTTCCACATCTGTTAAATGAAAATAATAGTAGTACTATACCTACCCCATAAGACTCTCGTGAGAATTAAATAAGATGATATATACAAAGTGCTTAGGAGAGTGCCGGCACACCATAAGGCACTATGTGCTATGTTTAAGTCCTCTCTTATCTTTCATGCTTAGAGAGACCTGCTCCAAATCTGATGGCTGTGACTTAAGATGGGAAGGTCGCAGGAGCCAGGTTGTGACTCTGGGTATTTGTCCTCTTCCCTGATAATGTCACTGCTTCTCTTCTTTCCTTTGTGGGTCGGGTGTGGAAGGTAAGGGATGTTAGACAGTGAGAGGGGACCCGGAAGCTGCCCCATCCCAACCTGACACTGTCTTTCTCTTTGCTCAGGCCGCAGACATGGTTTTGGTCAACTGATGTTTGCAGATGGTGGCACCTACCTGGGTCATTTTGAGAATGGGCTCTTCTGTGGCTTTGGGGTACTGACCTTCTCAGATGGCTCAAGGTGGGTACTGGTTCATTCTTTTCTCAGCCTTAAACTAGGGAGAATCTGATCTAAAAATGATAGTAATGAATATCTGGTCAATCAAGAGCTTGTTCTAGGCCCTCTGAAAATAGGCAAGGAGTAGCATTCGTTTTTTATAGATCTAAAGTTTGAAATGGCAAGAGGTGAGTGACCTTCCTCCCCCCACTGCTCTGTTATTTCCTTGAGATTAGGGCCTCACATACATACTCTCTGACCCTTCTCTGCTGAATGAGACCGGGGTGGGTAGAGCTCTGAGGTAAGTGGAGTCAGCTTTGCTCCTTGGCATTAATAAAAACACATATTGGTAGCTGCTTGTAAGAGTTAACCTGGACAGCTCACTACCCCACTAAAGGCTGACATCTTGTGTTTCTGCAGGTATGAGGGGGAGTTTGCCCAGGGCAAGTTTAATGGCGTCGGAGTCTTCATTCGACACGACAACATGACCTTTGAGGGGGAATTTAAAAATGGCAGAGTAGATGGCTTTGGTAAGTTGCAGCCCAGCAGGATGGGAGACTTAGGTGAGCACAATATGGGTGGACGTATACCTTGTTAGCTTTAATCCATAGTGACAGTGCCCTAATGCCTGCCTGTTTGTCGAACTTACTGCCAGAGTCCTCCTGAGAAGGCTGTGAGGTTTTCTTTTCCTCAGCCTCTACCTGTCAGGCCGTTCTCTGAATCATTAATGCCATTGTCACTCCCATATTTCCTTCCTCCCTCAAAGGCCTGCTGACTTTCCCCGACGGGTCCCACGGAATACCCCGCAACGAAGGTCTGTTCGAGAACAACAAGCTGCTGCGGCGTGAGAAGTGTTCCGCGGTCGTACAGCGAGCCCAGAGCGCCTCCAAGTCAGCCAGGAACCTCACCGCTTGATGGGCGCCCTGTGCACCAGCTGACAAGTATTGGGTAAAGCAGATGCCCCGCTATTCTGTCGAGGTGAACAAATGAACCAGATGTGAGAGGAGATGGCATGACCATGTGCTGTGCCACATCACCTGCCAGTCAGGGGTGCGACCACAGAGAAGTTCTGGGGACTATGGCCCAGGCCCTGCAGAGTGGTTACCAGTTCTGTCTTTTCCTTGTCTCGCTGTTGGTACTCTCTGTCCCTAACACCCTGGGTTACCCAGTGCAGACCTGCCGCTGCCTTGTACTTCCTTTTCTGCTAAGTGATGCAGAATCTCCTCATTCTGTTTGTATTGGGGGTGGGGGGGTGATCCAAATATATCCCCCTGTGAAGGATTAGGTAACAGTGCTATTTCCCTTTCCCTGACTTTACAAGCTGTCTTGCTTACCTGAATTCTAGCAGATACTCCCTATTTGTGCCTCTTTCCTTCATTAGACATGGGACAGGATTCCTTTATGGGATAGTCAAGAAAGAGACTGATGTAAACAGTTATTTTATAACTTGTATTTATTACATACTTCAGGGCAAAGGGCAGACCTCTCTGGGCCATATCAGGTCCTACCATGGAGTGAACTGAATCCTTAGAGCTGACATAGCTCCTTCCCAGTGGACCAATAGTTTAGGTAGAATTGGAGAACCCTGGTGAACTAACCGAGCATTTGGCTCCTTGCATTTGGTTCACTGTAACTCTTCCACCACAAGCCTTGGCCATCAGGCCTGGGGATCAGATCTTGATTGATAGGGTCCCTACACAGTTCTTCACAGAGGCCTCCAGTTACCCTGTGACCCGAACACACCCCACCCCACCCCACTCCACCCCTTTATCCTCACACTGAATGTCTCCTCAATAGCAGATTATGGTGGAAATTATAGCCGTGTGCCTCTATTTATTCTTTGAATGGTACTGTAGAAACAGGTGTTTATGAGGAATAAAACTACCAGAACTGCCTATACTTAGTTTTCTTGACTTTCCTGTTATGTGTCCTCATGAATATTAACCCATTTGCTGTTTCTAAAAATTAATCACAGCCCGGCCGGCGTGGCTCAGTGGTTGAGCATCGACCTATGAACCAGGAGATCGTGGTTCGATTCCCGGTCAGGGCACATGCCCGGGTTGAGGGCTCGATCCCTAGTGTGCAGTGTGCAGTGTGCAGAAGGCAGCTGATCAATGATTCTCTCTCATCATTGATGTTTCTGTCTCTCTCTCTCCCTCTCCCTTCCTCTCTGAAATAAAAAATATATATATTTAAAAAATAAAAATTAATCACAGCCCTGGCCAGTGTGGCTCAGTTGGTTGAGTGTTGTCCCAAGCACTGAGAGAGGTCACTGGTTCAACTCCCAGTCAGGGCACATGCCAGGGTTTGGGGCTTGATCCCCAGTGGGGAGCCATGTAGGAGACAACCAATTGATATTTCACTCTCATATTGATGTTTCTCTCTCCCTCTCCCTTCTTCTCTCTCTAAAAATCAATAAAAATATTTAAAAATAAACATTAGTCACAGATGGGGGCTTGGAACTGACACTGCACACTTTACTATATATATATCATCTGATTATCAAAATCTCTGCACAGCCCTAGCTGGTTTGGCTCAGTGAATAGAGCGTCGGCCTGTGGACTGAAAGGTCCCGTGTTTGATTCTGGTCAAGGGCACATGCCCAGGTTGCGGGCTTGATCCTCAGTAGGGGGCGTGCAAAAGTTAGCCGATCGGTGATTCTCATCATTGATGTTTCTATCTATCTCCCTCTCCCTCTCTGAAATCAGTAAAAATATATTTTAAAAAACCCTCTGCACAGTAGGAGCATTTTTTAAAAATCAGACATGTCACATGCCCAGGTTGCGGGCTTGATCCTCAGTAGGGGGTGTGCAAAAGTTAGCCGATTGATGATTCTCATCATTGATGTTTCTATCTATATCCCTCTCCCTCTCTGAAATCAGTAAAAATATATTTTAAAAAACCCTCTGCACAGTAGGAGCATTTTTTAAAAATCAGACATGTTTAACCAATGTCATCCCAATAAATTCAGTTTTTAAAAATTCAGGCTCAGGTTGTCCAAACAAGTGGCAGAGCCAGGCGGGGTTTGTTTCCAGGTCTTTCTGATCCCAAAGCACATCTCCCTCTCCCTCTCTGAAATCAGTAAAAATGTATTTTTAAAAACCTTCTGCACAGTAGGAGCATTTTTTAAAAATCAGACATGTTTAACCAATGTCATCCCAATAAATTCAGTTTTTAAAAATTCAGGCTCAGGTTGTCCAAACAAGTGGCAGAGCCAGGCGGGGTTTGTTTCCAGGTCTTTCTGATCCCAAAGCACCTTCCCCTGAGCTCCCCTCTCCCTGAGCATCAGTGCCCACTGAGACCAGTTACTGTCACACCTGCTGGGTTACCTGGGGCCAGTCACTCCTGCCCAGGTTTCCCTTTCTCCGCACATTCCCTGCCTCACTAACCCTCGTGTACGCCTGCTCTTACACAGTCCTGGGAGGAAGATGCTGCGGAGGAAGCTCAGGGCAGTTAGTAGTTTCCAAAGGTCCTGCAGACACTAAGGGGCAGATCCCAGAACTTCAGCCCAGGCTGTGTGAGCCCAGGGGCCGAGCACTTCACCAGGACACTCGCCTGCCTCCCGAGCCCTAACTTGTTGGTCCTTCCCTGAACCGGATTCTCCTCTGAGCTCAGATCTAGAAGTTGCCTGTGAGAAGAGTGCAGGTGCTAAGCGCAAAGCTTCAGCCAGTCAGATGCCCAGTTTTAGTTGAAAAGTGATACTTTTTACATTCTCTCCAAGCCTTTGCCCTAAGCAAGAAATCCGTTTACCTTTTTTTAAACCAGAATAATTAAAAAAAAATTCATATCAGGTTTTCTGTCACTTGTCAGATATCATGAGGAAGGTTAAACATTTTGGAGAAAGCAGCCTTTCCGATTAATGTGCTAAATGTTTCTAAATATGTCAGTTGAACCTTTTTACCTCTCCCATTTAAAACTTCAATCAGCCTTACCCTCGGTTGTCACTGATTTAATGCCTATGTTTGCTTAGTATTTTCTCAGATCTGGGAAAAAGCAGACCTTGAGAGCTAAATTGCCTCTAGGTAGGTTCTTGATATCTGGGCAGGACACCTAAGGAATGCATAGCAGTGTAGTATCAATCTCTA
The DNA here is from genome assembly GCF_000412655.1 of Myotis brandtii. NCBI lineage: Eukaryota > Metazoa > Chordata > Mammalia > Chiroptera > Vespertilionidae > Myotis > Myotis brandtii. The sequence continues at coordinate 2,599,942 of NW_005371709.1, forward strand.
TAGAGCCACACTAGTTTAACTTCTTAGACTTTATTACAATAACAAAGTGATTATTTTAACAATAAAAGCAGAGTGCCTATAGGCAAGAGGATGGTCCTGTCTCAGGCCACGCCCCCTCCCGAATGGTTCAGACCTGTGATGACGACAACGGTCCTCTAGAATGTAGCATCTATCCACTAGGTGTCATTGAATGGTTCAGACCTGTGATGACAATAGTCCTCTAGAATGTAGCATCTATCCACTAGGTGTCATTATTTACCAATTCTGGGTTGTTCTCTGTGCACTTGACAGTTGAGAACAAAGCTAGAGACAAGAATATGAGATGAATCAAAAGGGACTGTGGGAAGGGCACTGTGGCTGGAATGCATCTTGTGGTGGGAGGGCTTTCAAAGACAAGTGAGATTTTTCTGATCAGGTCCCCAGGAAAGAGTCAGAACTTGGGTTCTTCGAGTGGCCCTGGCTTCCCTGCATGTGCTAGAATCAGGTTCGTATCTCCAAGGCTAAGGAGTCCTTCCTTCAGACACAGAGCCCTCCTGTGCCCAGCTGCCCTGCGCTTCCCCTCTGGCCTGGCTCACGTGTCTTGGGGGCATAGGAAACCACGGTAGAGAGCCAAGTAAGCAAGTGCTCCTGCCCAGACTGAAGGTCTCCAGAGACCCAGAGTTTAGGATACAAATTCAAGAAGCCGTGGGGCTGTAAGACTAGGAGATGAGCTTGCATAGCACCTGGTAAGAGGCACCTGACGGACTGAAGTAGGAAAAGGAGCCACGAACCCTCTTGTCCCCGTGTTTCTCTTTGGGCTGCGAGTACAAGCCAGGAGCTGAGATGGGCTCCCGCCTGTCCCCTCTTTGCCCTCAGAGCCAGCCATTGTTGGTGAAATCCAGGCGCAGCTCCTCCTCCTCCTCAGGGCTCAGCTCCTGCAAGGGGGCCCGGCAGGGGCCTCCGTAGTAGCCAAGCCAGTCCATGGCTTTCTTCAGCCCCGGGATCCCGAAGCGCCGGGTCACCTGAGAAGCAGGGCCTGTTAGAGGAGACTGGGGGATTCCTACACAATATACCCCGGACCCAGACACGTGTCACTCTTAGAAAGTTGGGGCTTCTACCCTTCTTCTCCATCAAATCTATGATACGCAGGGTGGATTGGGAATCCAGACTGAGAGACCAGAAGGCAGGCCGGCATTAGAGAACACAACGCCAAAACCTCAAATGAAGACAGGGAGACGCCTCCCTTGGTTTTAGGGGAAAAATCCACCGCATGGGGAGGAGAGAAAGCAGCAATGCTGTGGGTCTGGGTGCTAGAATATGACCGGTCCACAGCATAGTTCCCTGGAACCTGACCCAGGGCACAGCAGGCCTAGGAAGTCAGGCACAGCCCAGACCTGTACTGGCCCTCCTCCCTGACCCAACTCTAAATGCTCTCACAGGAAAAATAACGGATCTTTGTCCAAAGTTTCACTGTGTAACCTTATATCATTAACCTAGTAACTCTGAGCAAGTTATCTTGTCTATAAATGAGAGGGTAGGACATGATCTCTAAAATCTTTTCCATTGTCATGAGGGACCTAAGTCTCTTGTCAATTTAAAATCATGCATGGAGTTTTACAGAAAATGATGCATCAAGCTTCTGTGCTTTTAGCATAGCAACTGGTTATTTCATGCTGATCAGAAGTGTTAGATGAATCTTTGACTCCTTAAAAACTAGGGAGGTAATTATTACTTAATAAAGTTTTATTTGGAAGTAAGGAAAAAACCTTAGAAGTATGGGCTTCAGGGCAAGTGAAAAAAAAAAAAAAGTTGTTTGGGGTAAAAAGGTTGGCAGCCTGATGAAAGGTTGACTAATAACTATTCACCACTAGAGGCCAGTAGGCATTAGCAAGCCTCTTCCCACGCCTGGCCCCAGCCCCCCATGGTGTTCTAATAACCCCCGGCATTTCAGCCCAAACCTGAGCAGGGGAGAGCGTGGCCACAAGAAATATTAGAGACTAGTGGACACCAGAGAAAAGCTTTCTCCCACCATAGGTGCCTGGAGATCTCTGATTTGCCCCTCTGCAGACCGTGAGAAAGGGTTGAATGCTTTGGTGTGCAGACAGTGGAAAGTCCTAAATATAGCCAGGAGGCTGGCTGGGTGAGAAGGCCAGGAAGGACATTGCGTTCAAGCAGGGCAGGGAAGTAAGGTGACATCAAGCTGCTCTTGGAGCGGCTGAGCCTACAGCCCAGGCAGCAGAAAGGTGTTCCAGGAATTCCTGAGTGTGTGCCCAGAGCTGGCAGAGGGGGAATTCCTGAGGGTAAGACAGGACGGCATGCATAGCATTGGGTGGCAGCAAGCATCCTCTCTTCCCAAGGGGCAGCCCAAGCTGCTTCATCTATAAAATGACGTGATAGCAACACCTACCTCATGTCAGAAGAATTGAATGAGAAAAATGCCACCACGAGGCCAGACCCCCAAAGCCCTAGAAGCTTGTCCTCTTCCTGTCCTAGTGTACACAGGTCCTGGGGCCTTCCCTCTTGCAGGTGGATGGGAGCAGGACAGCAGAGGTCCTACCTCAGTGGAAAGTCCAGTATGTCCAGTACAGCCTGTGCCCTGGATGGGGCTCAGCTGAAAGGCCCTCATTTCTGCAGTTCTCACCTCCTATTTACAGAGCATCCTATCCCAGGAGAACCTTCACAGCCAGGGAGACTCATGCTTGCCTCCTCAGCTGTCCTTTCTCTACATCTGTGTTAATCTGCCCCTTTGAGGTAAAGACATAAACTGTGAGCGAGATCTGAAGCCTGCCCACTACTTTACCCAAACAAAAAACATTGCCCAGCTCGGTCTGGGACTGTTGTCTTAGATGCAAAACCTAAAGGGGCACCAAAATGCTCAGTCATCAAGATAAATAGGTCATGCAATTAAAAAAAATTCAAAATCAATGCAAAAACATCCATAATGAATAAAGTATCAAAGTTTTAAGTAAAGACAGGAAGGATCCAACAGAACTATGCCCTGCCATATTGTAGCCTGAGGAAAAGTAAACATGTAAGTGAGGCAGTGTGCGGGCCAACTCTCTAACCATTGAGCAGAACCAGCCAGAGCTGTTCTGTGTACTTTTTTTTCATGGTCAATATTTTTCTAGAAGTAGATTTGGGGAAAATTGTTTTGATAAGTTTGCTTCCATTCAAGCCAGGGAAGTAAAATTATAACAAATTATATTTTTGATATTGATAAAATACTTAAAACTAAAAGAATGCTGTGAGCTTTAATAGACCTACTTAAAATTTTTTCAATACTTTTAATGTTACAGGGGAGTGAAAAAAATCACCACGCAGAAAACTAGTTAAAGCTTCTACTTCCAAGAAGATACAATAGATTTACTTTTTCCTATGCTTCCCAATAAATATAATTTTTTAAAAAATCCCTGGACGTTATATAAAAACAAGCATAAAAAAAAGTCTGAAAGGTAGAGATAAGGAAGACCAACTGGGGACCTCAGTACCACGGAACAACACAGTGGTGGGTTAACTGGCCCAGACTTAGAGCTGAAGGTGCCAGCAGCCCTGAAATGCCAATGGGCACAGACAAAAAAGCCCCAACAAAAGGCCATTCTCCCTAGCCAAGGACCAGGAAAGGAGCAGCCTAGTAAGATGAAAACTTTTAGACAATAACCACTCTATTCCAGGCTAAACCCCATAAAAAATAATAAAAAACTGTGGGCCCCACCCTGACCCAGGCCAGCAAGGCTACGCCCCCTTCAGCAGGAGTGTGCCTCCCCATCCATAAAGGATGGTCTCAGAAGAGGCCTAGTGAGGAGTCACAAGTTTTACCACTGTCCACGCTTAGGAAGCCATCTCCCACAGACACACTCATGGTGTCCGTGGAGGCCACGTGGGAGCAATAGGCGGCACTCCCACCTCCCCAGCCCAGGTGGTATCAGCAGAGCCCTAGTGCAGAGCTGGAAAAAAATTCTAAATTCCCGCAAAAGCATCTCCAGGCCTAGCTGGTATCACTGGAGAATTCAAAAAACTGTGTAAAAAAAGGTTGTATATTAATTCTATATAGAGTCTCTTCCAGAAAACTGAAGAGGAAAGAACACTTTCCAATTGATTTATGAAGCTACCATATTTTTATCCAATACCAAGTTAGACAAAGGCAGGAGAAAGAGAGCGAGAGAGAGAAAAGAAAAACTACCTGCCAATATCCCCCATAAATATAGGCAGAAAAATCCTTAATAAAAATTTACCAAATGGAATTTAGCAATATATCAAAAGAGTTATACACCATGACTATGTGGGGTCTATTTAGGGATGTAAGTCTGGCTCGATATTTGAAAATTATTAATATAATCCATATTAACAGGATAAAAAGGAAAAAAATCACATGACCATCTCAATCAATGTAGAAAAACATTTGACAAAATTCAACACCCATTAATGATTTTTAAAATTCTCTGAAAACTAGAAAAGAGGGGGAACTGCCTCGCCTTGGTAAAGAACATCTATAGAAACCTACAACTAGCATTATGCTTAATGGTGAAAGGCTGAATGTCTTCCCTCAAGATCAGGAGCAAGGCAAGGATGCCCACTGTCACCACTCTTATTCAACATTGTGCAGGGAGTTCTTGTCAGTGCAATAAGGCAAGAAAGGAACTAAAAGATATACAGATCAGAAGGAAGCAATAAAACGTCCCCTATTTGTAGATGATATGATTATCTGTGTAGGAAATCCCAAGGAATCTACCAAAAAAGTCCTAGAACTAATAAGTGAGTTCAGCAAAGTCATAAGATAAACATACAAATATCAATTGTGTTTCTATGTGCTAACAATGAACATATGAATAGTGAAATTAAAAATATAATACCAGCCCTAGCCGGTGTGGCTCAGTGATTTGAGCGTTGGTCTGAGCACCCAAAGATTCTGGGGTTTGATTCCTGGTCAAGGGCACGTACCTGGATTGCAGGTTTGATCCCCCAGCCCTCGTCGGGAGGCAATCAATTGATGTGGCTCTCTCATATTGATGTTTCTCTCTCTCTCTCTCTCTCTTCTCTCCTTCTCCCTCCCTTCCATTCTCTCTACAAAGCAACGGAAAAAAATGTAAAACTATACAATTTTAGGAAAAAGAATAAGAGAAAAAATCTTCACAATTTGGTGGTAGGCAAATAGTTCCTCAGGTGAGGATTAACAACAATAACAAAAAATACAATACCATTTATAATCATTCAAAAAATATAAGTCACTTGGATGTAAATCTCTCAAAACTTGTGTAGGATTTGTTCGCCAAAAATTACAAAATGCTCATGAAATAAATCAAAGGAAGTCTACACAGGTAGAGAGACATATCACATTCAAAGTTTTGGAGAAAACATAGTAAAAATGTCAATTGTACCCAAATTGGTATACAGGTTCCTATCAAAATCCCAGCAAGAGTATTTGTAGATATAGACAAGATTATTCTAAAATTTATATGGAAAGGCAAAGGAATTCGACCTAAAACTGTTGAAAATGAAATGGGAAGAATCAGTCTACCTGATTTTAAGATTTATGTTATACGACAAGAATAAAGTCTACATGATATTGCAGAGGGATAGATCAATGGAAAGAATAGAGAATCTGGAAATAGACCCACACAAATACACCCGACTGATTTCTGACAAAGGTGCAAAAGTAACTCAGTGGAGGAAAATCACCTTTTCAACAAATGCTGCCGCCACAAGTGGATATCTATAAGCCAAAAAAAAGAACCTCAATCTAAGTCTCCCTTTACACAAAATTAACTCAAAATGGGCCACAAACTTATAAAATGTAAAGTTATACAATTTTAGGAAAAATAGGAGAAAGTCTTCACAATTTGGTGGTAGGCAAATAGCTCTCTTAGACTTGACATCAAAAGCTAAACATAAAAGAAAATATTGATAAACTGGACATTATCAAAATAAAAAACTTTTGCTCTTCAAAAGATATTTAAAGAGAATGACAAAACAAGCTACATACTAGTATTGGGAGAAAATATTTGCAAACCACATATTTCAAAAAGGATTAGTATCTAGGAGATGTAATAAACTTCCAAAACCAACAGTCAAAAACCAAATAATCCAATTAGAAAATGGTCAAGCAACATAAACTGACATTTCATCTACAAGCATATACAGATGGTGAATATATACATGGAAAGATGTTCTATAGTGTCAGCCGTAGAGACATGCAAGTTAAAACCACAATGAAATATCACTACACACCTATGAGAATGGCTAAAATAAAAGATAGTCACAAGATCAAATTCTGGTGAGGATGCAGAGAAATTGGATCACTCATACACTTATACCGATATAAATGTAAAATGGTACAGCCACTCTGAAAAACAGTTTGGCAGTTTCTTAAAATAAAAATTAAACATGCAACCATCATGTGACTCAGCAATTGTGTATTTATCCTAGGAAAATGAAAACCTATGGTCACACAAAAACATGTACATGCATGTTCATAGAAGCTTTGAATAGCCCAAACTAGACACACCTAGCTGTCATTCAACAGTGAATGGTTAAACAAGTTGTGGTGTGGTCCTACCATGAATTACTCCTCATCAAGAAAAAGGAACCATCTTATTGATACGTGCAACCGCTAATGAATCTCCAGAAAATGATTCTGAGTGAAAAAGCCAATCTCAAAAGGTTATAGACTAGATTATTTCATTTATATAACAGTCTTGAACTGACAGAATTTAGAAGTTGGTAAACATGTCTGTGGTTGCCATCAGTTACAGAGAGGGTAGGGGCAGGAGGTCAGTATGTGTGGCTCTAAAAGTGGAACGTGAGGGATCTTTGTGGTGATGGAAATATTCTGTATCTTGACTATATCAGTATCAAAATCCTGGCTGTGATATTGTTCCTACTGGGGAAAACTGGGTAGTGGTTCCCTGTATTATAAGTTTAATTTAAAATAGACATAAAGCCCAGCTGGTGTGGTTCAGTGGTTGAGCATGGACCCATGAACCAGGAGGTCACAGTTCAATTCTCAGTTAGGGGCCTGGGTTTTGGGCTCAATCCCCAGTAGGGGATGTGGAGGAGGCAGCCGATCAATGATTCTCTCTCATCATTGATATTTCTATCCCTTTTTCCCTCTCCCCTCTTCTCTCTGAAATCTACCTACCTACCTACCTACCTACCTATCTACTTATAGGGACACACATTTTTCTTTTTGCCTTGGGCTCCAATATGGCTCTGCACAGCACTGTCTGGCATTGGCAGGCTTTCTCTCTTGGCTCTTCTCGACTTGCTCAGCACAGAATTGGGGTATGTGGTCTGACTGCAGAACAGATTATTTGAAGACAGAATTCTAAATACCTCCAGCTTCTCCGTTACTACTCCCAATCATTCTGTTAGGACCTGGCCCTTTATAGAGGCCCACGGACCCTTTCTCTAGGTAGTGCATCTAAGTCAGGTCCCAGGACAACCTCTGTCACAATCACTCAGGATGCTTACCTCAATGCCTATTTGTGAGCCTAAAGGATTATAATTTTAACTAGATTCCTAAATGAATGCTAATGCACACTAAGTTAGGGCTCAGCTTTGTCTGAAGTCAAGATTTTCTGGGGAGGCACAAAAGTTCCCACACTGGGATGTTTTCTGAAAGGGAAGAGACTGAGTGGGGACCCCTGGGCCTGCCCTGATCCCGCTATAAGGAGGACACAGAACCACCTCCCCACCCACCAACCCTTTGCTGCCATTGGCTGGGAGCTCACCGCAGTGTTCGGCTCAATGAGGCGGAGCTGTAGCTTCTGGGCATCTTCCCATTGCCCTGTGAGGCAGAGTCGCTCCAGCTGGCACACCTGAGCCCCCAGGACATTGGCCAGGGCACACACGCCCCCCACAGCTCCTGCCCGGGGTCGGATGCAGAACATCAGCCAGAGCCTCTTCTCACAGAGAATTCCAAACCCTGGTCCAGTACCTCTTCGTGAGGAGCTAGGATGTGGATTTCTATGCCACTGGTTGGCCAAAGGCACGCTCCATGAGTCCACAGAGCACAGAGAGACAGCTGCCAGCATAGTCGGTGAAGTAGAGCCCCGCAGGTCAGGGAACAGAGATTGGAGGCTAACTCAAGGGCAGTTCCTTCCCTGCACTCATTTCCCCTCCCCCCCAAAAAAGTAAAGTTCCACCTGCCACTTGGCACCTCTACACTCCTCTGCTGGCCGCCTGACTCACCAGTCCTGTAAGGGGTGAGGTGAATGGGAAGTCTTTGCTCTTCTGAAATCTTACCCTGCCCCCGTCCGCCCCCCCTCCCATCCTGAATTCAGCCTGGAACAGGGGTGGGGTGGGGTGGGATGGGGGAGTGAAAAGTGCTCTGGATACAGGACACCGGGCATTTCCTCCCATTGGCTGCATAAACCTGGACAAGTCACAGATCCTCTGGTCCTCTTGGTTCTCACTGGGGCAAGGAGAATGGGCTGGCTGCCAACACAGGGGCCCTGCCACTCCTGCCAGCCTGTGAGTGTGACGCTAAGGCTAATGAGGATGCCCCTAAGCAGAGGGGCTTGGACACTGGAGAGAGAGTAGGCGACTGTCAATAAGTTTATACAGCTGCCATTTATTGAATCCCTGTCATGTGCCAAGCAAGATGGCAGACATACGGCCAGTGCTCTCTAACTCTCACAACACCTCCCTGCTTTACAGAATAGAAACTCAAACCCAGTGAGGCTGAGTACCTCGCCCGCTGACACTCGGTGAGTAAACAGCAGAGCTGAGATTCCAGCTCAGACCCGGGCCTCCAGATCCTTTTCCATCTACCCCATCCTCAGGAACAAGGCAGAACTGAGTCCCCTTCTTCCCCTACACTTTAAAGACACGGAGAGGGATGTGCAAGGACGTAGACAGTGAGCCAAAGTCTGCATAAACCAGAGAGAATAGGACCCAGAAGCTTTGGAAAAGTAACTTAAATCTGTGTCAGCTGAAGGAGCAAATGCCCCCCGCCCCCATCCGGCACCCTCCTCGGGCTCAAAACCCAAGGACCTTGACCCCAGACAGACAAGAACAGTTGGTCTAATGGTGACATTCCTAGGATCCTGGACTGGGACAGAATCTGATCGGGCAGCTGAAGATCCCTGCCCAACCCTGCAGGTCTGTCCATTCATTCTAGCCTGGAACCAGAGAAAGAGGAAAGTCAACCGCGGACTAAACGGGAGGGCCCCAAGGCCTCTGTGAGATTAAGGAGCTAAATTTGCCACCTAAGCATGGAGCTTGGGACTTAGAGCAAACTGCAAGCATTCCAACGAGAGGCCAGGGTTTATGCACGGCCACCCTCCTCCGCCCAGCAAGGTCACTCACAAGCACCCAGTGTCCAGACAAGCAAGCAGTGTGCTCAGCTTCTGAGGTTACAGAGCAGGCAAGCTGGCAAAGGGGCTGGGTTCTGCAGACCCAGTCCTGGCACTCGTGGTCTCTTCCAGCAGACCCCCAGCTTCCTGGGTGTGTCTGGGTCACCCTCACAGTGTGAGAGCAGCGGGAGGCCTACCCACGGCATAGCTGGCCAGCAGGAAGCCAGCCGATCCAGCCAACACCTGGAAATCCTGCCTCCTGGTCTTGTGAATCATCAGCCCGATTCTGGTCACCTGCAACAGCAAAGCCCGGTGTGAGTGGGGCCCAGAGCCTCAGGCTAGCCTGGGTGGGGGGGCGGGGCGGGGCCCGTGTGGGCGAATGAGAGCCTCCCCTCCCCCGCCCCACTCCGAAGATCCCACAGGACAGAGAAGACCCAAACTGAAGCTGGTCCCAGAACTGCCCTGAAGATGGTAGCATAAGAGAAGTGGATGGTGCCCCCAGCCAGGAGCTGCTGCCACTCACATCACCACCGCTGTCCTTGATGCCAATGATATTTGGGTGCTGGGAGAGCGTGACCACCGTGTCCACAGGCAGGTCTAGCCCCGTGTTGGCTGGGACATTGTACAGCACCACAGGAATTGGAGAGAGGTCAGCGACCTGAGGGACGCAGAGGAGAGGGGAGAGGGCAGCTGCCCAGGCCCAACAGGTCCGGGCCAGGGCGCCCTGGACAGGCCCACCTCCTGGACCGGAAGTCACAGTGCCACATTGCCCTGCTTGAGAGCAGTAACAGCGGGTAGTAATTAGTGAGTGCTTTCTATGTGCCAAGCACCGTCCCAAGTGCTTTATGTTTTGATATAATTTAGTCTTCACAACACTGTGAAGAAGTACCTTTATTCCTCCTATTTGAGAAGGAAGGAAACAGAGACAGCATGGTTAGGGCAGTCACACAATGTCACACAGCTGGCACGGGGTGGCATCTCTCCCCTTCCCAGAGCTGCCGATTCCTCCTATTTGAGAAGGAAGGAAACAGACAGCATGGTTAGGGCAGTCACACAATGTCACACAGCTGGCACGGGGTGGCATCTCTCCCCTTCCCAGAGCTGCCGTTCATGGGACGTGGGCTCACCACTCTGTTCCCAGCTTCTCGGTCTCCTTTTCTCAGGCAGTGTCCCCCTCATTGAGCTTCCTCTTGGTCCCAGCTCTCACCCCCATGCCCACCCCTCACACCCACCTTGGTGTAGTGGTGAATGAGGGCAGCGCTGCTCATGCGGCCACGATAGTAGCAAGGAGTCAACACCATGGCGACGTCAGCCCCGACCTGGGCCATGCTCACGGTCATCTCCACCGTGGCCTGAGTAGCTGCAGGAGGAAAGAGGGAGTCTTCCCTATAGGTCATGCAGGGTGAGAGCAGGAGGAGGAAGGGGGCTGGGCTAGGACCCTGGGGCAAGCAAGGGGTGCAAAAGAGACAAACAAGTAGGCTGAACCCAGCCCCTGGGCCAAGGAGCCTGGCCACCCACCCCCCGGGGACTCCCAGGGCCCAGGGCATTATGGCCTCACACTCGCAGCCAGAGCCAGCTACCAGGAGCTTGTCCTTGGGCATGGCCTGGCGCACGCGGCTCACCACCTCCAGGCGCTCACTGCTGGTCAGGAAGGGGAATTCGCCATTGGAGCCCTGGATCACAAAGCCTGCAGGGAGACCGCATCACATCAATAGACACCTTCCCATCCTCTTAAGAACAGCAGTGACATTGCTGTTACACTCGCCCAGGTTCCTACCTCCCGGAAACCATAGCTTTTCACACATTTCCTTCCCATCTTTGTTCTGAATGTTTTAAACAGTTGCAATAACAGTGTTCACACCATTTTTCTTTGTTTTAATGAACTGTTTTAGCCATACCCCAAAGAATAGATAACATAATCCACATATGTGTATTCAGTACCCATGGCAACCCTCCCCTGGTCACCTTCCTCTTCCTCCTCTTGCTGTCCTGACTCTTTTTAGCCATACCCCAAAGAATAGATAATAACATAATTCACATATGTGTATTCAGTACCCATGGCAACCCTCCCTTGGTCACCTTCCTCTTCCTCCTCTTGCTGTCCTGACTCAGGTGTTATTGTTCCCATTCATGTCTTTCTACCCTTCAGACATATATTTGGACCAATAAACAAGATATAATATGGATTTTGACACTTTAAACTTTATAGAATAAAATCAAACTTATCTGCATCTTCCGCAGTTTGCTATTTTTGTCCAACATTGTGTCCGTAGCAGGACCTGTAGCTATGATTCAGTCATATTCATTATCCTATATAATAAAAGCCCAGCGACGGAACAGCGGAACGACCAGAATGACTGGTCGACCAGTCACTATGATGTGCACTGACCACCAAGGGACAGACGCTCAA
>NW_005371709.1:2611636-2641479 GCF_000412655.1 Myotis brandtii
CGTGCCAGGCCCACAGCAGGAGCAGCCGCGCTCAGAGGGGGGTCCACAGCCGCTCCGCTGACTGGGATGAGCGGTGCTTCCACAGCGGCCGATCCCCGCAGGCCACGCCCCCCACCAGTGCCCGAATCCCATGCACCAGGCCTCTAGTCATATAATATTCTATTGTGTGCTTAGACCACAATTTACTTTTTAAAAAATTGATTTTGAGAGAGAGAAAGACATTGATTTGTTGTTTCACTTATGCATTCATTGATTGATTCTTGTATGTGATCAGGAATTGAACCCACAACCTTGGCATATCAGGATGATGCTCTAACCAACTGAGCTACCTACCAACTGAGCTACCTGGCCAGGGCCCACAATTTACTTTCCATTCTCCCTTTGAGGACATTTTCAATTTTAATTTTAATATTTTGTTAATCCTCACCTGAGGATATTTTCCATTGATTTTTTTTTTTTAGAGAGAGTGAAAAGGTGGAGAAGAGACAAAGAGAGAACCTGGGACCGACCCCTCAGTCCACAAGCCGACACTCTATCCACTGAGCCAAACTGGCTAGGGTCCTTTGGACATTGAGAACGTTTCCTTATTTTTGCTAGCATAGCTAAAGCAAACATTTTCTGGAAAGTCTTCCGTGCCCATGTCTAAGGGATTCCCTACAGTTAATTACACACCGACTTAGGTGTGTAATTAACAAATTGCACACCTGCACGTGCCATGCTCTCTGATTATCCAGGTCACGCCCATCAGCACAAAGAAGAGTCTGTCAGTCCTCGTCCAGGCCAACACGGGGCTGTCAGCACGATTTTTTGCCAATTTTCTAGGTTAAAGGTGACATCTCATTCTTGTCTTTTTCATGTTCCTGTTTTATCAATCACTGGAATGGTTTCTAACATTTCCAGCTAACGGTGTCCACCCTTTTACATCCACCAGAGGCCAGCAGAACTGCTGCTATTCAGCTAAATCTGAAAGGAATGTTACTAGAACCATTTCCTTCCCCCGCCCCCCCCTTTTTTTTTTTAACTTTCTCTTTCCTCTTCTTTCTCCTCTCTACTCCATTCCATTCCAAAAACATTTTTCTTCCATAGTTGACAAACACAGCATAAAATACAACAAGATTATTAGTAAATACAAGTGTTTGGGAGAAAGGAAAAAAAACAAAGCCAGGAACGATATTGATTTCCAAACCCCTGTCACACACTTGTGAGCGATGGGTCATGCATTTGATTTGGGGCTTCCCGACTGTCAGGGCTAAAAGGGAAACATGGTCAGCTGACAGGCATGTAGAGCTCACGATAAAAGCCAGGCGGCCGCCCTGGAGAAAGACAGGGTTTCCTGGCACTGGGACCAAGAGAGAGTGTTCCCGTGAGTCATCCACCCTTCAAGGGACACAGCGTGATGTGGAGGCAGTTACACCACAAACCTTTCCCTGCTGCGCGCTACACCGTTAGAGTCCACTCCGCAAGTTGCCAGGCTAGCTCACTGGATCCTTAGCGGCCTTCTTCTTTTCAGGTTTTTGCCTCGCTAACCTTACGGGGACCATCTGGAGGCAAACAGCTTTGGGCGTCTGTGGCGTTGCCTCCTGAGGAGCTGCTCCTACGCATCAGGCTGGAAGCCGATGGTCGGAGCCTCTTGCTACACAAGGCCCCGCGCTTTCCCGGGGGGGCATCCCCATTTGTAGAGCTGCCAACCCTGGAGGAAGGCTCCAGTCCAGTCGGGATTGGACCAGCACCCTCTGATTTAGAGAGCAAAGACTTAGAGATGAAGTCTTGGCTACTCCCTCTATTCAAATGGAAGAATATCTCCCTCCCCAACCGTGCCTGCCACCCCTCCTCGAAGGGGGCCGAGGTGGGGTCTTTCTCCAGCTACTTCTTCAGCCATAGCCACTGACTCCCAAGTCCCCCTTCATTCTGCTGGTCAGTTCCTCAACAGCTCCTCAGTTCCTCACTGGTGGACCTGCCTCAACAGCAGTGGTCAGAGAGACCCACTCTGAGGGTAAAAGAGGACCCTCACTCCTAGTGGCCCGCTTGGCATGGCTAAGTGGTTGAGCATCGACCTATTAACCAGGAGGTCACAGTTCGATTCCTGGTCAGGGCACATACCTGGATCGCAGGCTCGATCCCCAGTAGGGGGTGTGCAGGAGGCAGCCAACATCACCGATGTTTCTCTCTCCCCCTTTCCCCTCCTCTCTGAAATCAATTAAAAAATATATATTATTTTAATTGATTTAAAATAATCCATTAGAGGCCTGATGCACGAAATTCATGCAAGGGTCCTGGCCCTCACAGCCCCGGCTACATCCAGAAGGTCGTCTGGCTGTCCAGTCTAATTAGCATATTACTCTTTTATTATTATACTAGAGGCCCGGTGCACAAAAATTTGTGCACTCGGGGGGCGGGGGAGGGGGGCTCCTAGTGGCCTCTCCCTTGTGTCATTTAAGGGAGCATCTGACCCAGTCCTAACTCCCAAGAGGGAAGAAATGCCAGGCTGGGGAGAGGCGTGTGGTGGAGTCAGGAAGCACTGGACCCAAGTCACCTCTGGCTATTGAACCAGACACATCACGCCTCTGAGTCCCCCTTTCCTTTCTATGGGATGACAATAAAATCATTTCAGTCCTAACCTTACAGGGCTGTCCTAAAGGCCCAAAGAAGAAAATGTACAATAGAGCCTTTTGAAATCTGTGAACTGCTGCCCCAGGAGCCCCTTCTTACTTGGCTGGATGTGCAATTTCAGACTCAATGTGTCTCAGCATATATATATATATAAAGCCACTTATTAGTAATGTCAAAAATATTCAAAAACTTCTAACTCTGGACTCCTCTGGGGACGGTGGGCATGGGACTGGCCTTCAAACAGGGCAGTGGGTCTGGTCTGGGCTTCAGGGTTAGCTGAAGCAGGGCTCTAACCCCAGTGACATCACAGTCTCAGGCGAATCACACCTCTGAGCCTCAGGTGCTCGTCTGCAAAATGGAGAGCAAGTAATCTCTTCCTCGTGGGTCTGTGCCATTAACCACCCAGAACGGGGCATACACTAAAAACAAACAAACGAAACCTCAGAAAGAGAGAGCTGTTGGTAGTAGTAATACTAGCAGCAGCAGCAACCCCAGCCCCGGCAACGCTAATGTAAACAAGGAGAGAGAATATACAGCACAGTAGCTCTAAGGGTGTGTTGGTGGGTGGGGGGTGGGCACTACATGGATCCCTGTGGGTGCAGGGAGCAGGCGGGCAGGGAGGACTGCAGCAGGGCTGCCACGTGACTGGAGAGGCCATAGACCGGCGGAGGGTGGCACCCAGAGGCAGGGGCTACAGCCCACCATGCTTACTTACTTGCTTCCAGAAGTCTATCTCACCTCCTTCCCCCCGATTCTTGGCTGCTTCCTCTTTCCCTGACAACAGCAGGTTGGTGGGTGGGAAGCCTCCTGGAGATATCCCGTCCCCAGAACCTGAGACCTGGGAAGCCATTTATGGTGTCTCAAATCAGCTCAGCAAAAAGGCCCCAGGTCAAGGCCCACACCAAAAAGGGGTGTGGGAGACGGACCCCCCATTCCTGCCCAGCCCTGAGGCTGGCTACAGAGCCCCCAGACTCAGAGTGAGGGGGTACAAGGCTTTATTGGCTCAGGCATGTGGCATCAGTGTGGCTCTCAGCTGCTCCTGGGATCTGCCTCATCTGTCTTCTCTCAGTGGGTCTACAGGAACCTGAGTCTGTTTCAGCTGCTTTGCTCCCTCCACGCTCTTCCTCCATTAGGGCCCATCCTCTGTGGCAGATTCCACTCATGAAGTCGAAGGGGTCCACCTGAGGAAGAAGGGGTTGGGATGACCGCATTCACTCTGGGCCACAAAGGCTGTCCCACGGGAGAGAAAACAGGCCTGTGATTGTATGCCAGCCCTGTTGGGGGAAGGGGCTTCTCCATCCGTGGTTAGATGGCTTCGAAGGGCTGATAGGTCTGATGGCTGCGGTTGGGCAGGCTGTGGCTCTGGTGGTGGTTTGGGTGGCTTGGATGATCCTGGTGGCCATGGTGACCATGGCCATGGAAGGTGTGTGTGTGGTTCATACCAGCGACAGTGGTTTCCCGCTGCGCGAGGAAATTGCCCTTCAGCTTTATCTCCACCTCCTGGAGGGCCTTCAGCTCCTCTTGGTTGAGGTCCTTGGACTCCAGGTGGCCCGAGTTCCGGTACACCATGGCCCGCTGCAACATGGAGTTGGCCAGTTGGCGTCCCTTGGTGTCAAGCTCCTTAGTACTAGCAGCCACGGCGGCCCACGTGGCCTCATCTGTGGATGAGGACTCCTTGTGGGTCTCTCTGACCACTGAGTACGCAGGCACCTTCTGCTTGTTGGGGAAGGACTCCCTTGAGGCGGAGGTCTCCATGCGAACCGTGGTGTTGGCCTCTCGGTTGACAGTCTCAGGCTGGGGGGCGGGGGTGCTGCCGGGGGCCAGGGCGCTGCCGGGGGCCAGCTTCTCGTCGGAAAGGCGGCTAAAGTGAGATTTGATCCAGTTCTCATTCTGCGCTTTGTGGCATTCTTGTGGCTCATGCTCCTCTTGTGGAGACACAGAGGCTATCTTCCTCCTCCTACTCCTCTTCCGAAGCCACATCATGAGGCTTCCACCTCCGATTAAGAGGACCGTCCCCAGCACCACCTTGCATGATGGTTGCTGGATGAGCTCCAAGAAGTTCTCCAGGACCCTAGCCAGGCAGGCAGAGCTAAGAGTGCACTGGGATGGGGGGAGCCCGGATGGTATGTTTCATGCTTGAAAGGGCAGGCTCCCTGTGGGTGTCTGGCAGGCAGGCCCACCGCTGCACCCTTCCTAGGATACCCCTCCCGCCTCAGCAATGAACCCCATTATGAGGTTCATTGGTTGGAGGGGCGGGGCGGGGGGAGAAGGCTACAGCATCCCTCATGTCGACCCCGGCAGGCATTGTCTGAGGCCCAGGTTCTGTCTCCCACCCTGACGGCTATCCCCAAGGTCAGCGGAAGGGCAGCTTCCCCAACTCTGAGTCCCTTCTGTCTTCTGCTTGTGACCCATTCGGCAACTCAGTCCTTCTTATCTTCCAGCCTTTGGTTTCTCTCCTTTGCTATCCAGTGGTTCCCAGCAGGCAGAGGCTTCTAGATCAGCGGTTCTCAACCTGTGGGTTGTGACCCCTTTGGCGGTCGAACGACCCTTTCACAGGGGTCGCCTAAGACCATCCTGCGTAACAGATATTTACATTACGATTCATAACAGTAGCAACATGACAGTTATGAAGTAGCAACGAAAATAATTTTATGGTTGGGTCACAACATGAGGAACTGTATTTAAAGGGCCAGAAGGTTGAGAACCACTGTTCTAGATCAAGCTGTTTGTGGTTGAAGGACACCCTTGGTTAGGCTGGCATCCATTCCTGGCCACCTGAGGCGGCATCTCTCTCTATCCAGGACCCATACCTGCTGCCAGCACATTCCATCCCCACTTGCAGCCTCCAGCCCCGTTATGGAGCAGGGTCCAGAAGGAAAAGGGGTCCAGCAAGGAGCTCATTCTAGAATAACATGAGGTCACAAATGGGGGAGGGGAAGACAGCAGGGCTGAGAAGGCAGAGCAGATAGGACAAGAGCAGTCACTGGGTCCCAGATCCCTGGGGCCATTTCAGGATGCGGCTGCTATATCTTGTCTTGGTGATGCACCTGCAAACCCAGAATATATCACCACCCCCGACCCACCCCGTAAATGGGCACAGTGCAGGTGTGAGCCGGTGAGCCAGCCCACCAGGCTCTCCAAAGGCACAGACAACTGACAGGCTGGCCCACATCCCAAATTATATCCAGGGCCTCGGGGTGCAAGCGGGTCTGGGCCGCTCTATTTTTCCACCCAGAGGCAGCTAACACATTTTTTAAAAAATGAAATGTTAAAATAAGATTGTAAAAATTGTGAGATTTTAAACAGAATATTTTATTTAATGCAGTAATGGCTTTAATATACACAAAAATATTCTATCTTATCACAAGAAAACATGGTCTAGTCCACATACTGAGGGAAGAAGACACAAGCTTAAAGTTCTATGGGAACACTAACTCCCAGTCTGGCTGGAGTAGCTCTGTGGTCGTCCAATGACCTCGTTTGGAAATAACAATTCAAAGTTCATCTCTGAGATGGTTTGTGGGAGTGAGTTCAGGACCAAATGGCCCCTCAGCAACAACTCCACCCTCCAGTCTCTAGTTGTAACTTGTATTTAAAAAGAATACTCTTTATTCAAATAGCCAGTACAAATTAACAATGAAAAAATAAAAATAAAGAGCCACACTAGTCCATCATAGTATAATAACGATGTATGGTATCAGATGGCATTAGATTTATCGGGATGATCACTTCATAAGTTATGTGAGTGTTTAATCACTAGTTGAAACCTGCAACTAGTATAATTTGTACGTCAACTGTAATAGAAAAATTAAAAAATATTTTTAAAAAAAGCTACAGGGTTTCAGGCCATGCCTTCCAGAACAATCTCTAGCTGTTCACCAATTCATTAAGGGCAGGCTTCCCGCTTTGCGGGGGGCCTTCATCTTGATGCAGGGGGGCCTGGCAATGAGAATGACGGTTCTCCCCTCTGCCCCTGAGCGTTGAGCTGCAAAGCAGGGCCAGGATTAGGCAAGAGAAACGCCGATTTCACAGCGAAAGTGGCCCACTGCTCCCTTCCTGGGCGTCTGTCTGTGTCCTGGGACCAGGGACAGGACCCTATGGTTCTACGTTCCTTGTGCTAGGGCCTCATGTTTGAGCTCTTTGGGAGAAACGCGTTGAACCCGGTGGCTCAATTCCCATCTAAAATGAGGAAACTCTCCCAGGTCGCTGTTAACTGGTGGAACCAGGATGCTTACCCCGTCTCCTCACTCCAGATGCTGGCTCTTCCCACACAGCCCGCTGCCCCTCCCATCTTGTGTTGGGGGGAAGAGAGAGGGGAGGTGGGAGCAGGCTCCTGGGTGGGTTGCATGGGAGATGGACTAATGCCTGCCAAGTCCACGGCAGCCTGTGCTCCTGGGCACTGCCCTGCCCTCTGCAGGAGTCGGGGGGAGGGCTCAAAGAACCTGGGGGTCTCTGTGATTCTCTGGGTGGTAGGGAGACATCAGACCCAAAGTCCACCCTCCCCACCCCCTGTGCTCAGGCGTCCTTGAACCTAGAAGGTGAAGCAGAAGCTTCTCTCCTCTTAGGGATGTAAGGAGCTTCTCACTTTGCTTCAAGAGAACCAGGCCTCAGCTCAGACCTTCAAGCCCCCATGACCCGAGTCCCAGCAGAAATTTACTTAGTGTTTGTGTCACAGCTCAAAGTGGGCGTCCACAGGGCATTCACTGTCCTCTAAGGAAGGATCCCATCACCTCAGACTGAGACATGAATGGGGTCTCCGTCAGGCCAGCAGTCCCTGTCCCAAAGCGGCTTTGGCCACAGTACCGTGCTGTCATCCTAACAATCATTATCCTTGGGCTCAGTACCTTCCAATGCATCGCTCTGCCGCTTGCAGCACGCTTTCACTTGCATTCTCTCGGATTTTCCTCCCTACCGTCCTATGAGATGGGCATTATTACTCCCATGTGTCAGATGGGGGACTGAGGTTTAGGCAGACTAGCTCACAGCTACGTCAGTAATAGTGTAATCACTACTCTAGTTTCAAATCAGGCAGAGCTGTGATTTGAAACTAGAGTCCATGTTCTTAATTGCTCCACGTACCGCCTCAGTCGGAGCCACTTCATTCCCAAAGCCGGTGCTGACCAGACTCTGCTGAAATCATCTGGCCTAGCAACTCAGCAGTCAGTGCAGTGGAGTGCAACTCAGCATGGCTGTGCAGTCGGACCTGGGTTCAAATCCCAGCTCAGCCACGTACCGGTAAGTGACTTTGGGCAAGTGACCCTGTCGTTCTGAGCCCCGTCTTCCCCTCTGTGAAATGGGGCTATTGAGCGGACTGCCTCAGGGAACTGTCATGAGTCATGGTTGAGGGTGGGCAGGGCAGGATGGAGGGACTTTTCCACTTCTAACTTCATTTATTGTGCTTGTGGCTGTGCTGTATGTCGAGTGCCACTAATATAATCTGGTCCCTGGCCTCAGAGAGGGGAGACCCATGTGCACAGGGGAAATGAGTCAGAGAATCCAGAACAGGAATTAATTTGGCCAAGGGAGGCTTTACCCAGAAGAGAGAGTGCAAACAAGGCTTTGAGGGGGGTGAGCCTGCTGGCTGGGCTGCCACTGGACACCTGGCTGCCCTCACACCTGCACAGGGTGCCAGGTTAACAAGGACTTTCACACCCATTATCTCGTTTGATCCTCATAATAATGCTGACAGCTAAGATGGCGCGTTAGCAGTTTACAGCTGTGGGAACTGAGGCAGCAGGGAATCAGTCGGGGTCTCAGGCCGGCAGGGGGCTTCCCACCTGACTCTGTGCCACTCCCGTAGTGAAATGAGCCCAGGGCACTGCACTGCACTGCCCCTGAGCAGCTGGACAGACCTGGTGCCTCCCTCCGGTTTCTGGCTGAAGAGCCCAGGTCATTCACATCTCCCCCGAGCCCCACCGTGGACAGGCCCACTTACCTTTGAAGGGGAAGGCGCCCAGTTTCTGCAGATTCTCCTCCAGTTTCCCATAGTCCACCTCCGAGGTGGCAGTGAAGGGGGTGGTCAGAGGGGGATAGATGCCCGCGATGTCCACCTTCCTCCCCTCCCCTGAGGCCCGGCCCCCCACATTCCTAGAGAAGCCCCTGCTCAACCCCTGCCTCACAGAGGACCAGACCCGGGGGCCCAGCATCTCCACAGGAAGCCTGAGGCCCAGCTCGTCTCTGTCCCTACGGGAGGCTGAGTTTGGACCCCTTCCGACCCCTGTTAATGATCAATGTGTTAGTTAAAAATTTGCTGCCCCTGACTTGTCAGCCCTGGGGCAGGCTGGGCTGGGTGTCCCCAGGGTCGAAGGCTAGGCCTATAGGTCCCCGGGAGGGGGGGGCGGCTCCTCTTCCTGGGGAGCACCTGGAGGAAGGCCACAACCCAATATCCCTCGCCAGATGGAGGACTGGTTCCTGGGGTCCCGACACTAAAGGGTGTTTCTAGTGGGGCCTGAGTCCTCCTGCCACAGTTTCCAGCTCAAAGCCAGGAGCCCCGCCACCTTTTGCTTGGCAGTTCTGTGTTGGTCGGAGTAGCCGATTGGCTGAGCCCTGTGGGAGGCGTGGCAGATCTGGGTGATCCACAACCCCTTGGCTGCCCCCCTTCCCAGCCAGACTCCTCCTCCTGTTAAGGCTGCCACCTGACAGGCCCGTGCTGGCCACACACAGCCCCACGGGACTGCAGTCACAAGGAGGGGTGGTCCAGGACGAGTGCATGGTGAAGCTGATCCACGCTGGGACTTGGGAAGAGGGGTGACGGGGTGAAAGCCAGGAGAGGAGGAAACGCAGCAGGGCTGGCTCAGGGGACTTGGGGAAGGGATAAGGCTGGAGTTAAGACAGCCCCCTCCCCCAGCCCATTCTTGCATTCCTAAATATCCCAGGCACAGATGGAAACAACATCTCACGTAGCAAAAGGACATTTTATTGCTGCAGCTTGTGGGTGCTCCTGGGTCTTCCGCAGAGGAATGGCTCAGGTCTGGGGCCGTTCAGGCGTTCACTGGGCTGGCACAGGCTGGGGGGTCTCCCGCCCACTCTCCGCAGCCCCCTCCAGCCCGTTCTGCTCTGACCCCGGCTCAGGGTGCTCCAGAGCATTCCGGGTGTCGGCTTGCCACAGCTTCACCAGATCCGTGGGAGTCTTTCCTGCCTGGGGGACCAAGAGGAGATCTGGTCACTGTTCAGAAGTCTACCAGGAGGTGCCCTCATCTACACCAGTGGTTCCCAGCAGGGAGCAGTTGGCAGTGCCTGGAGACCTTTGCTCATCACAACTGGGGGTGGTGGTGGTAGTAGGTGGGGAGTGGGTACTACTGGCATCTTGAGTAGCGGTCAGGGATGCTGCTTAAGCATCCTGCAGTGCACAGGCAGCCGAGCCCCGAATGGCAATCATGCCGAGGTTGAGATGTCCTCGTTCTCCCCCTCCCCCTATCTTCCTGGCTTTCCCGTATCCCCTTAGCTTTCTTGATTGGGGAGGGGGTGGGCATTCTCCTCCATTCTGTGATTGCTCTGAATCCCAAAGAAGAGCTTGGACTAGGGGACATGGGATGCCAAGAGCACTCAAGGACCACCAGGAACCAGCATGGTGTGCCAGGAACAGGCACGCCAACCAAGGGCTTAGGTTCTTCCTGCTCTGACCCTCCATGATTTGGGCCTCCCTGGTGGGAGGAATATTAGGACCCCCTTTGGTCTATTGGGGGGGGGCCTTTGGGAAGTCCCCTAACTCCCTCCAAGCTGTTTCTCTGCACCTGCCCTCTGGAGATAGACAAGCATAGAGACTTGGGAAGCTGGCTGGGCCTGCAGTCCCCAGGGTCCCAGAGACTCTCCGCTGTGAGAGCTCCAAGCGCAGGCAGGCTGAGTCTTGTTCGGTTCTGTTTCCTCTGACCGCCCAGCACAGGGCCTGGGTGTGCCGTGCACACTGATTACTAAATCAGGAAAGGAGTGAACTTACCAGGTTCTTGGTCATCATGTCAGCCCCATGCAGGAGCAGCAGTTTGATGATTTTGTAGCGGTTGAGCCTCACGGCGTCATGCAGGGCACTGTCCCCTTCCTAGAGCCAGTGTGACACTCAGCATAACCCATATTGGCATGTGGGAGCCCGCAGGCTGCCTGCACCCCTATGGTGGGGCTGGGCAGGAGAGAACCCAGACACTCACTCTGTCTTTGGCATTGATGTCCTGGCCCAGGGACAGGAAGTGCTCCACGATCTCCACGTGCCCTGTTCGAACCGCCACGTGCAGGGGGGTGCTCAGCAACTAAGTAGGGAGGAAGCAGGAGCCATTGGCTGAAGGGGCCTGGCCTGTGTGGCTTTGGGAAGGGGGTTGTCTTAACTCCAGCCTTATTCCTCCCCCAGGTCCTCTTGCCAGGGCCTGCGCCTTGGAGGGGCAGGGAATGCTACAATTCTCACCATCCTACCCAATGGCCCAGCTCTGAAGCTTTACATACCACCTTCTCTGGGAAGCCTTCCATGGTTTCCCCCTTACTCAGCTATGAGCAACTGGTCACTCCTCTGCCCTTCTTTTAGTAATTGTAATAGATGTCATTTATTGAGAGATGACTATGTGATGGGCATGGCAAAAGCTTATCAAACATTATGCATGTTTAACAAATAATTAATTTATATTCATTTCCCCATCTACACAAGAACTCTGCAAGACATTTTACAGATGAGCAACAGGCTCAGAGATTATCACTCACTCAAGGTCACATACAAAGAATAAATTTTAAAAAGGTAGATGAATAAATGAATGAATGGATGGATGGATGGATAGGTGGATAGACAGAAGGATGATGAAGGATTGCATGGATGGACAAATCCTGTATCTTTTGGGTGGTCCCAAAGTCCCCAGAACAGTGAATCTCTTCCCCCTCCCTCTCCTCTGCTCTTCCTGCTCCCGTCCCCAGATGATGGTTTCCAAGGGCCTTCATTTGATGGAAATGATCCATCCCTGGGCTCTGCAGCCACTCTGGAAACCAGACTTGTTCACTGCTTTTCCGCCCTTTGCTTCGCACTCCCCGCCCACAGCCACCCCAATATCTGTGAGTATTATTGCCTCACCTTATCTCTCATATTAGTGTCTGCTCCTCGGCTTTGCAGGAGTTTCACTACCTCCAAGTGGCCCCCACGGCAGGCCCAATGCATGGCTGTGCAGTCCAGCTAGAAGGGAAGGGTGGGATCTAACTGCAGAGCTTCAGAGAAGAAAGTGCCCTGGGGGAAAGGGCCCCCGCCCAGAGGGCAGGGAGATACCCAGGAGAAGGGTACAGGGAGGGATGGGGCACTCCAGTGCCTGGGCAATGGATCAAGCAGAACATAAGAACCCTTGGGACCCATCTAGTCCAAGACAGATTTGCTGAGGAGGAGATGGGGCCTGCCCAAGGTCATGCAACCCACTGAAGGTGGGGCCTGGCCCCTGAGGCAGCCTGTCTGTGTCCCAGGTTGGCACACAGAGAGGGAGTCTAGGCCCCCCTCCTGCCTCCCACCCAATAGCTGCCCTCTCACTCACCCGATCCTGAAAGTCCACAGTGGCCCCGCTCTCCAGCAGCTTCTCCAGGATCTCCATGTGGCCCTCCAGGGAAGCTCGGTGTAGTGCTGTCCTGCGGAACTGTCCCCACAGAGGCTGTCAGGGCCTGACGTCTGGCCCAGGCCTGAGCCCGTCTCCCACACAAGCTGAAGCTGAGGCCTTACCCCAGCTAGATTCTGGCCCTTGTGTTGGGTCCCCATATCGTCCATGTTTGCCAGCTCCTCATGCTCTATCCAGACTCCCTTATGCCCTGCAGACTCCGTCCTTCTCACTGCCCCCAGCACATCAAGCCAGGCCTTCGCACGGGCTCTTCCCTGTGCCAGCGTGCCCATTTTGCCTCACTCCCTTGAGTGCTTAATGAATCCTCGCTATTCCTTCAAGATGGAGTTCCAGTACCATCATCTTCTTGAAACCTCTAGGCCAGAACTGTCCAGGGGCCCAGGCAACCCGCCCAGGCAACCCTCCCGCGTGAGAGAGTGTTTGAAGGCCAGCTGAGGCTTACTCGGCTCTATTTCCCCGGAGTGCCTAGCCCAGGGCCAGGATGGGCAGGTGCACCTGATTACTGAGTCAAGGAGAGGATGAACTTCCTCCCGTCCCAATGCAGTTGGCTTTCTGCTTCGGTCTCTTGAAACATCTACTCTCAACCCTCATCTTTTCCTTTTTTGTACTCCCAATACCTGAGGGAGGAGATGCTCTGAGGGAGGAGATACTCAGATGGAACAAGAGGATTAAGACTCTGGAGTCTACAGAATAGAAAGGACATGTAGACTAAGCCTACAATAATGCAGGTTCATTAATTTGCTTAAAGTAAGAAAGAGGCTGTTTCAAGGAAACAAAAAAAGTATGGTAGGTGGTGGAAACATTTTGAAAATAGTGCTGATGGTTGCACAGCATTATAAATGCAATCTATGCTGCTAAATTGTACACTTAAAATGGCTAAAATGGCATGGCCCATGTTATATATATTTTCTCACAATAAAATAAAAAATTAAAAGAAGTATGATATACAATACAAAAATATATCCTCGCATGAGTTTTATGTTTTTTTCATTCATTCAGTAAATGCTTATCTAAGCACTATTATCCCATTTGATCCCTATAATGTGCTCTGAGGGAAGCAGGCTCTTTTACAGAGGAGTAAACTGAGGCATGGAGCGGTGAGGGGCCTAACTACAGGTCACATCGCTAGGGAGAGGCATTCTTTTTATTTGCTCCCATTCCTCTTTCTTCCCTAAGGAACCACGTGACAGTTGGTACTCTGGATGGGGTCCACCTTGAAAAGGGCCTAAGGATTTAGATAAATTCCTGTGTGAGAAAGACCATCCCAAATCTTCTGAGGACACCCCTCCCAAAGGACACCCAATGCCTGTTCTCAAATAGGCCCACAAGAGGGAGGGGAGGGGCGGCCACTCTGAAAGGGAGGCAGGCGCAGATGAAGGGGTCGGTGAGAGCATCACCTGATCGCAGGTGTCCGGGGAGCCCCCATCGGCCAGAAACTTCTCGATGACCTTCATTTTCCCTTCCACGGCAGCTTTCAGGAATGTCTCCTCCTCCACAGGGCCAGTCTGGAGGGCGGAAATGCCATCACCCAGGGCCGCCCCGCAGTGATCCGGGCCCTCCCAGGCTCCCCTGCCCACACAGGTGTCCTCCCAGGAGCTTACGATCTCCTCGGGCTCTGGAGGTGGCTCCTGGGCGACCAGGGCAGCCCGCTTCTTCTGCTTCCGTTTTTTCCGCAGCTCGATGAGGTTCTGGATCCCACCCACCTCGATGATCTCCCGTCGCAGGTCTAAGGATGTCTTGCGCACACGCTCCTGGCCCTGTGTGGGGATGGCCCGTCAACCCCCAGGCCAGGAGCGTGGGGACCCCTGTGCTAAGCTGGAGGGGGAGGGCTTTCAAGTGGGAAAGAATCCAAGTCTAGCTCTCCTTCCCGGGAGTACAAAAGCAGATGAGACCCAGACACAGGTGGCGCAGGTCAGCGGGCAAGGGAGGCGTGAGGGAGCTGCCTGGTAGGCTTCACATGGGTGGGGAGCTGATGAGGAGGGACTCTCAGAGGCAATTCCTAGCCCAGGCCTTCAGAACAGAGTCCAAATCCTCAGCTTCCCGCGCAATTCCACTCGTGTGTGACCATAAAAGTAATAGATGATTAATGTTAAAAATATGCCCAGCAGGTGTGGCTCAGTTGGTTGAGCATCTTCCCATGGATCAAGAGGTCCCAGGTTCAATTCCCCGTCAGGGCACATGCCAGGCTTGCGGGCTGGATCCCCAGTAGGGGGTGTGCAGGAGGCAGTGGATCGATGTTTCTCTCTCATTGATGTTTCTATCTCTCCCTCTCTCCCTTCTTCTCTCTAAAACATTTATAAAAATAAAAGTAATACAGAAACATAAAAGTTTTGAAGAGAAAGCCCTTCTCTCCCAGAGGTAACCTCCCGTGGCTCAGTCAATGCCCTTTCAGACACGCCTCCTATGGGGTCATCCTCCACACAGTGGTCTGGAAACTGGGTTTCTCTCATCAGAAAGATCTCTCCTGTCAGCAGCACAGCCTCCCTCAGCCCCTTAATGCCTGCAGGGTGCCTGTCATATGGTTCTCCCCTCTCTGGGCTCCCCCGGGGTCTGTACATGTGCAGATTCTGACTCAGCAGGCCCTGCGTGGGGATGGCCCGTCAACCCCCAGGCCAGGAGCGTGGGGACCTCTGTGCTAAGCTGGAGGGGGAGGGCTTTCAAGCGGGAAAGAATCCAAGTCTAGCTCTCCTTCCGGGGAGTACAAAAGCAGATGAGACCCAGACACAGGTGGCACGGGTCAGCGGGCAAGGGAGGCTTGAGTGTTGACATGCATGCTGCATTGCTAATATGCTTCCAGGGGGTTCAAGGACCCAGGAGCAGCAAGGCCATAACTGCCTGGCTTGTCTCCTGAGCACAGACACTGGCTTCTCCTCCCACTTACCTTAACCTTTTGCAGGGCCAGATTCGCAGCCCCGTGGTGCTTCTCATCCTCCAGCACCAGCATGTCCATGGCCAGCTTCTGGTGGGCGGTTCCTCGGAGTTTCTGATAAGCCAAGGACAAGACCTGCTCCAGGGCCTGTCTGCAGAGCCCGGGAGGAGGTGGCCTTTCCCCTAACCACTCTGAGGACACGCTCCAAAGACCTTCTCCTGGGTGGCCTCAGGCCCTTTGCCCACCCCTGACTGGTCCTGGAGGCCCCTGGCAGGAGCAGGGCTCCTGGAGAGACCCATCCAAAAAAGGGGGCCAGTTTTAGTTCCCCACCTCAACCCCAAACCCAAACTCAACCCCAAGTCCAGCTCTGACTCCTGCCCAATGATGGCCCCGAGTCCCCAGCCAAACAAAATTAAAAGCTATTGAAATGAATTTTCATGAAACTAAATACTAGCTGTACCGGTTAATAATGCGGATTTTTTTTCACTAGATGGAGTTACACATATGTTGATATATATGCGATTTGATATGTAAAGACCAACCATTACAAGCATTATTGGATGAAGATACATGTCACACTAAAAAAAAAATTGCAGAAAGATTAAACGTTGCTCAGCAAATAATTTCCGACCCTTTACAAGCAATGGGAAAGATTTTAAAGGAAGGATTTATTGAAAAAAATCCGCATTATTAACAAGTACACCTAGTATATTAACTTTTTCAAGCACTGAGATTATTTTTTAAACTGTTTTATGCCATAAAAATTTACTTTGATGAAACAATGTGATGAGAGATGAGAGTTATTTTTAAAATGGCTTACTTGGCAATATAAAAAATTTGCAAATCTATGTCAGATACCGACTTTTTCCCCTCAGATTTTACTGATCCATGAAATCCTAAAGCATAGAAACTGTTGCTCTCAGGGAACCTAAGGGATGAGAGCCAAAAGTCCCCGTCTTTCAGCTTGAAGTGGACTCAGTAACCTTATTCTCACTGTAAAAATACAGGTGAAACCCCTTCCCAGTCTCCTCCCCATTTGTAGCTCTGACCTACCTGCCTGGGCTACTTCCTCCTTCTCTCTTAAAGGAAAGCACTCTGTGAAGAGCTGGCCCCCATCTCTGAGGTTCCAGTGCACGGGGAACATTCGCCCAGGTGGGAGGGTGCTGGCCGAGATGGCAGCTTGGGGGGAATGGCCACCCTTTCAGAGCTCTCAGCTGGCGTTTTATCATTTCCCACTGAGTCCTGGTGTTACACTTTCCAAGGGTGATCTGATTTCCCAGGTCTCTATTTTGGAGGTCCTGTTCTCCACGGGCTTCTCCCTTCCATGTCAGACTTGTGTGGTTTGACGTATCCCCAGTGCTGGCCTCTCCTCAAACACTGCCTCCTCTCCCGGGGCCAAGGGATGCCCTCAGGCTACAGCTACTCCTGCATGTGGGAGTCTGGCTGGGATCCGCATGGAGCAGCCAGAGCATGGTCTTGGATCCTAATCATCTTGGTATCCCCTGCACCCGTGACAGGGCCTACCGCATGGTAGGTGCTCAGTGAATGTGGGAACCTTTTTTCTGCCAAGGGCCATTTGGATATTTATGACATCATTCGTGGGCCATACAAAATTATCTACTTAAAAATTAGCCTACTCTATTTGGTCAAACATTTAATTAACTCACCCCTAATGCCTTGGCAGAGCCAGACCAAATGATTTCATGGGCCGTATATGGCCCGTGGGCCGGACATTCCCCATTCCTGCTTTAGAGAAGAAATGAATGAACGAGTGAATGGATGGTTGCAGGTGAGCTCAGCATCTCTGTCCACCCCTCAGTCCTCAGTGATGACCTGACCCAGTAAGTGTCCCACAACGGAGCCTCATTCCCTGGGCTGGTCTCCAGGACCTTTTTCTCCTCCCACCCCAAGAAGGGGGCACAGACTGGTCAGAGGCTCTCCTCTGAGGACCCTGCTGGACTTGGGCTGGTGGGAACAACTGGGGACTCTAATGTTCATCCATGTCTTACCCAGACTCTATGGCCCCTAGCTTCAGATTAGTCTTTGTGGGCTGGCATGCAGCAGGGACTCAATAAATGCTATTGCATTGGATGCTAGTGGGTGGAGCACAACAGAACTCATAGATGCCTTTACTTCATAGATGCCTGTACAGTACTTAGCATAGTAGCCGGCATTTGCTAAGCTACTAGACTCCATGGGAAGGTTGGCTCTGTGGGCACCCAGTGTCCTGAGAGCCCTGCTGCTATATTTGTTGTATGAATGAATGGACGAGGACTGCTCCATGTCCCTTTGATTAATGCCTCTGCATCCAGCATTCCAAAAATGGCACAGTGGCATGATTCACCTGCCTGGCGCTGATGGACAAGCCCTTGGAGGAGTGAGAAATGGCATTACTGGACTTCCAGGGATGCCCAAGCCAAGACTCAGCAGGCTTGGTCCAAACTCTTCACTTACAAGACTGCCTTCCCTTCCCTAGTCCTCATCTCTTCTTCCACTGGTGTCCTGATCCTTCCCTCATCCTCACCCCATTCGTCACTCTTCTTTTTTTGAATGGAGTCTACCTCTAAGCTGACTTGTCTTCTCCCTCCCATTCCTGTTAGGGCCAGTCTTCCCTCCTCCAACAAGTCCTTCTTAGGGCTTTCAGAGTTGCCTTCCTAAAATAGGTCAGATGACACCACCCTCTCTCACTCAACAACATTTAGTGGCTCCCCATTGCCCACAGAATACGTATCTTTCACATGTCCCTCTCTGGTTTTTGTCCTGCTTCCCTTCCCAGCCTTAGCCCCTGCCACCAGAATTTCTAATAACAGTCATCCTTTCACTGATCTAAACTTTAGTGCCTGTCTTTTCCTCAGCCTGAATACCCTGATCTCCACTCACCATTCTTGAAGGCCCAGCTCAAATGCCATCCTGTCCACAGAGAAGTCCTTGAGGGCCCACAGTTGGAATGACTCATCCACCCTTTGTGCTCCTTCACTTCTTTCTGATTTAACACCTCTATTCCACCACTCCCTCACTCTGCTTTCTTAGTAGACTATGCACCTGACAGGTGTTGGCTTAAAGCAGTGGTTCTCAACTTTCCTAATGCCGCGACCCTTTAATACAGTTCCTCATGTTGTGGTGACCCCCAACCATAAAATTATTTTCATTGCTACTTCATAACTGTAATTTTGCTACTGTTATGAATCATAATGTAAATATCTGATATGCAGGATGTATTTTCATTGTTACAAATTGAACATAATTAAAGCATAGTGATTAATCACAAAAACAATATGTAATTATATATGTGTTTTCCGATGGTCTTAGGTGACCCCTGTGAAAGGGTCGTTCGACCCCCAAAGGGGTCGCGACCCACAGGTTGAGAGCCGCTGGCTTAAAGGAATGCAGGTTGGTAAAAAGGAGGCAGGGACTGGCCTTACAGTTCCTCTCAGTCCTCACAGCACTTCTGCATTTAGCAGAGCAGACTCTAGGTCTAGTTTAAATAAAATGAAAAGCAGGACAAGCTGGCACGCTCCTCCCCCCATTTCTTTATTCCAGAGAAAATGTGGTTGCCCAGAGCCCCATGCTCCCATGGCCTCTCCACGTGTGGCTGGCGGTCCTAGGGAAACCCATGCTTCCTTTTTCCCTCTGCTCCGTCTTTGTTCTTCAGTGACCAAACCTGGAGTTCCTCCTGTCTGTCTCCCACCCAGAAACTGGGGGATCTCAGGGACCCACATTCCCACATCCCCAGGCAGCTTCCTAGCTGTCTCATTCTGTGCAGCCCGGCTTATCTCAAGGCCCAGGTGCATGGGCAGGGTCTCGGGGAGCCCAGCTTGGCTCACTCACCCACTGTCCCTCAGTTCTTAGGGCTGATGCCTGTCTCCCACCAGCAGCCCTCTCCACCAGGAGACCCTGTGGCTGGAATGGAGCCCTAGGGACACCTGTCCTCCTTCCACCACAGGCGTGGCAGCCAGCCTCTTCCTTCCCTTGACAGCAGAGCTGGATCTCCTCAGGACCCCCCTGGGCACCCACACCTCTGCCCATACCTCATTCTCCTCCTCCTGTGCCAGCCGCTCCTCAATAAGCGCTGTGGCGCTCTGTAGCGCCTC
Organism: Myotis brandtii; assembly: GCF_000412655.1. Classification (NCBI taxonomy): domain Eukaryota; kingdom Metazoa; phylum Chordata; class Mammalia; order Chiroptera; family Vespertilionidae; genus Myotis; species Myotis brandtii. Next base: position 2,630,773 of record NW_005371709.1, read on the forward strand.
GGAGCCCGCCATGGTGCTGTCCATGCCCGCTTCTGCAGGCCAAAGAGCCACGGGGGCTTTATAGACCAGGGCACCCCACCCCCCCTTGCTGGGCGCCTTTGCCATGAGCTCACCAGCTCAATTCTCCACCTGCCCCCCCGCCCCCTGGCCCCCGTCACCTTCACCCCGGGTAGCCGGAGAGAGCAGAGGAGAGGCAAGGACAGTTGCCCCCCACATCCCCTGGCCTATTAGAGCTGGAGGGCACAGTACCCCAAGAGCAGGGGCTGCAGGAAGGAGCCTGCCCAGCCTTTGCCATGAGTGCTTAGGCCCAGCTGGTCCTTAGCCAGGGCAGCTGGGCTGCAGGAAGGACCCACTGGCTGCCTCTAGCCCTGATGGCAGTGCCACCTGCTGGACGCCTGAAAACTGTGCCCAGCCAGGGCTAATCAGGGGGCCTGAAAGCCAAAGTGGGGACCCAAGACAGTCCCGTGTCCTGGGCTGTCCTGTATACAGGCCCCGCTGGCTCTGGAAAGGGGCAGGGGCTCCCTCCCAGCTGAAGTGCCCGGTGGCTGGTGGGGGTCAGGGCGGCTGCCTCCCGCTTTGTGCACAGTTCATGCAGACTTTTGCGTCTCTGGGGTCCCACAGCGCCCCCTAGCAGAGCATCCCTGCATTTGGCTTTATGTCCATTCGTTCCTGATCTGTTTCAGGGGCCTCTGCAGGAGGTATAGAGTCTTCCTTCAATAGGAGTCTCAGGAAGCCAGTGGAAGGGCCAGAGTACATTGCCAAGCTCAGATGACGACACCAGCTCGGACTGACCGTCCTTTTCTCCTGTTTCCCTGTCAGGCCTCCCTGACTGGGGACAGCCATGCTCACTGAGAAAGACAAATACTCCCAACTGGAGAAGCAGCAGGCCTGTACCTGCTCAGTCCCACGTTTAACTGCCAGTGAACCGTGGACACCACAGCTCTGCGGTTCTGTAACATTCGCGTGGCCTGTCCTTAGCTAGACCACCTTCTCCAAGATTGCCCTCTCTGCTCACATGCACACTTTCCCCCAGGGAAGCACAGGAACAGCTCCCTTTTTTATCTGGTCCCTTTGCTGGCAAGCCAACACATGCTCTAAGTTTGTCAGAAATTTTGCTTTAACATCAGCAAGTGAGCAGTGTCTCCAGGATCTGCACACACCTTAGTCCTGAGGGTCTGGCTCAGGGGCTGGAGCCAGAAGCCAGCACCCTCCTGCTGCAGGAACAGACCAGCAGGTAACTAACACCGCCTTCCTGAGATGCTGCCTTCTTCACATCTGTTAGCCCATTTACTCCTCTCAGCAACTGAGGGAGGAGACAGGGCAGGTGGTATCACATCCACTTGAAAGACAAGCAAAGTGGATTCAGAGGTTAAGTGGCTTTTCCTGAAGACCCCTAAGAACACAGGGCCCAGACACTAGTGTTCAAAGCTTGCTCCATTGTACTCTCTGCTGCACCCAGAGCAGCTGGGAGGCCGGGCACCCACCTTCTCCCACACCAGAACCGGTTCCCAGGCTCCACAGAGCTGCAGGGGAACCCAAAGTCATAGCCAGGCAAGAGAGAAGGAAGGAGCAAAAGGCTTTATTGATAAATATGCAGATATGTCTGTACACAGGGACCTGCTGTGGGGCCATGACTGGCTGCAGGCACCCCATGTTTGGGTTACAGCCAGGAGATGGCCCTGTGCAGACCCCTGCCACAGCAGCCCAGCTGTCCGGCCAACCGCCTCATCTCTGCCAATTGTGCTGGGGGCAGGGAGAGGCAAAGGTTGGCCTCAGGCTCCCAGCTCCTGGGGCTCATGAGCAGTCCCCTCCCCTCCAGGGCACTGGCATTGTGCCCAGGGCAGAGTCAGGGGGTAGGGGGAGGGGAGGGAGACAGCAGCTGCTTCAGACCCTGAGCAGAAAACCGAGTGAGCACAGCTGGAAGCACCAGATGACAGATCTGGGCTTCAGGGGCCTCCAGCTGGCCCTCATGGCTCGAACCTGCTGTGGGAGACAGGCAGGGTGGGGGGCCCCAGTTTTCCTTTTCTCTGACAAGGTTGGCAAGGCCTGTGTGGCAGCACTGCTTCCTGGGTGCTGGGCACTGGTGGCCCACGGTGGCCCTGGGAGGCAGGGTCCCTTTACGGCTCGCCCAGCAGCCAAACAGCAGGGAGGCACCCCTGAAGAAAACATCAGCACTCTAAGGCAGCAGCAGGGAGGGGCCTGGTGCTCCAGCCCAGGGGCCTCTCAGCCCCGCAGAGGCCCTCCCTGGCCTCTCTGCCCAGGGGTCCGTAGGCTCCTCAGTCCTGGGGTGGTGGGGGCTGGTTGATGATGACCTGGATGACAAAATCTTTCTGGATCTTGGTTTCCTGGAGCCGTGTGCGGTCTGTGAGCAGCTTCCCAGAGAAGAACCATCGCTGCCAGGACGGCTCGATGCCCTCCTGGGCGTGCAGCTGCCTCTTGAGCTGCCCCACTGTGTCGGGCAGGCTGGCACTGAGCCTCACGTCCTTGCCCGTGGAGAGGCGCACCTTCAGCGGGAACTCACGACGGACGCTGGGTGTGGGCTCTGGGGGCTCCACACTCTCCTCCTCAGTGTGTTCCAGCAGCAGGTTCACGGGTGGCGACAGGCAGTAGATGGGCAGCTGGTAGCGATTGCCCAGCTCATCGTAGCATTCGCAGAGAGTGCCTGTGGGAAAGACAGGGCTATCAGAGTCAGCTTGGGGGCTGAATTATATCCCCACAAAAAATCCCTATGTTAAAGTTCTAAACCCAATGTATTTGGAAATAGGGGCCTATATGAGAGTAATTAAAGTGAAATGAGATCATTTGGGTGGGATCCTGATCTGGCAGAATTAGTGTCATTATAAGAGACACAAGAATGCTCCCGCCCTCTCTCTACCATGTAAGGACAATGCAAGCAGGCGGCCGTCTACCAGCCAGGGAGAGAGCTCTTGCCTAAAACTGATTCCAGCTGGCACCTTGGTCTTGAGCTTCCCAGCCTCAAGAACTGTGAGAAATAAATTTGTTGTTTAATAAGCCATCCAGTCTGTGGTATTTTGTTATAGCAGGCCAAGCAGACTAATACACCTGTCATGGCCACCCACAGTCCCAAACCCACCCTTCAGTCATGTGTCCCTGGGTGAGCTTGGAGGAGCTCCAGGTGGAGTCAGGAAGACCTGGGCTGACATTCTGTCTCTACCAGATACTGGTTTGTACAACCCTGGCAAATTATTTAATTTTCCATTTGTTTATTCAACAACATTGCTGAGCATATGTGCTGGGTGCTGGGTTTATAAGAATGAATGAAACAGCACAGGCCCTGCTCTTCATGTCTTGACTTGGGTGGTGTGGGGTGTTATACCTAATGAGTCTCAATTTCCTTGCTTATACAATGTACTGCATGTAGAAATATATTTACTATGCCCTGAGCACCTACTAAGTGCTAGGACTAGACTAAATGATGTTAGGGTAGCTCACTGAATCCTAACAACCGGCCTATGAAGTAGATATCCCCATTAAAGTCACTGAGGCTTTAAATTGGAGAAGCTCCTAGCTCAAGGTCACAAAGCAGGGGAACGCTCATGTTAAACCTAGGTCTAAGACTCTATAGAGTTCTACCGTTACCCCCTCTTTACACAGTCCCACAGGCTGTTATGAATGTAAATGAGATAACGCAGAAGCTTCTAGTTCAGTGCTCAGCACGTAAGTACCCAACAGAAGGTTGGTCCCTTAGGTGTTCTGGGATCTCAAAGCACCTGAGTAACCCTTAGCCTGCTCTCATCACACTGCTTTGAGGTTTGCTGGTGCCTTTCCACTCCCTCACTGGGCAAACAGGGACTGTGTCTCATTTTTCTTTGTGCCCTCACTCCTGGTCCTGCTCATAGGACTGCTGAATGAACAAGTGGATAGCCACACCCGCCACCCACCAGCTTGGATAGCAACTCCTAGTGTGGCTGACCACAGACTCTCCTCTACCATAAACAGCAATGATGGCCCCGCCTCCAGTGGGGACCAAGCCCCAACCCTGCCGCTCACCATGTGGCAGGGTGATGCTGGCTCCATCCAGGATGGCCTGAGCCAGCTCATGGTCGTTGGCCTCAGCCGCATAGGCGGCAGCCTTGAGGGCGTCCCAGATCTCCTTGCGGCCCTCGAAGGCAGGTGCTGTGTCCCAGAACTCATCCCGCTTGCTCCGCAGCTGCCCGTCCGTCATGGGGTAGTCGCTCTTCCACTTCAGCCGCTCCTTCTTCAGGGGCTCATTGCGTCCTAGGCAGGACAGAGGGGGAGGCTCAGCACCTCTAAAGCCAGGGCTGCCCAGCCCCCTCATCCCCAGGCCAGGACCAGGACCCACTGCCCAGCCCACCCTACCCCATTGCAGTGGCTCCTAAGTATTTAGTCTTTGGACCTATCCTTGGAGTCAGGGAAGAGTCTGGAAACTGCACACACCCAACCTGGGGACATAAAGTACTTCTATCAGCAAGCATATACTGTTCTTATTGTTACTGCTGTCATGTAACTGATTATAAAGTAGTACAGAGAGGTTGTTGTTTGTCTAAGGCCACGCAGGTACCAATTTAACCAAGACTTTCTGACTCCAAGGCCACCCTTTGACCATGCTTATTCCATTCTGCCATTGCAGAAAAAGATTCCTCAAGAATTCCACCATTCAGAAATGACCACTGTTGACATCTGGACATATTTCCATCCAGCTTCCTTTTCTCCATTTTTCTCAATATAGTTGAGTCCATATTATTAAATATTTTATATTCTTTGTTATACATAGGATTTAAAATGTTCTCTTGGCAATATACAACTTTCTGTTTATTTCACATTTATATTACTGTCAATGTACTAGTTGTATCAGTTAATAATGCGGATTTTTTCACTAGATGGAGTTACACATATATTGATATACATGTGATTTTATATGTATGCTATTTTGTTGTATTAACAACAAGCTTCAAAACTTCATATATCAAATTTGCTGAAGGTGTTAACATCATAGATATTTTTACTTACTTAAAAATGTCAAATTTCGTGCCAAAAAAAAAGCACTTGCGGGAAGTTATAATTCATTACTTTATTTCGAAGAAAAGTGCTGCTGAATACTTCGGGAAGCTTATGGTGACCATGCTCCATCTCAAGATACTTGTGAACGCTGGTTTAAACACTTTAAAAGTGATGATTTCGATGTGAAAGACAAAGAATGTCCAGGTCAACCGAAAAAGTTTGAAGACCAACAATTACAAGCATTATTGGATGAAGATGCGTGTCAAACTCAAAAACAACTTGCAGAAAGATTAAACGTTGCTCAGCAAACAATTGCCGATCGTTTACAAGCAATGGGAAAGATTTTAAAGGAAGGAAAATGGGTGCCACATCAACTGAACGAAAGACAAATAAATGGAAAACCGAAAAGTCATCAGTAAAATGTTGCTTCAATGGCACGAAAGAAAGTCTTTTCAAATTGTGACTGGCGATGAAAAGTGGATTTATTTTGAGAATCTCAAATGCGCAAAATCATGGGTTGATCCAGGTCAACCATCAACATCGACTGCAAGGCCAAATTGCTTTAGAAAGAAGACAATGCTCTGCGTTTGGTGGGATCAGGAAGGTGTGGTATATTATGAGCTTCTAAAACCAGGTGAAACTGTTAATACTGATCACTACTGACAAGAAATAATTAATTTGAACCACACTTTGATCGTGAAATGACCAGAATGTTCCAGAAGACACAGCAAAGTAATTTTGCTTCATGATGACGCACCATCACACACTTCAAAACCAGTTAAAGACACGTTAAAAGATCTTGCCTGGGAAGTATTAACCCACCCGCCGTATTCATCAGACCTTGCTCCTTCAGCTTACATTCCGATCGATGGCACACGCACTTTCTGAGCAGCACTTCAAAACGTACCAAGAAGTGGAAAATTGGGTCTCTGAATGGTTTGCCTCAAACAAGAAAAGTTCTATTGGGACGGTATCCACAAATTACCTGAAAGATGGGGGAAATGTCTAGCTAGCGATGGACATTACTTTGAATAAAGCACTTTTGGTGTTTCTCTTGAAATTATCGTGTTTTCTTTGATTACAAAATCTGATATTATTAACCAGTACACCTAGTATATTCCCATGATTTAAATTATACACAATTTTAATGACTTGTTATTCATGTTCCACCATATAGTTACAAAGAATATTTTTTAACATAATCATAACCAATGAACCCAAGAATCCTGCAGCATCTGAAGAAGCAATTCTGTTACATGTCGTTTTTCTTGTCACTTGGCCCCAACTGGCCTCCCAGACAACTCCCGACCACAGTCAGGGCTGAGCAGGAGCACCTCTCACAGGCTTTCGGAGGCTGTTATCCCAAAGCTGAAGGCAGAAGTAGCCACAAGAGCGAGGTCTAAAGTTCTTGGCTCCCGACCTAGCTGGTTTGGCTCAGTGGAAAGAGCGCTGGCTGGGGACCGAAGGGTCTTGGGTTCAATTCCAGTCAAAGGCATGTACCTCAGGTGTGGCTCGATCCCCAGCCCTGATCGGGGCATGTGCGAAGGCAACAATCGATGTATCTCTCTCACATCAATGTTTCTCTCTCTGTCTCTCTCTCTCTCTTTCTTGTTCTCCCTTCCACTCTCTAAAAATCAAAAGAAAAATGTCCTCAGGTGAGGATTAATAAAGTACTTGTCTCCCACTCTAAGTCAGATCCTGCAAGAGAGAGACTGGACTAGATCTGGGGGCTACCGCTAGGCTATCCCCACTGGCCGGGGCAGGAAACGGGGGCTCTTCAGGGGAAGAGAATGACTTTCACTGTCTACCAACTGTGTGAAAGAACCCCATGTAAGCACTTTATTTATGTACATTATCCCATTTCATCCTTGCAATTGCCTCAGGTGGAGGTGTTATTGCTATTTCACAGATGATGGGACAGGCAGAGAGACTAAATGACTTGCCCGAGGTCACACAGTAAGTGACAGAGTGAGGGTTTCACCTCAGGTTAGACTGAATCCACAAAGGTCGGTTTGCGGATAGCTTTGCAGGCAGAAAACTCTTGACCAGACTTTTAATTTAAAGTGTCCCTGGGTTAGCAGAAGGAAATGCAAATCTTCTTTGTAGAAAAACAGCCTCAAACCAGGCCTCAAATACTTCCCGAGATAAAGTTCCAAGGAAAAGAAATAATAAGGTCATAGTTTATTGGTGTTTTTTTTTTAAATCAAAACATACAAGGAAATAAGGCAATATGAGACAGAGCCAGCACAAATAGCAAACAGAAGAATCAGACTCAAAAAATTTCAGATATGGGATTTATCAAACACAGATTATGAAATACTGAGTTTAAGAAATAAGAGACTCTTGAAAATATGAACAGGGAAAAGGAGATTATAAAGAATGACCAAGCAGGAATTAAAAGAACCATATAGACTTCTAGAAATGAAAAATATAATAACTGAAACTTTCTTTTTTAATCCTCACCCAATTAAATTGTCTTTTAGTGAGAGAGGAAGGAGAAGAGAGAGAGAGAAGGGGGGGGGAGAGAGAGAGAGAGAGAGAAAGGGAGAGGGAGAGAGGAAAACATGGATCGGTTGTTTCCCACATTCACCCTGATTGGGGATCAAACCCACAACCTTTTGGTGTACAGGATGATGCTCCAACCAACTGAGCCACCCCACCAGGGTAGATGGTCTTTTTTAAAAAAAACAAAAACAACAACAATACTTTCTTTGTTGTTGTTGTTTTTAATATATATATTTTGTTATTGATTTCAGAGAGGAAGGGAGAGGGGGAGATAGAAATGTCAATGATGAGAGAGAATCATTGATTGGCTGCCTCCTGCACGCCCCTACTGGGGATTGAGCCCGAAACCTGGGCATGTGCCCTTAATCAGAATCGAACCCAGGACCCTTCAGTCTACAGGCCGATGCTCTATCCACTGAACCAAACTGGCCAGGGCTCTGACATTTTTAAAACAGAATTTCCAGGAGGATACAATAGGAAGAATGGGGATGAAGCAATATGCAACAAGATCATAAAGGTGTCCCATTTTCCTCCAAACTGATCTATATATTAATGAGATTCCAATAAAATTCCTAACTGGGAGGTGTTATTGTTTTTTCAAGGAACTTGGCAAGCTGATTCTAAAATTTATACAGAAGAACAATGATACTCTTAGAGAAAAATAAGGTGGGAAAACTTGCACTACAATTATTGACAGTAATTGTAAAGCTATAGTGAGTGTAGCACTGGAACAAGAATAAATGGGCCAGTGGAATGCAATAGAGAGCCCAGAAATAGACCAGGCATATACAGAAATATGCTTCAAGTAAGAAGGAACATTGCAGATAGGGCATATGCATGCATGTATGTGTTTGTGATAGATGTGAAATATTATTAGAAATATATATATTGGCTCTGCCCCCCGTTCCTGTTAGTATTTTGTCTTTGACCCGGTTCCTGACACTGAACTCCTAAAACCCTCATAATTTCCTGAGTGATAGGAATGTCTGATACAGACCTCCTAAATTGCTTGGAATTTCCTAGGTGACACAGTGTCTTTTTTTTTTTAATTGATTTTGGAGAGAGGAAGGGAAAGGGAGAGAGAGATAGTAACATCAATGATGAGAGAGAATCATCGATCGGCACCTCCTGCATGGCCCCTACTGGGGATCCAGCCCACAACCTGGGCATGTGCCCTGACTAGGAATTGAACCATGACCTCTTGGTTCATGGGTCAATGCTCAACCACTGAGCACACCGGCCAGATAAGTGTCTTTTGTTTTAATGAGAAAACTCTTGGTGGGATCCTGGATGAGGGCTGGTCACCAGAAAGATCAAGCCATGATAAGCTTGGAATTTTCAGCCATGCCTTCCATTCTCTGGAGCAGGGAGAGGGGTTGTAAATTGAGTTAATAATTGGTCGTGCCTAAGTGGTGAAGCCTCCATAAAAATCCCCGAAGTATGGGCTTTGGAGAGCTTCCATGTTAGTGAACACATCCATGTGATGGGAGGGTGGCACACCCCCAGTCCAGGGACCAGAAGTTCCTATGCTGGAGACCCTTCCAAACCTCACCCTCTGCATCTCTTTACCTGGCTGTTCATTTGTATCCTTTAAAATACCCTTTGTAATAAATTGACAACAGTAAGTAAACTGTTTTTCCTGGGTTCTGAGAGTCGCTCTAGCAAATTATCAAACCAAAGGAGGGGGTTATGGGAACTTCTAATATGTAGCCAAGTTGAAAAAAAGTTGTGGGCAACCTGAAGTGGGGGGGACTGAGCCCTTCACCTGTGGGGTCTGTGCTAATTCTGGATAGTAAGAGAATTGAGAATTGTAGGACACCAGTTGGTAGCCACAGAGAATTGGAGAATTGCTTGGTGTGGAAAAACACCCACAAAAACTAGCATCAGAAGTATTCTGTGTAAGCAGCAGAGGAAAAACATGAAAGAGTTTTCTTAACATGGACTATTGATGGTGTTGAGACTAAGGGTCTCCATATAGGAACACATTAAACAAGATCCCTACCTCACACCAACCATAAAAATCAAAGCCAGATCAAATAAAAGGTTTAAGTGTAAAAGACAGAGAAGTGGCACTGGTGAAACAGAAGATTAGTTTTGTCCACGTATTTTTTTTTGAGGGGGGGGGAGTTTGGCCCAAAGGTGTTTCTGCCTGGATCCTTCTTCATGATTTATGACTCCTTCTTTCTTTGGTCCTTTCATATTGATGACTCCCTAACAAGAGTTTTGATCCAGCAGGATTCACAGTCGTTGTTCAGTGACACCTTCAGGGACCTCTGGGGTGTGGTATGTCTGCCCCTCCACTCAATGACCCCAACCTCGGGGGCTTATTAACTTCTTGAGTTGACTTGTATTGCTTCCTTCCTCTGTGCCAGAGGTCACTTCTTACTGGTTTCCATCTATGTCTATCTGCTGCTCCTATGGAAAGAGGTTAAATCCAGCTAATGAGCCACTCCTGATCTGCTGAGGGTTTAGGAAGCTTGTCGGCACTGTGAGGTCAAGGGCACCCAGTTCTCTTCTTCCACAGTGAGACGAAGCTGAGCCACCTGGTCATGCGTGAAACACCAGGCACCTGGAGACAGTCCTTTTTGTTTGCTCAAGCTCCAATAAATCTTACCACTACACCTCAAAAAAAAAAAAAAAGCAGCCAATTCTAAGAAACATGCTTTCTAAAGAAGACACTAGGCTTTGGGGCATCTGTTCTTCCTTCTTAGATCCCACCCCCTTTAATGGTCACAGTTTGGTTCTGTTCCTAACAATTATGTTGCTGGACTGATGACTCCAGGACACCAGAAGTGTACTGTGTATTATGCATGCATCGCGCTCTCTTTTTAAAATAAACACAGCCCCGTGGAGTCACCTTTCAAAGTCATCATCTCAGGAGGCCATGGATACCTTAGGATGCTTTGCTTGAATATCTGGCCTTCAGGGTCCCCTCCTCTCCACATCGACAGCAGCACCCTTTCCTGTCATAGACACACTTCTCACCCATGGATGGACACAATGCCTCTCCAAGTATTACAGCATCTGCTGCTACCCAGGATACAATGGTTTAAAAGTCCCTCATCCTGCACTCTGGTCTTTTTAGGCTGAAAGCACCAGAAAATATTAGAATGGGGTGGTGATGGCGGGAAGGGGGAGAGGTTGATGCCAAGAAAAGGGCAGCAGGCCTTTGCCAGTGTGGTTGGGCATCATCCTGTGCACCGGGATGGGGGGGGGGGG
>NW_005371709.1:2641550-2672947 GCF_000412655.1 Myotis brandtii
GTGCTCACTCCCCAGTAGGGGGTGTGCAGGAGGCAGCCGACAGATATTATGCTCTTCTCTCTCTCTCTCTCTCTCTCTCTCCCCCTCTCTCTCTCCCTTTCTCTCTCCCTCCCTCCCTCCCCTCCTGTCCTCTCTAAGAATCAATTTAAAAATCTTTTTAGAAAAGAAAGAAAAGAGAGCGAGAGCCCAGCCATGCCTTCTCAGCTGGCATTGCATATTGCAGCCAGCAGGGGGCAGCTGCAGCACCTCTGGGCCAGGTGCTGGCTCTTCATCAGTGAGGCAAATACAGCATAAAAATATCCAGCAAAGTCCTCCAGGCCCAAGGCAAGCATGTAAAAGAGACATACCAAAATGCCTGGATCCCTACACAATGATGCTGACAATCTTAGGCAGAGATACAAAGAAAGAAAAGGAAGCTTTTTATCCAAACATAAAAGCAAATTGATAATTTTAAATTTCATTTAGTTAAAAAGAACAATGTTTTATAGTTAGTGAGTTAAAAAATATGGACATTGGAAAGGATGTGAACACTCTTATATGTTGAACAAATTGGTACAAACTTTTTGGAGGGCATTTGGTATATACCCAAAAACTTTTAAATGTACATCCTGCCCGGCTGGTGTGGCTCAGTGGTTGACCGTTGACCTATGAACCAAGATGTCACCAGTTTGATTCCCAGTCAGGGCACATGCCTGGGTTGTGGGCTTGATCCCCAGTGGGGGGCGTGTAGGAGGCAGCCCATCAATCAATGACTCACATCATTGATGTTTCTATCTCTTTCTCCCTCTCCCTCCCTCTCTTTCTCTAAAAATCAATAAAAACTTATTTTTTAAAAATATGTACATCCCGCCCTAACCGGTTTGGCTCAGTGGATAGAGCGTCGGCCTGGGGACTGAAAGGTCCCAGGTTCGATTCCGGTCAAGGGCATGTACCTTGGTTGCGGGCACATCCCCAGTAGGGAGTGTGCAGGAGGCAGCTGGTCGATGTTTCTCTCTCATCAATGTTTCTAACTCTCTATCCCTCTCCCTTCCTCTCTGTAAAAAATCAATAAAATATATTTTAAAAAAATATGTACATCCCTTTGGCTCAGCTATTTAGTTTCTAAGAATGTATTCTAAGAAAATAATCACAAAGGTTTATCTACAAAGCTGTTTAACTCAGCACAGTTTTAAATAGGGGAAAGCTAGAAACAAACTAACTGCACACACCCAGAGAAAGGCTAAATAAAACCTGTACATTCCTGGCAAAAAGTCTGTGATGGGGTGAAAGGATGCTGGGTAACATAAGGAGATGTCCAGAATACTCTGTAAAAAGGTTACTATGTAAAAAGCTTTGTGTGCCCTAACTGGTTTGGCTCAGTGGATAGAGCGTTGGCCTGCGAACTGAAAGGTCCCAGGTTTGATTCCGGTCAAGGGCATGTACCTTGGTTGCGGGCACATCCCCAGCAGGAGGTGTGCAGGAGGCAGCTGATCGATGTTTCTCTCTCATCGATGTTTCTAACTCTCTATCCCTCTCCCTTCCTCTCTGTAAAAAAATCAATAAAATATATATTTTTTAAAAAAGCTTTGTGTTCCAGCTTTTGTTTCTAAAAATAAATAAATAAAATCATGTATTAAAAGACTGGAAGGACTTATACTGAAATGCTAACTGGCTATATCTGATTGGCAGTTACAAGTTTTAGGGGGGCAGGGGGGGTTGCTTATATTTTCCAAGTTTTTTACAACATGCATTTGTTACTAATAAGAATAATACAATGAAAGTTGCTAACAAGGAAAAACGGTACATAAAGTCCCGGTGGAAAAGTAGGACGAGTTTGGAGAGCGAGTGAGGGGGTTTGAGGGTGGTGAGGATCCGGAAAGCTCAAGGTCAACAGCCTCTAAGATTTCAGTTGCTGGCAGCTCTGAGTGACTCTGTCCAGGGCCAGGACAGGCTCTGCTGGTTTCAGCAGCAGGAGCATCTAGTGGCTTCTACTTAAGTCTTCACCTGTCCTAGATAAGTTCCAGGTCAAAGACAGAGTAACAGAAATGGTTCTTATCCCTAATGAAGTTGACAAAAGAGAGATTTAAAAAACAAAAGATCATTCTGTAGTCAAGAATGTACTGGGAGGCACAAAACACCCACGAAAATGGTGAGCTTCTGTGATTGTGATGGGCAAGGAACAGCAAAGATGTTTGTGACTGAGCAGAGAACGTATGTTTCTGAGTAGAGGCAAAAGCTGTGGTCTTGAAGGGTTGTCCAAAACACCACCTGCATGAGGATCTCCTGGAGTGCTGATTAGGAAGGCAGCTTCCAGGGCCCACTCATACTCACTAAACTGGAGTTGTAGGGACTGGGCTGTGGTATGTAAAGATTCTGATTGAAAAAGCACCTTGAAAACACAGCAAGACAGAAGTGGAAATGGCAGGCTCTTCCACACGTTCACGTAAGTTCGTTCAACAGACCTCCTCCAAAGTTGCTGCTGAGAGCAGATTTGGAGAGTAAAGAGGCAAGACAGCAAGAGGACACACTGTCTGGGTTGGGGGAGGATAATGATGGTAGACGCTGTGGTTTGGCCTCAATAATGAATGGTGTCTGGCCATACCACCCCAAGGGAGGGCACTTGAAAGAAGAGTGGGAGAGAGAACTCTAAACGCCTTTGCAACATGCCTAGAGCTGGTGTGCGTCTCTGAGCGTGCATGTGTGCGTGTGCGTGTGTATCTGTACTCCCAATACCTGATTCACTCTGCTGAATTCAGAGTGACTACACCAAAGAGGGGATCCTCAAAAATCCACAGAAATTGACAGGCCCTGGCTGCTTCCCTCTGAATAGCCCAGTTGGTCCAGTGCAGGTTTTCAGCAAGTTGTCTGCCGAGTTGAAAATGGAACTGACAAAGGCACTGTGAATGTGAATGGGGTGGAGAGCATGGTGGAGGAATTACAACTGAGAGCAGAAGTGGGCAGGCAGGGGAAGCAGGGGAAAAGTGCATGAGGGAAAAGTCAAGCAGTCCCTTCACTTCTTGATCTCGGGCCCAAGAGATCCTTATTGTGGTGTCAGGGACTGGCACAACTGAGCCACTGAGATGTGACACTAATTCTAAGACCAGCCAAGGGAACCAGAGATTTCCCATGACAATAAATCCACTCAAGCCAGGAGACGGCCCTATTTATACCTGCAACAATCCCTAAGCTCTATTTTCACACTCAGTTACCAAGCTCCATCCCCAAGCCCCTACTCCAGGGATAGGGCCAACAATGTTCTCCCCAGGAGTACTGGTTATGTGACAAGTCTGGCCTTGCTCTAGCTGGTGTGAGAGATGAGGCTCCAGGGAAAAGAAGGCAGGGACAAGGGCCTGCCCATCCCAACAGCCTGGGCTGCATGAGCCTGTTGGCCTAGATGCAGACTCCATTCACTCCTCTTCCCCTCCCACCCTGGTAGTCTCAGCTGGAATGCAGAAGACTGGAGGGTGTGGCTGAGCATGGCACCTGGCCTAAGGGGCTAAGTGGTCAGGAAGACTAGCAGGCCCTAAGGAGAATCAGCCCCGCTGGGGAGAGTACAGCCAGAGGAAGTGAAGCCCAGGTAATCCCTTCAGGAAGCATGGTATTTATAGTTAGACTTAGCCCAGGATGACCCTCAGAGCCTAGGTAACCTTCAAAGGGAAAAGTGCTGGCCCAGCTTCTCTCAGCTGGGGCCTCTTTACAGTGCGTGGGCCCTTCTTCCCCATTCATTCCCTCTGGCCCATCTCCAGAGTTCAGGGAGAGAAAGAGGTGGAGCCAGTTGCTAAGTGACAAGCCAGGCTTCCTAAACTGCATCCCCTCACCGGGCACGTTGAGTTCCAGGTGGCCCAGGGCAGCTGAAGGACTGGACTCCAGGTTTCTCTGGGAGCTCTGTACTCAGCTCTGTGACGACACTCAGTCCAGGGCAACTGCAATTCTGGGCAATGATCTTGTTTGTCCCCCTGAGGCTGGGACCACCCCTAGTTCATCTTTGGGGTCCTGGAGACAGGCTCAGGGCTTGGCATGCAGCAGGACTCAAGAACTATTTGCCGAATGAATGAGAGAGTGAATGAAGTGAACAGGCAGTTTAGGAAAAGGGGGAAGAGCTGGAGAGAGGAGCTCAGAGGTGGGGGAGGCCAGATGGAGCTGTTTGGAAGAAATCCCTGTAGGGAAGAGAGGGAAGAAGAAAGGAGGTGATGGAGGTGGAGTCCAAGAGGGACAAAAGCAGTCCTTGAGGTGTACAGTGAAGAAACCTGTGGAGGATGAGGGGTTGGATGTCAGCAACCACACCCAGTGAGGACCTGGAACTTTCATGGCAACTGGAGAGATGGAAGTACAGCCAAGAAAAGTAGACCTAGCCAGGCCCCCTGCCTGGGTGTTTGTGGGTGTGGACAAGGGGCACACATAACCTTGGAGACAGTGTGCGCTTTCTCTGTGCTTGCACACAACGCACACATTTACTGAGGGGAGCAGGGACTTCATCTGCTCTCTGCCCTGTGCTTCCTGTCCAAGGCCCCAGCGTGTGTGGCCAGGCAGGGTGAAAGGGGGTATGGGGTATGCCAGGCTGGGCACTAACCAACTCTTACCTTGACCTGAGCTGACTTCACCAAGCCGTCCCTGTCTTATTTCCTGCTTGAAAATGGGCATGTCTCATCTCAATACCAACAGAACCCCCAAATCCTCTGGCATCTAACCGGCCATACAACCAACAGCTAGCTCCTTTTGAAGGCTGCTGGGAGAGAACACTACTTCACAGGTAGAGTTCAAACATCAAGTGTTTAGAAAATTCCCGCACTTCTCCTTGTTTTAAGTTCATATGAATAAAAATAAAAATACACCCATTCCTTTCTTGTGATGATATATCCCCACCTTCATCATGCACTGCTGTGTTTGTTCCCAGGTGCCACAAAGTCCTGGCCTGAATGTGAACAGTTCCAGGGTTACCAGCTCTAGAGGGAACCTTGATTACATGTAGTTTCACAGATAATTATGAGTTAAGAGACACATTAGCATAGCCTCTCTCTCCAATCTGGATACTCACTGATACATACATGGGCTTCAGAGATAGATTGGGCAGGGGTTGCTTCGACCACCTGTGTGAATGAGGGTGGATGTGGGTGCATGACCTAATCATTCTAAGTGTTCCCATCTGTAAAGAGGATGTAAGTCCCACCTCATGGATTGTGGGAAGGATTACACAGACCACTCTGTTCAATGTTTAAAAGACAGTAGCTATTGTAATTAGCAATCAAGCCAAGTCAATAATGCTTACCAGTATGCAATTAAAAGAATGAAAGGTTATCATATTTTTTCTTTTCATAAAGTTGCTGTGAGTTTGAAAACTTTGAAAACCCCTGCTGTATAGAACGCTTCATCTCACAGTGCAAGAGGACGCAGGGGTTAAATGAGGTTAAGTTTGACAGGGACAAGAGCAGGCTTGATGGATGCCCACTGCCCGTGCAGCTGCACACCACAGGGTCAGCACTTTTCCTGGGGCAGAAGAGGGAGGATGGCAGCTCATAAATAAAACGGGAGCTCCCCAGGAACTCTAGAGGTTGCTAGAAAGGTCTCTGGTATCTAGCCAGTTCCCCTTGCTACCTCAGGACTCCAGGGAGGAGAGGGAGACAGGTCATCGCTGTCACTGTGTTTTCCACAGGCCTGCTGTGAGGAGGGTCCCCACAGCGAAGATCCAGGCTAGTAACAGCCTGGCAGCCAGGTGCCTGGAGGCCAAAGGGCATAGCCTGACTTCTGACACCCAGAACTCTGTCCCTCTATCACAGCACTCATTCAGACATATGCTACCCCCATCAGGGCAGATGCCCCAGAGTATGGCAGAATCCTAAAGCCAGGAGTGACCCTGAGTCATTTACCCTAGCCCTTCATTTTACATATGAGGAAACTGAGGCTCTGAGAGGGGATGTGACCAAACTCCACAGCTCTTGCCTGTTTTGTGTGTGTGTGTGTGTGTGTGTGTGTGTGTGTGTGTGTGTGTGTGTGTTGAGAGTGAGAGGTAAATTCTATCAAACCACTCCATTGCTAGTGAAAACTGACTTATAACTAGAATATTAAAATGCTAGGTGTTTGACACAGAGATGACAAATACACCAATGGGAAAAGCAGCAAGCAGAACATGCATACGCACCATGACCTAAAATGGAGGAGTTGAGT
Organism: Myotis brandtii; assembly: GCF_000412655.1. Lineage (NCBI taxonomy): Eukaryota > Metazoa > Chordata > Mammalia > Chiroptera > Vespertilionidae > Myotis > Myotis brandtii. Next base: position 2,647,692 of record NW_005371709.1, read on the forward strand.
CTGTCTGACACCCCAGTTCCCACTAGGGAAGACTAGAATCTAAGAGCCTCCCAGGACACTTGGGCCTGTGTGCCCAGGTCTCCTGTGGGCTTGACAGAACATAGACATGGGGCACTGGCCCAAGACGCCAATTCCAGATGGCTGATTTGGGGCTCAGTGATGGAGACCAACCTCCCACCCCATACCACCCTCATGCAGGGGCAATTCGGTCTCTGTGGGCACTTCTGGGGAGGAGGCACTCGCTATGTCATCAGGAAGCCTATTTCATTGTTAGAAGGAAAAAATGGTTAGAAAGTTAATAGTCTGATAGTCACTCTTCACTGAGCACTAGTTATGTAGCAGGTAGCAGAACAGAGTAACAGATTTTGGAGGCAGACAGAGCTGGGTTTAAACATCAGCTTCATTATAAAAGGTCATTATAAGTGACCTTGGGTAAATACCTTAAGCTTTCTAGTCTCCTCTCCTAGGAAGTAGTGAGTAGTAACAGCCTACTTCTTAGGGAAGTTGGAGGATTGAAGATATCTATGCATAAACTAAATTAACTAATAGAATCAAGAAGATTATATATAATAAATCAAGTAACCTAACACCCAGGTGCACCAGGCCTCACCTGGCTCTTGCTTCCTCATTCTGAAGACACACATACCACCAGCACCATACTTGCTACAGAGGAGGCACTTTCTACAATCATTGAAATAGTGTTTGCCATTGTTATTAACATTACAATTTTGACCTGGAATCCATCAGCTCTGCTATCTGAAATAACACAGAACGAGTCATAGCTGCTGTCACAGGGTTGACATTTTGCTCTTCTCCAGACTCAAGATCCCTATTCCCTCCTGTTATTTCATTCACCCTCCTCCCAACTAATCGCACGTGGTCTTCCCAGCAGCAAGTCCCACTGGGCTCTCGCTTCATTGTTCTGAGCACCTATTCCTCTGCCTCCATAGCAAACATGACAGCAAGTTTGCCCAGAACCGTTGGTGCTGGAGTGAGAAAAGACCCCATAACCTTTCCCCTGGTCGTGGCTCCACATTCTCCCAGTCCTAGTGTTGATTTACAGTCCACACCTCAGCAGCTGGCCCTCAGTTACTGTCCTTCAGGTCTGTGTCTTGAGTGGGGTGAACTTGGTTCCATTGACTCCTGCTGTGTCACCCAGGGCATGGCACTCAAGTTCTCCAAGCCCATCTGCCAAACGCAAATGTCACTCTTCTTTGCACCTTACAGAGACACTGAAATGCTCCAGGGTTTCTGTGGGAAGTGACTTGGTCAAGTGCAAAGTGCACACACATGCCTGATATCCCTGAGATCTGGGACCCCATCTTTTCAAGGCTCACCCACTCCATGCAGCACAGCTCAGGACCCACACATTTGGTCTGTGGATCAACAGAGAACTCATTTGAGCATGTTCATTATCCTCCAAAGCCAGGCTCTGGCCCTACAGGCAGCTGTGCCTGACTCATTCCTTCCCCTTCCTTCTTACAGCCTGTGAATCACAGCCCTGTCAGGCCAGTGGCCTCGCTGGTTTCCTTCCCAAGCATTGCCCGGTCCCCCCTCCATCTGTTAGGATGCAGAACACAGCCCTCTTCCCGCCAGGGCCCACACACACCTCTCCCCTGGGTGGTGTGATCATCCCACACCAGCCTCAGTTACATGTGTGTGTTCCCTTTGGATTGCGATGTCCTTGCAACTTGACTGTCTACTCCAGGAGGGCAGGCTCTCAAGAGGCTGCACAGTGTGGTGTATCAAAAAACACAGTTGCCTGGCACCCACCCCGGGGATTCCGACTTAATTGCTCTGGGTTATGGGCTGAGCATCAGAGGGTGTAAAGGTTCCCTGGATGATTCTAACATGTGGCCAGGACAAAGATATACTGATCTGGAACTAGGCTGCCCAGCCTAGCTGGCTGCTTCAACAGTTTAATTAGGCCTGTGAGAGGGCCTGGCAGGGGGTTGCTCAGGGAGAACCCAGGGCCTGCCTGAGGCTGGCCATCTGGACAGTCCTTTCAAGGCTCTCAGCCAGGTGGTCATAAGGCAAAAAGCAGCCAGCTCAGGGGACCTGTGCCTGGGGAAACCTGGCTGCACTGCCCAGAGGATACGGGGCTAGGCCCCTCTCTGCAGAAAGGAGACAAACCAAGAGGCCAAGAGCATGGCTTTGAAGCCAGACAGCCTGGACTAGCCACCTTACTCTCCTTACTAAAGAGGAGGGCCCTTCTACTCCTGACTCTGCTCAGCCTAAGGCCTGATCTTTTAGGCCTGTGTGGCCAGCATCCAGACGCCCTTTTCTGTAAAGACACAAAGGACTCTACCTGCAGGGCTGAGCCACAGGCTTATGGATAGAAGATGTGCAGCTCCAAGGCAAGGGGATGGTGCGAAAGAGGAGAGGGAGGTCCTGTTTCCTAAGAAAACCTCCACCCCCTCCCCAGCTGCTCTGGACAAGAAGAAGGGAAAAACCTGACTCATCTCAGTGCTGTGTGACTCATAGGCAGAAAAAAACTTACTTGCCAGACTGGCAGGGAGGAAAGCCTGCTGCTCCCACCACAACTGGGGGCCATGGGCAGGTAAAGCCCATCCCTCCATCCCTGCCTCCCACCAGCTACCAGACCTGGGTGGCTGGCCTGGCAGGAGTGCCACACTTAGCTTGGCTCCTTGACAGCCATACCCTCCTGAGGCTGGTCCAATAGCTTACCAGTGGGGGTGAAGCTGGGAGGGAGACAGAACTTAGAAGGTTTGGAACATAGAGAGGTGTTCCTTTCTTTTGAATCAGAAAGGATCTGGGTCTGACGTTCAACTCCACCTCTCACAGGTGTGACTCCAAGACTGCTGAGCCTCTGGACCTCAGTTTCCACATCCATTAAGTGGGAGCAATAATACCATCTGGGAGGACTATTGTGATGATTACACAAGATACATTACTATCGCCCTAGCTGGTTTGGCTCAGTGGATAGAGCGTCAGCCTGAGGACTGAAGGGTCCCGGGTTCGATTCCAGTCAAGGGCACATGCCTGGGTTGCGGGCTTAATCCCCAGTAGGGGGAGTGCAGGAGGCAGCCTATCACTGATTCTCTCTCATCATTGATGTGTCTATCTCTCTCTCCCTCTCCCTTCCTCTCTGAAATCAATAAAAATATATTTAAAAAAGAAAAAGATCCATTACTATCCTATCTTATATAATAAAAGACTAATATGCAAATTGTCCCCTTGACCTGGAGTTTGACCAGGGGGTGGGGCTGCCCGGCCAACTGCCCATGGCCCCTCCTCCCGTCAGCCCCGCCCCTGTTCCCCCCCATCGGGGGTGGGGCCGGCTGGCCCCTACCCCCTGCCAACCAGGCCCCATCAGCCTGGGCCAGCCAGACTCCACCGTTGCACAAATTCGTGCATCAGGCCTCTAATATATAATAACTGCCTAGAAGTGTGTAAGGCACAAAGTGGAACTCAAAAATGGTAGTGATTATTACTAGTCATGTAAGTAGAAGAATTAGTATTATAAAGAGTTTTTTAATGACATAATTCCAGTTAACCCTTACAACAATCCTGCATGGCAAATACTATTTCTCCCATCTTACGGATGAGGACACTGAGGTTCAGGGACCCAGGGGAGTAGCAGGAATCCAGTGAGTGGTTTTAGATCCTCTCATTCCCAGCCCAGTGCTTGTCCCAGATTCTGTCCTGCATGCCACTTCCCCAGGGCAGTGAAAAGAACTCCCTGACCGGGGCTGGGGAGGTAGGGGAAGGAGGTGATAACCCCCACACAAACACACACAGTGACAGGCACAGAACCAGTTCTGCCTCCAGCCTGGGAGAGAAGGCCTAGCTGGCAACACTGCTGACCACTGCTGTGTGCAGCAGGGCATTGCTGCCAGTCCTGCTCTGCCTCCCACCAGCCTGGCTTGACTCTAATCCACGTGGTACCTCCGGAAATTCACTCACAGATGCCCGTGAGTATGTGTGGGCTTCTACACCAGGATGTAAGTTCCTCGAGGCAGCACCTGGTCTGGTTAGTGTTGGCGTCGGAATACCCGACCCCTAGCCTGAAACCAGATAAGCAGTGTAGTCGGTCTGCCAACGCCTCAGATTCCAGACCTGAGATAATATCCTACCACTTGCATGACTTGGGAATGTTATTTAACCCCTGAGAACCTCAGTTTCCTCATCTGGAAAATGGGGACAACAACAGTCACTACCAACAAGGTTATGATGAAAACTATGGTAATAACCACAACATTAACAATTATGGCTAACACTTATTAAGTTCTTATCATATGCCAGGCACTGTTAAGACCTTTCTATACATTAAATCACCTAATATGAAGGTCACATGGCTAGGTGGCAGTCTGGCTCTGCAGTATTCACAAAACACCACCTCTCCTGAGTGTCAAGTGCCTGGTAGGTGGTAAGTGCTCAGTATATGGAAGCTAGTCTAGCAGATGCTCAGGAAGCATTTCTAAGATGAATCAATAAATGAGCCTCTTTTGGTCTAATTTCATTTCCATCCACAAGCATTTATCACTGAGGTCTATTCTGTGTATAGCCTGAGTTATTTGAAGTTCCTGGGAAATATAAAGTAAAAAAAGAAAAACAAATTTTAAAAAGTGAGGCCTCCTCACCTCCCACAGGAAGTTAACAGGATCCAGATTGCTGGAACAAGAGGCAGCGAACCCAACCCTGGAAGTTCCATGCCCCTCCCCTGTGGCCAGAGAAGGTTCCAGATGTAAGGCACCAGCCCCTCAGAAGAAGAGGGGCTGGAAATGGCCCAAGGTGCTGGCTCTGCCTGACCCTCAAGCACGCCACTGGGGGTGGTTGTGTGGAAGGGCCTCGGGCAGCCCAGGCACCTCTTCCCAGATTGTTTATTTTGGCTGGGCCTGAGGTGAAGGTGGTGGTGGATGGGGGGCAGGGAGTTCATAGGGCCTGAGCAGCCTCTAGGAGTTGGCGGTGGCATCTGCATGGAGGGCAGGAAAGGCAGGGCCCCCTAGTTCTCCCACACAGCACATCCACACCCTCCAGCCGGACCACAAGGGCAGGCCCCCAAACTAAACAAGGAGGGGGTCTCCAGCACCAGGAGAGCTCTTTTCTAAGCAGCAAAACCCTTGTTTCAAAGAAAATAGTGAATGGCTTTCAGAGAAGCCCACTTACCATGTGAGGCAGGTAAAGTGATTGGTGGGCACAGAGGAGGGGCCACACTCACAAGTCTACCCCTCCCCACACCATCCTGAAAGACCAAGAGATCCCAGGGTCCAAGGCACGTGAGCTTCAGCTCCCACCCACACTGCCCACCTGGGCCTTTCAGGGACAGGTGCCCTTTGCCTCTAGGATAGCTCCCAACTCAGTTATGAAGGTCAGACATCTCTGCCCAGGACTGGCTGGTTTAGCCCCTATCACCTGGGGCAGGTCATCTCCCTGAGACCCCAAATCTGGGCCTCCATCTATAAAATGAGGACGTTAAACTAATGGATTCAGGGCCCCTTCCAGTTTTAAGACTCAATTCAAACCTACCCGTGGAAAGACTTGTGCGAAACTCATGAGGAGCACCAAGACAGCTAAGACAAGATCCTTGTCCTCCAAAAGCTCACCACTCCTGCACAAAACTGCAAGGCAAACCACACGTGCAATAACACAAGCACAAAAACACACACACAGAGCTACAAGATTCTGTGCAGAAAAATGCTGTGAGACCCTAAGGACAGAGACTCTCAAACACCCATGGGGGCCTGTTAAAGTGGAAACTGCTCAGTCTCACACAAGCATGGACCAGAGCCAGGACTGTGGACCCCAGATGAGCATGACAAGTCCCTGACCAGACGAGCCTCATCATTCTCTCGGCTAGGGATGAACCACACAAATGATGCACGGGGATCCATTTTGGTTTTGTGATATATTATGTTCATACTCACGATTTTGAAAATACTTGAATGCATCATTTAGGAAACCCATGTAATGTATTACTCTGTGACACATTTTCAAAAATAAAAAATGATACATATAAATTTTGTTCAAAGAACTGCATCCCCGCACCTCCCCCCCCACCCCCACACAAGCAGGCACACTGAACTGCTGCACACTAGAGCAGAGGAATGTGGAAAGGCACACCTTGGAGAAACTGCGGGTTCGGTTCCAGACCACGGCAGTAAGACAAATATTGTGATAAAGCAAGTCACACAAACTTATTTTGGCTTCCCGGTGTGTATAAAAGTTCTGTTTACACTACACTGTAGTCTATAAAGTGTGCAATAGCATTACGTCTAAAAAAATTATACATACATTAATTAAAAAAATACTTTCTTGCTAAGAAATGTTAACCATCATTTGAGCCTATTGGGAAAATGGCGCCAATAGACAGACTTTTGTTCAACTTGTAAAAAGGGAAATAGCTGAGAAGCACAATAAAACGAAGTAAGCCTGTATTGGAAGCTCACAGCCTGACTCACCAGGCCTCGTTTACCCATCTGCCAAAGGGGTGGGTGGGAGCTTGACTAGATCATCTCTACGCTGCCACTTCCAGCTCTGACCCTGTGTGACAAGGGCTCTGGAAAAAAGCGGGCTCCAGCAGGCTGGGAGAGCAAGCTGGGGCAAGCCCTACACTCATCCCCACATACAGTGAGTGGCCTGTCCCACTTCGGCTTCTGCTGCTGCTAGAGGAAGAAGCAGCCCCAAGCTCCGGGATAATGGTGGAGACAGGGGAGATAAAGCTGATGGAGGATCCAGATGCAGGAGGACCAGTCACATGCAGAGCCTCCGGGCTGTCTGGAGGTCACTGGCTCCTGATGCTCTGGAGCTTGTCCTGGGAACAGCTCTGCTAGCCCACACCCAAGTTCACAGGACCCTGCCACCCCACCCCTAAGGTAACCCAATTCTTCCCGGTCAAATGACAACTGGAGGTGGGGCTAGGGAGCTCTAAGGCAGGAGAGGGCGATGATTACTGGCTCCCAGGGTGCGGAGGCCAGACAAAGGGGTCATGGCCCAGATTCATGTCAACACAATCCCTAAGCACCCATTGTGTTCAAGATCCTGCCAGGTACTCCACGGGTCTGAGAAAATGAGGATGCCACTTTAATTATCTAAAGTGTGTCTCAAGACTTAAAGAGTACCTCCTCAAAGGCCTTCCCCGCCAACCTAACGTGGACGCCCCCATTCTCCCCCCCAACCTCTTTTCTCCTATGTAGTGTTTATCACAATTCTGCTGTGGTTTTTTGCCTCATTTTTCTGTCTGTTTCCCATTATAATGTCAGTAGCTCAAAGACAGGGCCCTGGCTCTCCTTCACAGTGGCATCGACACCTTACATAGCGAAGGTACTCAGAATTAACTGAATGAATGAATGAATGAATGACTACTCCACCAAACAAAGCAGGAAGTGGCATAAAAGAGATTCAGAAGCTGTGGGGAAGCAAAGGAGAGAATGAGCACATCTATGAGGCTTCACAGAGAAAGTAAAACATTGTGAGCTGGGCCTTGAAGGGGGGTGAGGGAGGAGGCGGCATTCCAGGTGGAAGGTATAGAAGCAGCAAAGGCCTGGAGTCAGGCTGGAATAGCAAGTGCAGGCCAAAAAGCCCAGGTGAGGCCCTAGCTGGTTTGGGTCAGTGGATAGAGCAGCGGCCTGCAGACTGAAGGGTCCCAGGTTCGATTCCACACAAGGGCGCATGCCCGGGTTGTCGGCTCGGTCCCCATTAGGGGGCGTGCAGGAGGCAGCCAATCAGTGATTCTCTCTCATCATCGATGTTTCTCTCTCTCTCTCTCTCTCTCCCTTCCTCTCTGAAATCAATAAAAATATATTAAAAAAAAAAAAAAGGAAGACCAGGTGAGGCCAATGAGTCTACCTGGACCCCAAGAGGCCTGATGGGTGCTCATTGCCCTGGCCTACTACTGGCTTCCTACTAAACACCAGTCTTCACTCGTTATTGACAAAGTCAGGATTATATAAATATTTGAACACAAGTCTGGAATGTGGTGAGCAGAAGTCATTTCTGAATCAAACAGTGGCCCCACAGGACTGCTCCGCTTTCTTCTTTTCTAGTTTCCTCCACCCTGGCTGACTGGCTCTGATTCTAAACATCTGTGCCACCACTGGGGGACTAAAGGACCATGTCAACCTTGTCATGATAAAGACCATTTATTACCTTCTCCCCTCCCTCATGTCTCAAAAGAATCTCTCTCCAACTATATTTAGATTACAATTTTTATAATGGAAATGTTAAGACATATCTGTCAATTATAGCTTCTGATCAGCATATGGAAACTAGTAGTTCACACTGAGCTGATAGAATGCCAGCCCATAAAACACGTTTTGGTCAACCTGGAAGGTTTGGGTGTCTCTGTGACTCAGTTTCTGGAAGCCAGATGGGGCAGGAACATAGGAACTGAGAGATATGGCCAAAGGGAGGAAGAATGAAAACCCAGAGGTCCCTGACCTCTATATCTAGGTGAGATTTCCCCACTGTCCATACGGTCGTCCTTTACCAGGGAACAGGAGCTTGGGACACAAGAGGGAAGAGAGTGGGAGGCAGCTGAAATCCTGGCCAATCAAAGGCTTTCAACACAGGGCCATAGATGCTGACTTGGTGCAACTCGGGAAGTAAGGGGTGCAAGGAGGACTGTGAACTTGACACCATTTCTGTTCTGGGCAGAGGTCTATGGCTAGAGCAACTGTCAGAGGTCAGATGGTGGCCCTGGAGGCTATATACTTTGCAAGAAAACAGGCAGCTCCACATGAACCCAAGTTTATAGCACCTGTGAATAAAAAATCAGGGGGAGCCCTAACCGGTTTGGCTCAGTGGATAGAGTGTCGGCCTGCGGACTGAAGGAAGGGCATGTACCTTGGTTGTGGGCACATCCCCAGTTGGGGGTGTGCAGGAGGCAGCTGATCAATGTTTCTATCTCTCTATCCCTCTCTCTTCCTCTCTGTAAAAATCAATAAAATATACATATTTTTAAAAATCTGGGGGAATACACAGCAGTTCTTCCATTGGAGGGGTGTGGTGATGGGCCTTTTATTTTCTAGGATATATATTTTTATATGCATTGAGTTAAAAAAAAAATAGGACTCTGTCTGTGTCCTTAAGCTTTTGTTTGAATGTGGTTTCATAGAAAACTTACAGGAGAAGGCAATAAAAGATCCTTGTTATGATGAGGCTGAACAGCTCAGCTGGGACTTTGGGTGTCTTCTACCCATAAAGCATCTATAAGGAAAGACCCTTTCTAATTGTCCTGGATCCAATAAAGCTCCCATTTGAGCCACTCTGTATGAACTGTATCACAAACACACTATAAGAGCAGGGCTGTCCTTACTAATCTCAGAAGCCCCAAGGCTCAGGCCAGTCAGTGCCTGGCACACAATAGGTGCTAAATAAAGGCTAACAGAAGGAACCAAGAAAAGGATCACATGGGGGTTAGGTGAGAACTCAGTCTCCTGGGAAGAGGTGAGGGTAAGAATGGGAAGGGGGCGATGGAGAGGACCTTCCCCAAAGCAGGTAACAGCCGACCTCCTAGTGGAGCCGTCCTTAGGTCTTTGCCAGGGGAAGGCAGACAGCTCAGTGGCCAGGAAAGGCTGCAGCTGGCCCTGCCTGCAGGGTTTTCCAGAGTAGAAGGCTGCAGGGCCTGCCTTCTGGGGCAGCTGGGCCATGGCCCACATCACCTGCCATCCCTGAGACCAGTCTGACAAGGGCTTAAGATCTGTGTCAAGCAAGAGCTGAGTCAGACTTGGGGGGAGGAACCGGGGGGGAGGGGGGGTCAAGGCAGACAGGTCAGGTCTCATTCTCTCAGGTGTACTCCCCCAGCCTGAGGCCAAGTAGGAGCAGCCTCCTCATGGTCCCCCACCCTCCCCATCCCTTGAGCACAAGAGAAAGATAGGCTCCTGAGTGCTGAAACCCAGGAGAAAGCAAGGCCCTGGAAGGAGCCCTGCAGACAGGATGCAGCAAGTAGCTAAGCACTAGGAGACCACCTGTTTTTCCCCAAGCATCCTCTCCACCATGAATCTATACAGACAAGCTCTGGCAATAGGGTGCTGGGCAAGAGGAGGTGGTAAACCCAGAAGGTACATGTTTTCAGCACAGCCACCAAAGGGGCAGGGAGGGAAGGCTCCTAGCTGCTGGAAAAGGCATCCTCACAGTTTCAACTCAGCTGGAGGTCAAGAACTGCTGAGGCTAGCAGCCCTGTGCCAGGATGCATCTCGTCACCGTGGCAACCCAGGGAAGCACCAGGTAGGAGCCAGCCACAAGGCCAGGAGCAGAGCCCTCCCTGCTCTAGCACTGGCCTTGACCTTTCCAGCTAGGAAAGCAGATGCAAAGCACTCTGCCACCTTCCCTGGACCTAACCATGGCCAGTGTAGACCGGAAAGATGCAAGAGATCCACCCCATCCTGCCTCGGGTGGGCCCAAGACATGCCTGGAAACAAGAACACAAAATCAGAAAGTGATGAAGGCCATAAGAGGCATGAACAAGGACTAATGGGGCTTTAAAGGAGAGAAAGAGTTCACCATCCTGACAAGGAACATAAAGGGAAAAGGACTAATAAAGGCTTTTTTGGAAGGAAGATGGCATTAAAAAAACAAACAAGCAAGCACACATTCCCCCACCCTCCAATCCTTCTGACAATTCTAGCTGTCTGGTCAGCTCCCGAGCTAAGAGATCACAAATCAAAAACACCTTGGTTCAGATGCTCCCTCTGGCTGGCTGCTTTCGACCTGGTCAGTCCTCTGCCACTTGCTCCCCACCTGCCATCTTTCTAACCCTCAGTGTCCCACTTGGCTGCCCCTACCTGCCTCATGCCTGCCAGTTGGCTGGCTACCCAGCCCCCAGTATCACAATGCCCCTCAGGCCTTGGCCCCAGGTCTGTGGTCCCACTCCCCTCCCATCCAGCTCAGCTTTTCTGTTCTGGACCCAATGGTAGACTACCTTGTAGTGGTAAATTCTTACTAAAATCCCATCACATTCCTCACCTGGGGACTTGGAAACCACAAAGCAGCCTACTCGGAGCCTAGAAATTGTCTATGGCAGGTTGCAAGGTCCCCGGTCACTGGGCAGTTTCTCAGATCGCCAGGATGCTGATGCTCAGAAAGGGCTAAAGAGTCAACTTCTAGACTCAATGCTGGGATCAGCCCCAGGAGCCAGCTGAAGGCTACAACCTAGGGACTAGCCCCAGGACTGTTGTGCAGAGCACAATCAGGACTCCCTTTCCAGCTGCCCTTCTTTTCATTTTTTATGTTGTTTAAAAGTTGACATATGCTAAGTGGAGAAAAAGTACATAATACAAACATGAAAAAGAAATCATGTTAAGTCACCCAAACCCTACCACCCAAAATAGTCAACAATATGATCTGTTGAGGCATTTTTCTTTCTCAGTGCACACACCTATTACTGGGATGCATGGTGTGTACCATCCAAGCTGTCATCATTAGTATGTCCGTGATCCTGGTTTTATTTTGATCTCTATTGATCTCTAGAGGAAGAGGAAGGGCAAGGGTAAGAGAGAAACATCAACTGGCTCCCTCTTGCACACCCTCCACCAGGAATCGAACCAGCAACACTGGTGCAAGGGCCGACGTACAACCAGCTGAGCTACACTGGCCAGGAACTTGTTTTGTCTTTATTTTAATCTGATGCCAAATATTAGACCAGTGATTTGCAACCTTGTTGCTCATCAGATTCACCTGTGGAGGCTCCACAAAAATGCAGAGGCCTAGATTCCACCCCTAAAGATCGACTCAGGGATCAATCTTGAATCAGGAATCGAATCAGGAATTAATCAGTGCTGAGCACTATACAGGATGCATTTCTCTACATCAAAAAGCTTGCATCACTCTCCATTCATTCATTCATTTAGTCAAGAAACATACGTTGAGCTTCTCCTATGTACCAGGCCCTCAGTAAGATAGGCCTCAAGGTCAGAACTAGTAAGGGAGACAGACACATAAGGAGATAATAGAAATCAATATATAAATGTAAGGACTGTGATATATACAGAATCATGGGAACACAGGAGATGGGGTCTCACCCAGCCTGTGGAAGGTCCTGAAGTCTGCTTGGAGTCTAAGGGATGAGCAGGGATTAGCAGGTAGAGGAAATGGTGAGAATAAGGGCTCCAAGGTGAGCAGACTTTGGGGAACCACAAGCAGTGCTGCCAGAATGTAGAATGCAAGGCAGAGGTGGCCAGAAAGGGAGCCAAAGAGGAGGTGGGAACAGGTCATTGAATGCCATTAAGCCAGTGAAACAGTGTGGACACTACCCCCTAAGAGATGGGAGGCCCCTGAAAAAGTAAAGCAAAAGATGCATTTTTGATAGCTCACTCTGGAATCTGTGTATAGGGTGGGTTTAAGGGGCCTATACTGGAAGCAAGAAGACCAGTTAGGAGACTGCTGTTATCAGCACCAGAGAGAAAATAAGGGTCTGGACTCAGATTTTATTGAGTGTCTATTACATGGCAGTCAGAGCTTTAGTGGGGATGGATTTTAAAGGTACTTGAGTCACACATTTAGATTATTTCTAATTTTTCACACTGGGATAAAAGCCTTCGTACATTAAAGCTTTGCACACACTTTGGCTTATTTCCCTATGATAACGTCCTTGTGAAATTTCTAAGTCATAGGTGGGGCTATTTTTAAGGTTCTTGGTACTTTTGCCAAATTGCTTTCCAGAAAGACTGTATTAATTTTCACTTCCACCAGCAGTGCCCTGGAGTGCTTGTCAGACCCTCTTTGGCCCCCAAAAGAAAGACAGAGGTCAGCTCACATCCACCCCATTGCCAAGGATAAAGTTGACAGAGCCTGAATCTTCTGCTTGGCCCAAACAAAATGACTGCACAAGACTGCACAAGAGGGCACCAGGCTGAAGGGTATGTTGCTTTGGAGCTGGGCTGGGGCCAGGGAAAGGGCATACTTTCTCTGATCTAATTCATCTTCCTGCTGCTGCCGGTAACCTTAACTGATTATGTCACTCCCCTGCTCAAAAATTTCCCATGGCTCCCCTCTGCTTATAAAATAAAAGCCCAAATCCTTATCATGGAAATCGAAGTTTCCCAAAAATATCATCTTCACTATACAATTCTATTCACTTATTTGCCAGGTACTTACAAAGCAAAGTCCTTGCTCTCATGGAGCTTATACTCTAGTGCAGTGGTTCTCAACCTTCTGGCCCTTTAAATACAGTTCCTCATGTTGTGACCCAACCATAAAATTATTTTTGTTTCTACTTCATAACTGTAATGTTGCTACTGTTATGAATCGTAATGTAAATATCTGTTACGCAGGATGGTCTTAGGCGACCCCTGTGAAAGGGTCATTTGACCGCCAAAGGGGTCGCAACCCACAGGTTGAGAACCGCTGCTCTAGTGGAAGAAACAGATGGTGCACAGTCCATATAAATGTGCCGGGTTATGTGTTATGCTAAAAATAAAGCAGAAAAATAAAGTGATGCGAGGGGGGCACAAATTTAGAAAGTGTGGCCAGGGAAGGCGGGTGCAAGGAGACAGGTGCAGAGGCCAGAACAGAGCAAGGAGTGAGCCATGCAGACATCTCTCACTCTCTCCCACTATGCTCACAGCTCACAGGAGCCACCAACCCACCATGGGCTTCCATGTCTCCATGCCTTTGCTGTTGGTCCGCCTCCTCCGCCTGTTAAAACTGAACTCTCTGTACCCAGCTTGAGTATCACCTCTTCTGTGAAGCCCTCCTAATTCCCAAAGCTAGCCATGTTCCAAGCACTTCACTTCCATCTCCTAGTCCACATGACTACAAGCATATCGAGGGCATGGATGGTCTTTTCGCTCTATATCTGCAGTGTCTCGCATATAAGAACGAAAAAATCTCTGCGGTGGACACTAACTGGTCTCCATGCTTGCCCTCTCCAGACTATACCGAGTTGCTACAAGGTAGGAATTGCCCTACTCAGCTTCTGATTCACCCAGTTTGTGCAGCTCTGAGTCTGGTACACAGATGTTTACCAAAGAGGGAGGCATGTATGCAAGTTATCAAAGAGAGAGGGCATATTATTGGCAGGGAAACATCCTCTCTCTCTTAGTATGCACAAATGAAAAGAATGCCTTTGTGTTGAGACTGTTAGTTGTCTACCCAAATCCATTCACCACTCCTTGGCAAGCAGCAGCCCCCCTGCACTACATTTCCCAGCCTTCCTTGCACTCAGGGTGGCCATGTGATTAAGTTCTTGCCAATGGAGTAAGCTGTAGGGACATGAGCCATAGAGGACCTGGGCCTTAGAACAGCAGGAATGCATCCTCTAGCTTCTCTTGTCCCTTCCACTGGTTGGAGCCCAAGCATGGCGGCAATCCAGCTTCAGCTATGCGGACAACAATGTCCCTGTAATGGAGCAATGACTCCAAAGGAACTGGATCCCAGAAAGACCACAAGCAGCAGAGCTGTCCCTTTTGCCTGGTCTGTTCACATCAGGGACATTACATGAGACAGAAAAGTAAACTTTTCATTCTTTAAGCTACTGGATCATTATGCCCCTCTATCAGGCCGTGTGGCTTTACATGAATGAATGCACTTGCCTTCCCAGAGTGAGCCAAACATCAACGGGGCCTGGATCTTCATGGTCTTCAAATATCTTTCTCAGTGCCAACTGGGGAAGGGTGTGTCCTGACCCCCCGCTGACTCAGTAAGACCTAGGAGTATCAGGAGAGGAGGCAGGGTGAAGGGGATGCACAAGTTAGGGCACACTCTGTGAGGAACTCATAAGGAGGCATGAAAGGGGTGGAAGAGCACTGTGGTAACAGTGGGAAAAGGCAGCATCAGAGCCGATGGAAAGGATCAGAAAGACAAATCTAGTTCCCAAATGTTTAAAAACCTGAATCCCACTGGTAAGAAAGGGTTAAGGGGATGCAAAATCAAATGCACACAATTATTTATTCTAGCCTATCTATGGTTCTTCTCACACTCAGGCTGCTGGCTGTCATGGGGCTAGAGAAGAGAACAAGAAAAATGGGCAAGGAGTTGGCCCAGGGATGGTAGGCCCAATCTCATCAACATCACCTCCCGTGGAGGAACCAGGAACCAGGGAAGCTGAGTCTTCAGCCTCAGCAGTTCAGAGATAATAGTCCTGGTGCAACTCTGGGTCTGCTACTCCTGGCACAACCTCTCCTTCATTCCACTCTGGATCTCTCAACTCTGAGGTTGGGTGCCTACCAAGTCATACCCAACCAAAAGGTACAAGGACAGAGGATGGCCACTCCTTCCCTGGATCCCAGGTGCCTAAATCATCTGCCGAACTGCTAGGATCTACCCTGGTACCTGCCTGACAGCTCTATCCCACCTTCCATAACCATCACCACACATTCATGCCAGGTGCCGGGCTCAGTGTTACAGAGGAAACAGTGAAGAAAACAGGGACCATGGCCAGTTTGGTTCAGTGGTTGGAGCATCGGGCAGAGGTCCAAAGGGTTGCAGATTCTATTTCCTAGTCAAGGGCATGTACCTTGGTTGCAGGCTTGATCCCTGGCCCTGGTCAGGGTATACGTGGGAGGCAACCAATCAATGTGTCTCTCTCACATTGATGTTTCTCTTTCTCTCTCTCTCCCATTCCTCCCTCCCCTCCACTCAATGGAAAAAAATATCCTCAGGTAAGGATTAAAAAAAAGAAGAAGAAGATAGGGACCCTACAGGGAGGCCACACAGACAGGGCAAGGAGCTCAATCTCTGGAGCTAAGCAGAAAAGGATTCACATTCTGATCCCACCCATTAACTGGCCTTGTGACCTCAAGCAAGCTTGAGTTCTCAAATCTATAAAACAGAAATAATGGTGCCACTTCACAGGGCCACTGTAAGGAGAAACTGTGGTATGTTCTGGCACAGAAGGTACTCTACAAATGCTCATTTCTTTCTGTTACCCCCAAATGTCCTCCTTGTTGGCCTGCCATGATACATAAAATTTCTACCACAGGATCTGTCCTTCAGGATTAAGGCACTATTGGGAAACGTCCCTGTAGAGTAAAATGTCACTTCCTGCAAGAGTCAATTAAATGTTCTAGGCAGGCTAGTAGGCAGGCTTCCAGAATGTCTGGTTGAGGTGCTGATGTTAAAACTGCAGGTGCAGACAGGAGTTGCTCTGAAGTAGTAGGCATGGCTGCAGAGCCCTGAGGAGATGTTACAAAGAAATATGAAGTGTCAAGTATGCTAAATCTTGAGATCTGGGGATCTCCAGGAGGGTAGAGAAGATACTAAAGAGCTGGAAGGCAGAATAGCTCAGGGGTGCCTCACAAGAAGAAAAAACTGAGAAAGTCAGAAAAAGAGGAGACAGGGAGGTGAAAAACCTCTAACGGAGAAACAGTAGGGAGTCATCAGGATGGCCCTAGCCCCCAGCAATGGTGGCCCTTCTCCAAGGTGCTCAGCCATCATAACTTGGCCCCCCTCCAGATCCCTCCTCCCAGCTGCTATGTCCTGTTCCTGGCACCATATGGTTCCTACATGTCCATCCCCACCATCACCCCACCATCCAGGTTCATTCTAAAGAGGAAGAAAGCCAAAAGCTTTGACTTTGTTGTTTAGAAAAGACTTTCAGAATCTTGCCCAATAAAACATGCCAGAGGTCAGGAGGAGGCAGAATATACTTGAGTAGCAAAGGACAAGATTGAGCATCTCTGGGGTGGTTTTTTTCTGCCTGGCCACACATTTGGGATGACCTGGGCAAGGCCCATGTCCTCTCTTTACCCTTACCATGCTATAAGGTCACCAATACTCACACCAATTCAGTTCTCAGGAGTGGGAAAAGGAAAAGTTCACCAAGACCTGATCATGTGGAACCAGCAAGTAGAGATACAAAGAAGGCCTGGCCAGGCTCATCCAAGGTGAGTGCAGATCCCCATCTCTGCACCAGGTCATGGTGAGGGGCAACCAGGCAGCGTACAGGAACACACTCTGCAGAGGGCCAGGCCAATGTAAAACAAAACTTTCTCCTCATTAGAGCTGTCAAAAGCTAGCCTTGCTCAAAGAAAGCTTGACTGACCTGACTCAGCAAGGGTGCCAAGTAGAGCAAATCCACACTGGGTGGGCAGCTAGATAACATCACAGTTTGGGATTTTCCAGCTCTCATGTCCTGCCATAACACTCTAGAGTTGAAGGATTTCATCTATGTCTTACAGGGCTCAATTCCAATCAGTTGTCACCTGCTCCTACAGCCTTCTGTAATTTGCAAAAGGGTTCCCACCTACATCAACTCACTTGATGTTGTGGCAGCGGCTCTACACCACACACCTCTGTGCTCTGGAACCAGCCATATGGCCATAGGAAGTCAATGAGGCAAAGCAAAAGTCAAAGGACAATCAATGCAATCATACAAACATCTGTAGCCTCATGGAGCCCAAAGAGGTATGCCCATCCAGTATGCCCTCCCTTGAAGCCCATCTGAGAGCCAGCCTCTATGACAAGGTCCAGAGAGTTGGCCAGTTGGTTGTAAGGTCCATTCCAATGTAGGCCAGGCACACACTACTGCCCAGCTCCTGTTGGAGGAAAGCTGGGCCCAGTCCTACAGTTGGGGCTTCATAAAGAACAAGAAAACTAAACCCAGAGATCTGGGCTGGGATGATGCAGAAAGTCTGGATACTGTTGCTCGTGCCTGGGTTAGAGTGGCCCACACAGCTCAATTCAGAAAAAGCCCCTACCAGACTAGTGTAGGAGAGCTTCAACTTTTGCTGAACTAGATCCCATTGGAGCCAGGAGGTCCTGCAGGGGAAGCTGGGCTCTCAGAGGGCAGCCCCTTCTAATTTCAGATTGCTCTTTTTCAGGAAGAGAACGCCCTTATGGGGAACAGAAAACTACCTTCCTGGAACTTCTGCGCACAAGTGCCAGCTCCATCTTCTGAAACAATATCACAAAATCTCCAGGCAGCTCTGTGTGAAGGTTAAAATCTCTTAGCAATTATGAACTTGGAAGTCAGAGACCTGTTCCAAATCCCAGGTGGGTGATCCTGGATGGATCATCTAATCTAAGCCCCAGTTCCATTCCTGATTAAGTAGAGATTATAATATGCTCTTCTTTGGATTACTGTGAGGATTAAATGAGATCATTTATGTGAAGCTGCTAGCACAGTGCCTGGCACATAGGAAGGGTTCAATAAACAGTGATAATAACACAATAAAACGTTATTATAACGTTTCAGGATTTAAAAATGGCCTTCCTGATCTTCCTGCGCCTTTGTGTTTTCTTGCTAAGCAGTCCCAGTTCCTCAAGACATGATTTCAAGTTCCCCCAAACACCCTTTGGTTGCTGTCACTAGGCAGCTGTGGCACAAAGGCAGGCGTTGGGCAAGGAGACTGTAAACCTGGGTTAGAACTCAGACAGCCTTCCTGAAGAGATGCTGGAGGGGATTATTCCATCTCCAAATCGTACCTAGCACCTCCAATCAGCCAGATATCATGCGAAGCACTACAGACTCACTAGTCAACAAGATGTGACCTCTCCCTCCAAGAGCTTAGAGTTTAGTCTACTCCAGTGATGGTGAACCTATGACACGCGTGTCAGAGGTGACACGCGAACTCATTTTTTTGGTTGATTTTTCTTTGTTAAATGGCATTTAAATATATAAAATAAATATCAAAAATATAAATCTTTGTTTTACTATGGTTGCAAATATCAACAAATTTCTATATGTGACACAGCACCAGAGTTAAGTTAGGGTTTTTCAAAATGCTGACACGCCGAGCTCAAAAGGTTCGCCATCACTGGTCTACTCCATAAATTAATGGTCCAAGTGTGTCCAAGCACCTAGAACTGAATTCAGAATGCCATGTCCTCAGGCATGCTCTGCTACTTCCTTCCCTAAGGTGAGCAGAGCTCTCCACCCACCAGCATTTTTACCAGCCATCATTTGCATGCGAGGCCATTATTCCTACCTGTGGGATGAAGTGTGTTCCAGGTGAGAAGACAAAGAAAAAAGTTAAAGATCCATGATATTCCAAATTAATAAGATTAGTACAGAACTCAGCACAAAGTAAGCACTTATCCAGGGAGTCTGAGTAGATAGCCCTGGACCTCAGTCTCATGCTCAGCTTCCCCAGAACTACCTCCTAATGGTCTTTCTCTCTTCCAAGGACACTGGGGAAGGAGCATCTGCTATGGCAAGAGGTTCATTAACTACAGCTCCATGGAAGGCAGACTCCGAGGGCTTGCTGGCCAGCCCAATAGCTCTAGACCAGTGATTCCCAAAGTGGGCGCTACCGCCCCCTGGTGGGCGCTACAGCGATCCAGGGGGGCGGTGATGGCCACAGGTGCATTTGTTTTAACTTTTTTTGTATTACCTTTCTATTCTGAGTTCAATAAATAGTTTCATAATTTCAAACTTCAATGTTTCTAATTTACACCTTTCTTTACTATATTTTACGAAAAAGGTAGAAACATTAATACATATATCTTTCTGTTTAATTGCTATTAAAATTTTAAAAAAATTAATTTCCAGGGGGCGCTGAGTAATATTTTTTCTGGAAAGGGGGCGGTAGGCCAAATAAGTTTGGGAACCACTGCTCTAGACAGTGCTCTAGACTTGGCCTCCCTCTCCTTCTTCTCCTTGAAAGGAAAAATACCTCCTCAGCAAGGAGAGAAAAGATGAGGTAGCCACTTGCTTCTTCCAAAGGCTTCTTTCCCTTCTTGGTAGGCATCACATTCTTTGCTGCCCAAGGGCCTTCACTCATGCATTCCTTCTACCCAGCTTGGACAAGGGCCCCTGCCCCAGGGTTGTACCCAACACACGACTGCCAGGACCAGAGGCCAGCAGAGGTTGAAACTTAGTTCATGTTCGTTCACCAGCAGTGGGCCCTGACAGGGCTGCCTCTTCCCAGAGCAGGCATCTTTTTTCTAATTCACCTAAAGGTGTCTCCTGGGCCAGCAAGTAGCCCTAGCCAGGGGTGGGGCCTCATGAGACAAACATGACTACCTCAGTCTCAGCCTTCACATGTCAGCTTAGGTATCTTTTTCAGGAAAGTCTTCTTGATCCTCCACCCCAAAATAATTCATTCCCCCTGTCCCATAATTCTCTCCCAACACCCTCTTCTCTCCTTTGTAGCATGCATTACATTTTTATTATTTGAGCAAAATCTGTTTTCCCACTACTCTGTGGGTAACATGAGGGCAGGGCATATCTGCATGTTCAGCTGCAGGCATAGAGCCAATGCATGTCTGAGCTTTTACGGAAGTAATAGAGGCCTGGTGCACAAATCTGTGCATGGGTCGGGTCCCTTGGCCTGGCCGGCGATTGGGGCAATCTTGCCCAGTCCTGGGGGAGGGACTGCAGGAGGTTGGCTGTGGGAGTGCACTGACCACCAGGGGGCAGCTCCTATGTTGAGCGCCAGTCATCCAGTTGGCGGGTCCTAAGGGTCACTTGGACTTTTATATATATAGATATGCTTCAGATTAGCCTTGAACTCTCCAGGAATGGGCCTCTACACTAGGTATTGCCTTCAGGAAGTAGGTGGCAAAGCCATCAGGTAGGCTACCTCAAGAGGGTTTGGTCCAACTGAGACAAGGCAGGCAAGATGCTCCCACACAATGCGCATCATTCTTGTGACCACTAGCCAATATTTGAGGAGCCACAGGATACACTATGGTCTCCTGTTGAAAGACCGTTTCTCAGCCTTTTAAAACACATACCCCCTTTTGATAAACACAGACTTCACATACACATCCCCACCCAAAACTGCACCAGGCTCCACCTGAGAATTACTGTAACATCAGGCAAGATTTTTGGTAAACCCCACTTTCAGTGGTTTACATTTAAAAAACAATATAGCCCGGCCCACGTGGCTCAGTGGTTGAGTGTCAGCCTATGAACCAGGAGGTCACAGTTCAATTCCCGGTCAGGGCACATGCCCAAGTTGCAGGCTCTACCCATTGGGGGGCATGCAGGAGGCAGCCAATCAATGACTCTCTCTCTTCATTGATGTTTCTATCTCTCTTTCCCTTTCCCTTCCTCTCTGAAATCAATAAAAATACTTAATACACACACACACACACACACACACACACACACACACACATAATTTCCAAACCTAAAATGTGATTATGATAATAAATATACTTTATCAAACTTCACATATGCCCAATACCCAGAGATTTTGATATTCCCTCATTCTCCCCCTTCCCTCTTGACAATCACCACTCACAGATGAGAGAGAACAACACAAAGGGCCTATTCCAAAGAGCAGCAATGTTCTAAGTCAATACAGAATGTGTCGAAGGGGCACACTGGGGCATATTTCTAGCACTTGGCATAGAATGACAACATGATCTAAGTGAGAAGACCATCAGGTG
Source organism: Myotis brandtii (assembly GCF_000412655.1). Classification (NCBI taxonomy): domain Eukaryota; kingdom Metazoa; phylum Chordata; class Mammalia; order Chiroptera; family Vespertilionidae; genus Myotis; species Myotis brandtii. Next base: position 2,668,929 of record NW_005371709.1, read on the forward strand.
AAAAGCCAAGAGATGAGGCTATTATTTCTAGTTCTGATAATGTCCAATTATCCTTTGTCAGGATAATGTCCAATTAAGTTCTTAAGACTAGGAGGACATTTTTCCTAGCTGTAAAATGGGACACTGATATGGGAGAGTCCATAACAAAGAGAAATACCATGACACCTAGCATCCAAAGATCTTCTCATTGTTTGGGGTATGGAGACAAAAGAAACAAAACACAGTTCTGGGAATGACACCACAAGGGTTCCTTATCTGGACTAGTTACTAGTTGCAACAGGCAACTGGAGGGGAAGGAGAGTTGAAGTTTATGTGGGGGGTGGAATACTGGGCCACAACCCTCCTCTAGAGGCAAATGCATCGCCATAGTTAAAAGATGGGCATGGGAGTCGGACCCACACGAGTTCTAGTCTTGTTCTGCCCCTTACTCACTAGAGATGTCAAATAAATTATATAACCTCTCTGGGCCTCAGTTTCCCTCAATTATGAGAACAATAATACAGCTTGCCTCACAGGGTTATTCATGTGAAATGTTTAGCACAGCATCTAGAAAATAAGTGAACACAGAAAGTATTTATAAGTGTTAGTTTTATTATTTTATTACTATTATTGTTTTCTAGTAGGAATGCAGGCAGCTCGATGGGCAGCCCAGAGGCACCTGGCAACCCTCTCATTCTCATTTCCTATTTATTGTCACAAATGACATGACCTCTGTGACGGAGGACAGGAACAGTTGGGCAGGCCAGTGAAATGCACAGCTGCTGTGTTTAGGAAAAGTAATACTTACTCCACGGGGCCTGAGTTTGGAAACGAGCTGCCAGGAGAATACAAAATCTTGCTTGGGGTGTGAGGAGCAGGCTACTCCAAAAGAGGCCAAAGGGGCTGTAGGGGAAGGAAGAGGACACATGGGGGAAAAGATCCAAACCAAAGATTTTGTGGGCACAGGAAGCTGGCCTTCCATGAGAGAGGAGGCTGCAGGTGAGCAACAGGGAAGCCAGGGAGAACAAGGTATGGGCAGCAGTGGAAAGCTGGGCCACATCCTTAGGAAGGGGAGCTAGGGAGAAAGAACCAGGCTGCTGGGCACTACTGGATGGAGAAAGGTCAGCACAGATGAGAAGGGCCATAGACTCTCCTGCTGTTGACCTCGGTGCCCTCCTCAAGCCCTCTCTATTCCCTGGACTTCACAGGCCCCAGGATTTCACCAGTATTCCCATCACTGCCACCATCTACTGTGCCCATCTGAGTCCTCTTCTAGGCAGGCGGCAAAACAGTCTGCAGGCTTCACCATTTCCCCTTTTCCTGAGAACTTTGGAACAAGTGCTCCATGCTTTTCTCTGTGGAGAACAGGCCGAGGCCCATGTGGAGTAGAAATGGCCTTCCTATTCCACCCTGAAATGTACATGGGTTCAGCTGCCCACATTTACCCCCTTCCCCAACTGCTCTTTTCTTCCTGATAGATGAGAGCTCAGCCTGAGTCCTGCCTACTGGGCTCTGCCCACACACAGCATCCCTCAGGGGAATGCTGGAAGTTAGAGTCGGGGTGAACTAATCCTAGACCTAATCAGTCACTCAGACGTCCCGAGATTCAAGTTCCAGACAGGTATTGTTATTGACATAACCCCAGCTACCATGGAGTCAGCAGCAATGTCATCCACCTGGAAGGCTAGGCTGGCTGCCCGGAGCCAGCGTGAGGCCAGCATCGGTCACATTGTGGCAAGTCTAGGAAGAAAGGCTCCCTGACCCCACAGAGGGGTCACCATGCAGGTTGTCACACAGGCAGCAACAGTAAAAGACTGTTTGCAATCTGCACAAGCCTTTCCTGTGCACAAAGCATTGTCATGTACATAACCTTTGAACTTCCCCACATCTGTAGGAGGGGACTGGGCAGATATTGTTCCCATTTTGAAGATGAAGAAGCTGAGGTGACTTGAGCAGGGTCATAGTTCCTGAGAAGTGGAGCTGGTGGACCCATGACCCATTCTCTAGCAATCTCTTCCTTTACCTCAGAACTTCCCTTCTGCTCTAAATGTACATTGTTCTCCCAACTGAGAACAATGGAAAGCACTCTAGCAGCCTCACTGCTCTAGAGGCTCTCTCTCTCCTTCCAAGAGCTTGCCTTCCCCAAGTCCCCAGTGTTGCCAGGCCCTCGCCAATGCTCCTACCCCTGCCTGCCACATCTGTGGCCCTCCCTCTGCTTTGGCCAACCTGTCACCCAATCCTGTGGACTCTTTCTTCCAAGGGGCTTCCACACCTCTTGCACTTGCACTCTGGACGTGTCAAAACAGACCCTTCCCTCCTGCCTGAATACTGCTGGCCTCCTAGGTGGCCTCCCTGTCTTCTGTCCTGCCCTGTTCCTTCCCTCGCCATCCTTTTCATCCTTTGAATCCAGCAGTACCCTCTCAAGTCGCCCCATCCCCCTGGTCAAATGTTCCTAGTGGCTCCCCATCACCTCCACACCCCTCCCTACAACTTAGCTATCAAGGTGCCTTTCAGACCTTATTGCCCACTCCTGAAGGTGCACACGCCTGCCCCTGACCCCTCCCTGCACCCCTGCTTTAGCTCATACTGGTCCACTGAGCCCCTCTTCTATTCCATCCTTCAAGGCTCCACTCTCCTGCATCCACAAGCATCGCCTGACTATAGAATATATGAGTAGACTGTTTCTTAATGCCTATCCTGCCCCAAGTTCTGAAAGGGATGGCCTCACATCCCACATGATCAGGCCCCCCTACTAGCTACCTGTACCTGGGTGGTCCCATGACCTAGAAAATAGAAAAGCCAAACCACTGGCTTCCAGAACTTGGCATTGGTGTGCTCACCCATGGAACAAAGCAATTCGAGGAGAAGGCTGGGTCTATAGAGAGGGAAGTCAAGGGAGATGCTCAGATTAAAGCAGAGAGGCCATCAGCCCCCAAAAGACAGAGCTGCCTCCATTCCTGACTGCTGTCCAGCCCCAACTCCCATGAGGCCTCGCCATACTCCTGCCAACAAACCCTCCTTCCCTGAGCCCACCTAAAGAGTCCTCTTCTCTATGTGGGATGCTATAGACACCAGCTCAGGGAACCCTGTGCCCTCTGACAGCCCCAAATGGAAGAGCCATGTACCTGGCAACAAGCAGCTCTGCCAAGTGTCCCTTCTTTTCCTGTCTCCCCTGTATGGCTAGTAATAGTTCCACACACACCTGGTTTCTCCATGGGAAGAGCTCCTCATTTAGGGCTGGAGGAGCAGGCAGCTTTGGGGCTGCCTGTGCAGCTCACAAGTTCTCTTCTAAAGCTGCCCCTAATCCACACAGAGTCAGGAGTGGCTCCTGCCAGGTATGTTTTGTTCATGTGACCCCATCCCGATCAGGACGGAGTGGACCAAGGGTAGAGACGTGATGACCTAAGCTGGGCCAATGGAACTCGCTCCCCTGGGAATCTAGACTCTGGACTAGAGATCTGAGTCCCTCTGAGTGTGGCTGGAACTGCAGCAGAAACACTTGGGGCCGTGGGGCTGAGGAAGGAGGAAGCCAAGCTGCAGACAAGAGACAAAGGGGAGAATCTAACTAGACTTTTCCAATCCCTGCTTAAGGCCAGGGAGCAATCCTGTCGTGGGGTCCTGGAACCCTCTAACAAATCCCCTTTTTTGCTTAAGCTAGGTTCAGTTGTTTTGTTACTTGTACTCAAGAGGTCTTAACACAGCTGGGATCTCCCTTTTGCTCCTCCAGGAATACAAAGTAGGGGCTCGACAAACACACTTGCTGAATGAAGGAAACTGGCCCTGGATTTTGGCTTTCTGATTTCTGCCAAAAGCACCACTGTGCTCTACAAAAACCCTACATATAAAGTGTGTAACTCAGCCCCAGGCAACTTAACGTAAATGTACTTTCTTTGCCTAAAATGCACTATATCCTCATTTTCATCTCTTTTTTGGAAAAAAAAAACAGCACTAAAAGGAAAAGCAGGTGGGAGCAGGCCAGAAAAAACAGCCCATGGCAATGCAGGCTACAAGTCAAACTGCATCTGCAAATTCTGTGCTAC
>NW_005371709.1:2673000-2687865 GCF_000412655.1 Myotis brandtii
ACTACAAAAAACTCTGCCCTACACCACTCCAGGTCTACCCAAAATGACCATCAAAGTCTCAGAGGTCACAAAGCTTGTAACGCGGCTGATGGGTCACTTATTCCAGAGGCCATCACAAGGCCAGACCCATGAAGCCCAAAGCTGGAAGAAACCTCAGAGGGTGGTCTTGCCTAGTGATTTCCAATCAGGACCCCAAGACTTCAGGGGAACCTCTACTGGCCCCCATCTCCCTGGCATCAACCTGTACAGCACCCAGTTGGTTGTATATATCAAGCTACCTTGTAAGCTTGCATCTGAAGGGGTTCTAGTGGCTTAAAAAAATAGTTCAGCCCAGCCAGTGTGGCTTAGGAGTTGAGTGTTGACCCAGGAAACAGTAAGTCATGGTTCAATTCTCGGTCTGGGCACATGCCAGGGTTGCAGGCTCAATCCCCATGCAGGAAGCAGCTGCTCAATGATTCTCTCTCATCATTAATGTTTCTATCCTTCTCTCCCTCTCCCTCTCTCTGAAATTAATTTTTTTAAAAAATATTTAAATTAAAAAAACATAGTACAAAATTCCTGCTCCAGACCAACTCCTTCATCATTCAGATGAGGAAGCATTCAGGGAATCATGGGTGCCACACATACTGGTGTCAAGTGGTAAAGCTGGAAGAGAATTCTGGCCGCCTGACTCTCCCCACTGCCCCTCTCCTGAGGCTGCTCTTTCAAAGGCTCGCTTGGGCAGGGCCACAACCCTGGTCCTGTGTGGGTGAGACCTGGCTGGGGAACACAGAGATGATACTGAAGACACAATGCAGTGCCCACCATTGGGCACGGAGTCCGAGATGACCCTGGCTGCATCGGTGGAAGGGCGATGAACAATATGGAACTGTCCTGATGCTAGTCCTCTGCTATATATAGTTTCTCCCCTGAAATGACCTCACACAGCAGCAAAGCTTGTGGTGTGGCAAAACTGGCTATGTGTCCCCAACTCCAGAGAAGGAGAACACCGCTGAAGAACACAGGAGGTAAATGGGAAAGAAGGGGAGTCTGCAAGATAGGGGGTAGGGGAACAAGCTTCTGAGGCAAATCAGGAGAAATTTTTACCCTTAAACCCCTAGGCAACAGCAGAGAAGAGAAAACCTGAGACACTTGGGTAGTGGACGATGAAATACAAGTCTCAAGTCTGGGGTGCTGGAGCCCCTGGTTTCTCACAGGTTCTAGTCCTTGCTGCTCACAGATGTTGGGTGTCTCTTCCCAAACCACATCATTCATCTGCACCCCATTTGCAGGGATCAGCAGAGGCTCTCTTTGACCTAAATGCCCCCATTTACTCTCCAGACCTTCCCTACCTTGGTGTATACAGCTAACTCGACTCTATTGCCTAAAAGGAAAAAGGCTAGAAAGATAAACACCAAATGGGGAATGGGGACTCTCTGGGTGGTGGGAGTACAAAGATTTTCTCCTTTGGGCCTTCTGGTATTGTTCACATTTTTTAACATGAACACATATTACTTTTACAATAAAGAAAAACATATTACTTGCTTCTCTCCAACCTTACCCTCCAAACTCTCCTCACTTACCCCCAATACCTGTTCTATCCCACCTTAACTCTTTCTAAACTGTCTATACATTGTCTTGGTCTCTGCTTGTCTGTACACTGTCTGCTTGAAATGGTTTCACACTTTTGTCTTTGCTTCCTCCCCGCAGACAGATGAAAAGCCACATGTATAACATTTGCACACGTTTGCAGGAATGAGGCAGGATGTAGTAGAAAGGGCACAGGAACTGGAGTCAGATTTCCTGGGTCCAATACCAGCTCTACCTCTGACTTTGCAGGGCAGACCAACAGCCTGACCAGAAGTTTGACCTCTCTGAACCAGTTCCTTTAACTGAAGTCCTTAAAATTGCCAATTCCCTTCCCCTACATGATAAGGATGGGTTCTGAGCAAGACTGCCAACCTCACAATTTTTGAAGAAGTGATCATTTTACCTCTAAAACTAAGGCTCCGATCCAGCCTAAAAATGGGGTTCATCCATCCATACCCAAACTAGGTGGTGGGCTGCATTCAGGAAGGACAGGGTCCACAGGCTGAAGTCTCTCCTTGGATACTTCCTCTGGCCCAGGGCCCCTGGCATAGACAAATGCCCAAGGAGTGAGTGGTGCTGTCAGAAGTAGCGGGCTGAGCCTCTCTGTCCAGGACTGCAGGAAAAGTGTTTGACGACCAACAATGAGCCGGGCATCCAGTCCCCAGATCTTCCATGGGGCATGTGTCACGGAAGGACAGAGCTAGACTGAGCTTCAAACAGGAAGGGTCGGCTGCAGATTAAAGGGCCTGACGAAGCTTTCCCTCAGCCTATTGACTCCAAAAACCAGCCCATCCTACTCCCCAGGGAGAAGGCCCAAATAACAGTGCACACAGCCTGTGGAGGTTTTACAGTTTCATTTGGGGCCTTATAAAAAGCCATAATAACAATAAGCTTCCAGCCAAATAAGGCCCCCTTCTTCTCAGCAGCCAGCCTTGGAACGGGCCATGAATAAGAACATCAAATTGGGCCCTGACCGGTTTGGCTCAGTGGATAGAGCGTCAGCCTGTGGACTGAAGGGTCCCGGGTTCGATTCAGGTCAAGGGCATGTACCTTGATTGCGGGCACATACCCAGTGGGGGGGGGGGTGCAGGAGGCAGCTGATCGATGTTTCTCTCTCATTGATGTTTCTAACTCTCTATCCCTCTCCCTTCCTCTCTGTAAAAAAAATCAATAAAATATTTTTTTTTCTGGTCCAATAAAATATATTTAAAAAAATTTTTTTTTTTTAAAAAAAAGAACATCAAATTGGGCCAGACCACGATGAGCTCTGGGCTCTGTGAACCTGATGTGAGAGCACAGAGGGAAGAAGAGCAATCAGCAACCAAAGAAGTAGGCCTGGGATGTAAACACGGCATTCAGAGCATCCCCAGCTCCCAGGACTGCCTCCTTAGCTGACCCTGGACCCTCGGCACTGTGTCATGGATCTACCCACTGGAGATGCTTAGGTGGAAGTGTGTTTGGAAAAAATAAAAAGAGATCACAGAAGCTCTAGTATTCATCACACTGTAATCTCCTGGAGGAAAGGAATGGACTCTCTGTGATATGCCCTGGGCGCAGCACAGTGCCCAGTGTCAGGCAGATGCAGTGAATATTTAGTTTCCCATTGTGGTTAAGGAACAGGCCTTGGGATACAACTACCAGGATTCGAACAACAGTTCATCTGCTTTCATGGACAAATGTCTTAACCTCCCTGAGCCTCAGCTTCCTCATCTATAAAGTGGAGGTTATTATGCCTAACTTACAGGGCTGATGTGAAAACTGAAAGCAATGAAGTCAAACACCTAGTAGGGTGCCTAACACATATGTAACAGAAAATTAATAAACGATACCAATTTCAGTGATGGTGATTCCTGAAGCTGCTGAGAGCGCTCAGGAAATGAAATGGTCAGTCACATGACCGTCTATTTGGGGGAAAGAGTGCATTCTCTAAGTAAATAACCAATATCATGCAATATCCCATTTAGAGAGAACAGTGTGGTCTGTTTCCTAAGCACAGCATGGGAATGGGGAGAGGTGGAAGAAGGGACAAATCCACGAAGGTTGTCACCAAGTGCACTTGCTGGCACATTCAAGATGTGTAGTGTGAGAACTGGCAGAAGTGGACTATTTGCTAGTCATGAGTGACAATGACGTCAGTAAACCAGCTCTACCTGTTTAGAGCCCAATGAGCCCTTAAATTGAAATTGACAGTGAGGTAGATATTGCATGGAAGGAACCAGGGCTGAGAATCAAGAACTGGTCCAGAATCCAAAATCTTCCATTTCTCACAGTGTTATAATGCACATAATAGTAGATATCACTGGGCCTCTCTCCTTAAATGAGGATCATCTCACCCTCAGTGAATTACTAAGAGGATTGGATGAGATGTGTATGAAGTACCTACTGCACAGCCTGCCACACAATAGTGGCTCAATAAATAGCAGTATATACTAATTATAAAACAAATGGTTTTTTTATTCTAGTTACAGGGGGCTGTGTGTTAAGTGTTAATGTTTATCGCCAGTTTCTTGGAAGTTCATGGAGGAGGTGTTTGCAATTGACAAAGTGTATCAGAGAAATATAGAAGGCTCCAAGAAGGAATCCCAGCGGATCCAGAAATGTCTGACAAGCTGAAGATGGGCCACAGCAAACTAAGGGTGCTCCAGAGCCTTGACCTACCAGGCAAGTAATATTTGCATCTGTAAGAAGATAGCCCGAAAAGTAGCCACTAGTTGTTGTTGGAATCAGCAAGAATGTGGAGGTGTTGCAAGGGATTTGTTACTAACAAGAGTTGAAGTTCTTAAGTGTTTGTGAATGATTCACGTTTTTTTTTAATGAAGTTGAATTCAAGACTATCTCTATACAAACACCATTCTTGGGCAACTTACTTCCAATTTGCTTTCCTGAACGAATGATTGTAATGACAAGAACAATAGATAACCAGTTAGCACTAGTATATTCAATGGAAATTAGGTTTTGTATATAAACTTCATTGGCCTTGCTTCACAATTTGGGGGGGAGGGGAGGAACAATTTGGAGACAGCTAGTATAAATACAGTGACAAGCATGGTGAAATAGTAAAAAAATAATAACTACCATTTATTGGGTATTTTAATATGTCCCAGGCACCATTTAAGGACTTTATGTTCATTAACTCATTTAATTCTCATGACAACCCCATGGAGTAGGTATTATTATCTCCATTTTACACATAAGGAAAGTGAGGCGCCCCCCAAATCCAGAACAATTTGCTTGAGGCTAATGAGCTGGAGGAGCTGGGATAATAAAATGCAAATAGTCGCTACATAAATAAAATACTTGTCATAACTGTCATAATTATCTTCCACCAAAAGAAAACGATATCTTATAAAGATCCTCTTTGAAAGATCTCAGATATTGCAAATCAAAACAAATGCATGGCCAGCGCTTTCTATATACTCTGACTCCAGGGAAGGGCCAGAGAGCGGCCCAAATCTGATTTCCCCGCAGGATAGGGGTGGGTACACTCCGCTCCTCCCAACACTCTAAGCTGAACAGGAGTCAGTAGAATACAAATCCCCAAAGGAACACTGAATTTGGCCTTGGTTATTGTCATGAACTACCTACTGCTATCATTTGCTAAGCATCTGCTGTGTGTGGGCATCTTGCTGATCACTTTACACACAGGATCCCATATACTAGTAATCCTTGACTACACTACCCTTGCCACCATTTTACAGATGTGGAAAGTAAGGCTCTGACCTGAGGCTTTCTCACTACTCTGTCACTTCTTTGTCAATAACCTTGAGCAGCTTAGCACCCTCACTAAGTCTCAGTATCCTCATCCATAAACCAGGAAAAACGATTCCTGCCCTGCCTACCTAACAGGATGGGTGTGGCGATCAAATGATACATTATACTTGAGAAAGCACTTTGAAAACTGTAAAATGCTGAGCAGAGCAATGGATGGATCGTTAGTCTTATTAATTACGAAGAATGACACCTGATCCTGTAAGCACTTAGCTAATGTGACGCTGTTGCTTCTTTTCCCTTGGGAATTTGGGAGTAATTCTGTCTGCAGAGCTAGGGCACTCTTTTCAAGTCTCTGGCATCTGGGAGTTGGAAAGAGCAGTTCCTTCTGGGAGGAGGAGGAGGAGGAAACACAATGCTTGCATTCTACTTGTTTCTCTTTAGGAACACAATCTTGGTTGAGATTCTACTGCTCCTAGTAAACTCAGCCTTCAAAAAACATTCAATGAATATTTATTGAGCACCTACTATGTGCCAGGCATATGTGGCTCCTAAGTGTGCAGGCTGGGGTCTAGCTGCTGGAAAATTAAAGGAGGTGACAGAAACAGGAGGGGAGCAGAGTGGTCCCTGTCCTTGAAGCTCGGCAGACTTCACAGCTGACCACCTAGATTCATTTCATGGGGGTTGGAGGAGGGAGCTGACAGCACAATGGAATGAGCACTGGAATTGAGTCAAAGTGCTTAAGCTGAGTCCCATGACCACGAGCAATCCATTTACCTTCCTGACCAGCAGTTCTCAACCTGTGGGTCGCGACCCCTTTGGCGGTCAAACGACCCTTTCACAGGGGTCGCGCCTAAAACCATCCTGCATATCAGATATTTACATTACGATTCATAACAGTAGCAACATTACAATTATGAAGTAGCAACGAAAATAATTTTATGGTTGGGTCACAACATAAGGAACTGTATTTAAAGGGCTAGAAGGTTGAGAACCACTGTTCCAGACCATCAGCTTTCCCAAATGTAAAATGAGTAAAAATGTCCCCATAGGCAAAATGGGAAGAATCAAATAAGATGATTGTCTGAATGGATCTAGCATGTTGCCTGGAGGTACTCAATAATAAACACTTATTTTAAAAAACATTTAATTCCAGTGAAAATAAACTACAGTGACCAAAAGCCTGGGCTCTGAAATCAGACCACTTGGGTTCCAGTCCTGGCTCTGTTGTTTACAGCTGTGACCGTAGGCAGGAGGTGTTAACTTTCTAAGGTTTGATTTCTTCATCTGTAAAAAGGTGATAATAGTTGTGAGGATTGACAGAGATGCTGCACGGTAATGTTCCCATGTTCCCGGCACATGGTAAATACCCACCTGTTGCTATTGCAGCTCTTCAAGCCCTAAAAACAACAAAACTCCATCCATGAGCTTGACTCTAGGATCCAGGCTACTTGGGGACCAGTTGGCTGCCTAGGCTTGGGCTCTGGTGCCAGCCTCCCAGAGGAGACAGGTACAAATGAGGCCACCCCGTTCCCCACTGCCCTCACCCCTTACCCTGCAGAAAGAAGGGGCTCCAGACCTTTTCCTTACAGCTGTCTCTTTCCAAGGGCGATAGATACAGGAGTTGAGGGCCTGGGGCTGGTCAGAGGTATGGGAGCACATTGTACTCAGTCCCCCTTCCTAGGGGGCTCAGAAAGCAGAGAGATCTTGTCCCCAACAGCTCAGAGAGAAGCACATGGCCTTGAACAGCAGTCAAGCACCATGTTACCATGTCACCGTAACACTCCATACCTTTCATTGAGCACTACATTCTTCACTTGAACCACAGTCCTGCATCTCTCACATGCAAAAAGGAGCTAAAAAAAAGTGGTGCTCAGAGTAAGATAGCAATAACATCTTTGGGAGCCAGATAAATGATAACACAGAAATGCTTTGCTTAACAGGAGACATCCATCCATCCATCCATTCATCCATCCCAACTATTGACCACATAGTTAGAAACCAAATTCTGACTGACCAGAAAAATGTCACAGACTCTCCCCACCCAAGCTCCTGTATTTGCCTCTCTGGGGGACCCGTCAAGCTTCACTTTGAGCCCATCTACTCTTTCTCTAGGCATAATTCTAACAAGTTCAAGAAATGAGAGGGGCTGCTATTTGAGCCCAGCAGATGGGATTTCAAGAAGTGAATACTTCAATAAGATACCACTTCACACTCATTAGGATGGCTACTACCTAAATATGAGCATGGGCGCGCGCGCGCGTGCACACACACACACACTCATACACACACAAAGCAAACAAACAAAAAAGACACACAGAAAATAACAAGTATTAGCAAGGATGTGAAGAAATTGGAACCCTCATGCATTGCTGGTGGGAATGTAAAATGGCACAGCCACTGAAGAAAACAGTACACTGTTTTCCTCAGAAATTAAAATACGATCCAGCATTCCATTTCTAGGCGTACACACAAAAGAACTGAAAGCAGGGTCTCAAACACATATTTGTACAGTCATGTTCACAGCAGTATTATTCACAATAGCCAAAAGGTGGAAGCAACCTAAGTGTCCTATGATGGCTTATGGGTAAGCAAAATGTAGTATATACATACAATGGAGTATTATTCAGCCCTAAAAATAAGGAAAATTCTAACACATGCTACAACATGCATGAAACTTGATAATGCTATGCTGAGTGAAATAAGCCAGACACAGAAGAACAAATACTGTATGATTCCAGTTTTATGAGATACCTAAAGTAATCAAATTCATAGACAGAAAGTTGAATAGCAGTTGCCAGGGGCTGAGAGAAGGGGAGAATGGGAAGCTGGTGTTTAATGGGTACAAAGGTTCAGTTTGGGACGATGAAACAAGTTCTGGAGATGAATGGTGGTGATGGCTGTACAGCAGCATGAATGTACTTAATGTTACAGAACTGTACACTTAAAAGTGATCAAAATGATAAATTTTATGTTATGTGTATTTAACCACAAGTTTTTACTAGGGAGGGAAGGAAGTGACCATTGACTACCAGGGAGAAAACAGAGCAACAATTATAGGTGGAAACATGAACCCCAAAAGCACAGCAGCAGAGAACCATTTAGTTTGGGGCCCACTGCCCTAGAGACTCATAAGCCCAAAGGCCTGACACCGTCATAACACAATAACTGATCAGGCAAGACCCACTCTTCTAATTCAGAGCCAGGGACAGGACTCAGAGCCTCCTCGCACCAATGCTGCTGCCTGGGACCTGGAGGTAGGGCTTCTGAACAGGCTCTGCCTTGGCCATTTCCTTCTGCCTGCCACCATCTCTCCTCTCTTTTCAGATACAAAGACTTTTGAGAGAAAGAAGCTTTTGATGTTCCCACCTCCACCAAGCAAGTGCTTTGTATATATAGATGCGAACTCAACATTTCAAGTTGCAGAGGTTATTCATGCTCAGCATAGTTTGCTTATAAGCATATCATCCATTTCAGAATGAATCCCATCCAAAAATGTTTTAAAACATTTCTTTTATAGTTTTGTTCCTTTAAAAAGAGTAAACTTCAATGTTATGTGTGAAGGGAATTGCTGGCTAAGGTTTTGTGCGTAAAAATTCTGTAGCTTTGGATAATAGAAACTATGTTCACAGTCTTTTTTCATCCAGGATCTCACTTGATTCTTACAACCTCTTTAGGAGGTCCGCAGGGTACACATGGGGAAACGGAGTTCAGAGAGACCAAGAGGCTTGTCCAAAGTAACACACAATTAGGAAGGAGCAGAGAACCAAGGTTTATTTCCCATTAATGCCAGATGAGGCTCTGAGTTGGGACCTCATATGTGAGCAGATAGTGCAGCCATGAAAGCAATTTTTAAAACAGTGTCAGCTTATTTTATCCCTACAACATCCCTCTGAAGTCAACTGGAGATATTATCATATTTTTATTTATCAAACAGAGGATCAACTGAGCACAAACAAATGACTGGCCCAAGATCACTACTCAAAAAAGTGGCAAAGAGACTAGACCTCCTCCCTTTTCAATACATTTGACTTTGACCACTTCCCTCCAATGTCTTGGCCTTAGCACACTTGAAACTTAAAGGAGCCCAGGCAGTTTTTATATAGGTTGCACCATATTTCTGTGAACTCGGCAGGGAGTAGATATACCTTTATTCTCGTTTGTTAATAGCTGGAAAAGAAAAGAGAAGTTAAAGAAATCTTCAAGTTTCTTTCAACTCTAAAATTCTATGATTCTAAAAATTCCCCAACAAGTCAATGGGGTAGAGAGGCCTGGAATCCACATCACCCTCCTCCCTGCCTCAGCCTGTTAGACTACCCCATCACTTCCCCTTGAGTTTATGACTACAAACACCATGTGTATCTGGGAGAGGTGTCCACTCTTACATAGATGCACACATAAAATGGCTAGAAAGTGCTACTCCCTGGCTAGAACCCTAGAAGAGGGCTTCACTTTGCTCTCCTGCTTCAGCCCTAGTATCTTCTAGAAAGAGGCTCCCAAACCACAGGGAATTATACTTCAGGTATTTGAGACCTTCCTAGTCCTTGGGTGAGAGAGAAATCAGTCCCAGGAACATAACACCACTCTGAGGTGGCAGCTTAAGTCCCTTCCATCAAATACCTGCCCTAACACCCATCTAAGATGGGAACACAATCAGATCTGCTCATTCCTGCTTTTCTATAAACCTCACCAATTCCGTTACACACACTAGTTTCATCATTAGGCATCTACTATACACCAGGCGCTGCTCTAGGTACCAGGGAATGAACAAATAAAAATCTCTGGCCACATCCAGTAGGGGAGACAGCCAATGTCAGGTAATGATAAGTGATGTAAAGAAAAATAAAATAGGGAATAGTGGTAGATAATGCTGAGAACAGGTGGTGAAAGGAAGAGGTCGATTTCTAAAAGAATAGCCTGGGAGGGCTTAACTGAAAAGCAATGTTTGAGGAGATGGAGGAGAAGAGGGAGGGAGGGACCCATTCAGATATCAGAGGCTGGAACAGGGAATGAAGAGCAAAAGATGGTTTAAGAAAATTAAGCTGGTGAAAATCCTATTATGTCTTGTAGGCCAACACAAGGACTTTGAATGAGATGGGAGCAAAGGAGTAACAAAATCTGACTTACAGTTTACAGCATCACTCTCGCTGCTGTGCTGAAAATAGTCTGTCGAGAGACAAGGGAGGAAGTAGGAAGGTCAGTTAAGAGGCCAATGGTAGCTTAGACCAGGGTGAAAGTGGTGAAGACGGTGAGAGTCAGGTTCTGGATATATTTAAGGCAAAGCCAACAAAATCTATTGATTAAGTGGATGTGGGATGTGAGAGGAAGGGAGGAGTCAGGGATGACTCTAGAATGTTGGGGGCCTGGGCAACTGGAAGGATTAAATCACCATTAACTGTGATGGGAAAGTGTGGAAGGAGCAAGGGTGTGGATTCTATTTGGGGCATATTAATCTGAGGAGCCTTTTAGACATTAGATGTGTTATGTAGGCAGCAAACTATATAAGGCTAGACAGGATGGGCTGAAATGATAAATGTGGGTGTCCCCAGCATATATAATAACAATACATAATTATATGTATAATCATACAAGATTTCCATGTATGACCACATGTAATTTGTAAGACTATATGTTTATTATCTGTCCCCCTAAACTGTAAGTTTCATGTGGCCAAGGACCAGGTCTGTTCACAGCCAGTAAGGTGCCTGGCACTCAGTAAATATTTACTGAGCAAATGGAGAAGTTGCCCAATTCCTCTCTCAAGAATAGCCACAGCAGCCCACACAATGAGATGCTGATTCGTTGCCAAGCCCAACCAGCCCAAAACAGGGCCCTGGGTCTGTCCATCCCTAGCTTGAGATTCCAGAATGTAAGTGGATACGCCTGGCACACCAGAGTCAGATATTTGGGTTTCAGCCCTGCCACATTCTCAAAGGGTGGAGCTGGGCAAGAGATTGGCCTGCTCTACCACCTCTATTTCATCCTGGGGTGGCCAGGGGAAGGGCTGCCTTACTCACTCACTTCTTGGGCAGAGCTATTGATCTACCCAGGGTATATGTATGGGGTGGCAGGAGCCCCCCAAAGGAGTAAACCCCCAAGTATTCTCTGAAGTATGCAAGGGCCTCCCAGGATCTGAAGGGGAGAACATAGACCACTGAGTTTGCATTAAGAGTAACAGTTAACGGTGGTGGGCAGGAAGAGATTAACTGGAGAACAATATGCATTGCCCATGAAGACAGACAATAGCGTGGTGAAGGCCTGGATCAGGGTGGGAACAGGATTATGGAGGACAAGAGGGAAAAAGGAGGGACATCTGTAATACTCTCAATAATACAGTTTTTAAAAATGAATAACAGGTTTTTTGTTTTTTAAATATATTTTTATTGATTTCAGAGAGGAAGGGAGAGGGAGAGAGAGATAGAAACATCAATGATAATGATAAGAATCATTGATCAGCTGCCTCCTACACACCCCCAACTGGGGATCATGCCTGCAACTCAGGCATGTGCCCTTGACCGAAATCGAACCTGGGACCCTTCAGTCCGCAATCCGACGCTCTAGCCACTGAGCCCAACCTGCTAGGGCTGAATAACAGTTTTTAAAAAGTGACAATCACAAAACTTGATGAGATGAGAGGACCGCCTAATTCTTCCAGCTAATGCAATACTGCCTGACCAGTGGGTGTCAAGTCTCTGCTTCACCTGTCAAGTGACTAGGAAGACAGAACTAAGGCCAAAGGGTGACAATGCATAAGATTTCAACTCAATGACTTTCAAGTTGGATAGTTCCCTTTGTGAAGATGATTACAATGGCTCTCTAATGATATAGTATAACCCCCCTTCCCTTTCTCAAATATTAAAAGTGTGACCCAGAGAGGACTGATGACTTGCCCACGGTCACCCAGCTACAGGCCCAAGACTACAGCTCATATGCTAGCTCTCTGTGAGGCTTTCTTCCATTACATCAGTGACCAAGGAAAGGTAAGCATTAGCGTTAGCATTACAGTAGGAGCTAGGGGAATTTTAAGCATTAGTGTTACAACATACAACTGTCCTTAGCAAAGGATAAGCTGTAGATGTTATAGGAATGCCATGTGCACACTGAGATTAAGGATTCCTTCCCTTATACCAAACTTATCATGTTATAGTTCCCCTTGGCTTTGGATATTAATAAAGCTATTTATAGCTAGGACCCACAGAATTGCAAAAATTACACACTAGAAGGTAGAAAATATAGAAATATACTTCAATAAAATGTTTACATGAAAAATTCAGATGGTAAGATGAAGTTGAGACAGCTTTCTAAAGTCAACAAATATTGAGTGCTTCCTTTGTATGTCACTGAGCTAAGTGTCGAGTATGTATGTGTGCCTGTGTGTATGGTTAAATGAATGAATGAGAAAGACAAACAGACACACACACACAAGGATAAGACAGAACCTAACTCTTCAAGGCTTGCAATGTAGTTGCTGATATAAGACTGTAAACATCAAAGAAATGACTAATAATATGGAGTAGACAATTGTTAAGTAAGTGACATGATGTATCTGAACGAGTTCTCAGAAGAAGCAATCAGATCTACTGAGGAGGGGGTGAAACTGTCAGGCAAGGTGCTTCTAGAAAAATATTGGGTTTGAGGTGAAACTTAAAGGGAAGAAGGCTCTTAATAAGCAGTGGGGAATAGCAGGAGCAAACACTGGTGGCCTTATTGTCAGGGAAGAGAAAGAAATCACACCTTAAATGGAAGGATTGTTCTTGTAAACAAGGGAAGATACAAAATTTTTTCTGAACATAGAACTATATGGTTTGGAACAGGTTAATTTAATAAACATCATCTGGGGGTTGCCCACCATGTACAGGCACTGGATGAATGACTGAAGATGAACTTGCCTTTGGTAGGGAACTAACTTCAGCCTGGGAGATGAGTTGCATTTGAGGTGACAAGGCTGTGAAGTACAGTGGGGAGGGGCAGGTTTGTAAGACCTGCTGAAGGAAGAAACAGCAAGTCCAAGTGACTGGCTGGAAGGAAGAGGGCAGAAAGCAGAGAAAACCAGCAGAGAGAGATTTTCAAAGAATAAAGTTAGGCATCTGGAAGAATGGAAGAGCAAAGGGAAGGGGACTGAGGGAAGAGATGCAGAGCTTGGTTTTAGAGGTGTGGAATCTGAGGATAACTACATCAGAGTGTCCAGTGGGCATTTAGAGATATTAGTCTAATGTTCAAGAGGAAATAGTTGAAAATACAGCATATGGGTATTCCCAATGGACAAAGGTTTGTGATACTGAATAAGATTTCTCTAAGGAGAGTAATGAGAGAAAAAAATGAAATGTCAAACTGACCCATGGGTGTGTCCACACCTAGCAGTGAGATCACACACACACACACACACACACACACACACACACACACAGAAACAAGATAGTCTAATAATGCCAAAAAAGGAAGGGGAGAATTTCAAGTAGGAGTTTCAAATGCAACAAAATCAATTATGTGAACTGAGCACATAGATAATAAACATTTGTTAACTGAATGAATGAATGAATGAAAGAGGGCGCTTGGGTTTGAGAATCAACTTTCCTCAGTCAGAATGGCCCGGGTTGCCAAGAGGATCTCAATGTTAAATTTTACCCCTCCCCCATAAAAGTACATTTCTCCTTCTACAAGTCATCCTGTCCACCACACAGACATCCTTCCCCGATTCCCCCATGTTTCCCCCTCGTCCACCTTTCCAATTTCTGCAACCCAGTCAACACACCTTCGGCATCAAAGGAGACAGGAAACTCCAACTAAAGTTTCCACTTCACTAACTACTCTGCCTGTGGCTTCTCTTACATCAGGGGATATGTGGCAATTGGGTGGGAGAGGAGACTCTTCTAGTCCCAGCTGTACTACTAACCAGCTGTGTGGGTTTGGGCAAGTTACTCAACCTCGCTGGATCTGGGCTTTCTCGGATTGGAGGAGGTCGGGTCTACTTGGGTTCTAGACAGGTTTCGGAGGCGCCTTGCACCTCTAACGTCCACGATTTTATCATTCTCAGGAGGTCCTTGCAACACCCCCAGAGAAGGAAGTCAGTACGAGGCCGAGACTGGGGCAACGACAGTCAGACTTCTCCCCGAGGCGAGGCGTCGGGACAGGAGGGCACCAAGAAAGTGAGCAGGCGCTGCCCGGCCCTCGCGGATCACCAGGGAGCAGATCCCATTCCCACGGCCGGGAAGGATCCCAACAAACCCCAGGGCGATTCCCCACTTTTCCAAGACTCCGAGACGGCCCGGAGACTCCAGAAAGCCCTGCGGGAAAAATACAGATTTCTTTCCCAGAGTCCTGCGGTGCTTCTGCAAGTCGGATTCCGGCAGACACGATCTGCAGCCGGATAAAGAAATGACACAGCCTTTGGAAGGAGCGGCGGTTCTCGCCTCGCTCGCTGAGTTCTGGGGACGCCCGGCCACCCTCGCGTCCTGCGGTTCTGCAAGTCGGATTCCGGCAGACACGATCTGCAGCCGGATAAAGAAATGACACAGCCTTTGGAAGGAGCGGCGGTTCTCCTCGCGCTCGCTGAGTTCTGGGGACGCCCGGCCACCCTCGCTGAGCCCC
>NW_005371709.1:2707534-2707800 GCF_000412655.1 Myotis brandtii
GTTGGAGCTAGTTGAGCTCGAAGCCGGGTCAGCGCTCCCAGTAGCCCCAACTCGGCTCCCTCGGCAGCCAGGGGTGGGGAGCCCCCCCCTCCACGTCTCACTTCTGGAAAACCCAGGCGCCAGGAGCCGTGGGAGGTCAGGCCAGGAGGGGGATAACAGGAGGGGCGTCCGTAGCCCTGCTCCCTTCCCCGTCGTTACCTGCTCGCTTGCGGGGGTGTCCCGGGGCGGCCGGCCTCTCTCCGCGCTGTCTCCCCACGCAGTTGCCC
>NW_005371709.1:2708644-2758568 GCF_000412655.1 Myotis brandtii
AACGCCCCGTCCCCTCAGCCTTCGCCAGGCGATTGGCTCAGGAGGCGCGTGCGCCGAGAGGCCCGTCCCGCGCCACAACCCACTTCCCCTCCCACGATCTTTAGTTCGCGTCATGGCGGCAGCCGCCGATCTGGAGGCGGTGGCGCCCACGGGTGCCCTGTGGGGCCTCGTGCACGACTTCGTCATGGGTCAGCAGGAGGGCCCCGCTGACCAAGTGGCTGCAGGTACGACAGACGTCGCCTCGCGGCTTCCGCAAGGGGCCGGCCGCAGGGAGCGGCACTGGCGCCGGGCGGGAAGGGAGTGAGGGACAGCGGTGACTTTGAGAGCTCGGTCTGGGACTGGTTGTGAGCATCGCGGACTCAAGAGCCATAACAGGCTGAGAGTCCCTTGCACCTTCCTTAAAGCGTCTTTACGCCCCTCATCTTCGTTGAGTTACCCTGTGCGCCGGCCCGACGTAGGAGAGTCAGACGAGGAAACAGGCCCAGCGAGGGCAAGAGATTCGCAGATCAGGCAGGTGGGGACACCGGGGCCCAGGCCCAGAGGCTCCCGTTTAGCATCCGGTGCTCACGCCGCGAAAGCACGTTGTGTCTGGGAGGTTGACGTGAGAAGTGTATTCGCGGCTTCGGCCCCAGGCGCGCGGCATGCTGGGAGTGGCCCGGCGGCCGGGGCTCGGGCTGGCTGTAACTGGAGGGAGAGAAGGGAAGCCAGCCTGGGGGAGTCTGTGATGTTCTGCGTATCCTCCTCCAGACTTTCCCTCTGTTTCTTCGTAAAGTTCTTGGTTAATTTTATTTCATGACTTCTTTATGTGGTGGTGGTTTTTATCCTTGCCCCAGATCTCCAGTTTCCTGCTTTTGACCACTTCAGGGATCACTTAATTCTGACAGTTTATCTAAGATTTGAATAAAACAAATTCCAGATTTCTTTGGAATTCTGAGACTTCACTCTTTTAGAAAAAAAAAATCTTAAAAGTTATTGAATGTTAGGAGGCCTCTAGACCTCGTGTTAAGTAACAGACTACAAAATAATCTCACAAATACAGAGGAGTTTTGCCTATTTTTGGAAATTTTTCATGCTTGGGGAAAAGTTAAGGACATATCCCTTGAAAATTGAACATATTAACTTTTAGAATATGTGATCAGTGAATATAGTGAATCTGCAGAAAGTATAATACTTTTGGTCCTTAGCAATTCCACTTTTAACTAAATCATTTCATCATTATTGAACACATGTTATTCTCCAAACAGGTGCAA
The DNA here is from genome assembly GCF_000412655.1 of Myotis brandtii. Classification (NCBI taxonomy): domain Eukaryota; kingdom Metazoa; phylum Chordata; class Mammalia; order Chiroptera; family Vespertilionidae; genus Myotis; species Myotis brandtii. The sequence continues at coordinate 2,709,895 of NW_005371709.1, forward strand.
AGCAATCTATAATAATAAAAGTGTAATATGCTAATTAGACCAGACGTCCTTCCGGACGACCTTTCAGATGAAGCTGGGGCTGCAAGGGAAGCCCTGTCCTGGGTGCCAGAGGGAAGCCGGTGCCAGTAAGCCTACTCATGCACAAGTTTCGTGCATTGGACCTCTAGTACTATATAATAAAAGGCTCATATGCAAATCGACTGAGCTGCAGAATGACTGGTCACTGTGACTTGCACTGACCACCAGGGGGCAGTCGCTCAATGTAAGAGCTGCCCCCTGGTGGTCAGTGTGCTCCCACAGGGGGAGCATTGCTTAGCCAGAAGCCCTGAGCCGGACTCACGGCTAGTGAGCCCAGCGGTGGTGGTGGGAGCCTCTCCCGCCTCTTCAGCAGCACTGAGGATGGGGAGCGGGCCTAAGTTGTCAGTTGAACATCCCCCGAGGGCTCCCAGACTGCAAGAGACCTGGGACACTCCTCCCCCAGTGCACGAATTTTGTGCACCAGGCCTCTAGTAGGAATATAAATACAAATTAGACTACATATGTGCTGATCACTACACCATGAAAAAAACTATAAGAAGTCTGTGCAAGGTGGCATGGGAGCATCAAGGAGCAAATGCCTGATGCTGCCATTCCACTAAGTTTAACCGCTTACAGCTTTATGAAGCAGGGTTTTATCAGTGCTTACAATGAACAAGTACAGTGCATTATCAATGTCACTTTCCCCAGTGTTTTATGAAAATTTTCAAACTTACAGCAAAGTCTAAAGAATTTCATAAGAAACATATTCCCACCATCTAGATTCTACCATTAACATTTTAATATAACTTGCTGCATCACATACCTATCCACCCATTTAAATTGTGGATAGCAGTATACTTTCCCCAAATACTTTGGTAGGCATATTATTAACTAGAGTTTGTTTACAGTTTATTTTGGTGTCAAATTTATGTTCAATGAAATATACAAATTTTAACTGTATGTTTACTGATTTTGAAAAATGCATACACCTACCCCCAACCAAGATAAAGAACACTGCTATATCACTGTTAGTTGTAACTATTCTTTCACATTTATATGTTATGAGCATAATAATTTTGAATTTTTCAAATTCAAAACATAAGACATGATTAAGGAATGCCAAGTTCTCATAAATATCTTTGTAAAATTTATATACTTTTCTGCCTGAAATAAATAGCCTAAACTATTGTCTAGTTACATTTAACTCAGCTCAGCTAAGACTAACACTGGCCCTGTTGTAATTTAACCCTTCTAAGAAAGGAAGTTGGTAGTAACAGATAAGTAAAATGTTATTAATATAAGGTTTAAAAGGTTTGGTGGGGTTGGATTATGCATAACTTTGGATTCCAGGCAGAGGGGTGTGAGATAATAGCAGTCATTGTAGATCCTTGAGGAAGGGAGTCACATAATGAAAGCGAATTTGAGAAGGATTAAATTGATATTCTCAATCTTAGACCACAGCCAGAGTCAGGGTTGGTGAAGGCTGACAGAGTTTTGAAGTGTCCCTAGAATCAGATGTACTTTCTAATCCTCCATCCTAAATCAAGCTTTGTTAGTGCTAAAGAGATCAGCATCCATTCAGCCACTCACAGCCGCAGCCTCTCCTACAGGTTGTAAATGCAGAAGGAACATGCCGTGATCAAAAAGGCAGTTTCCACCAACTTTGTTTTTTACCTGGGTTCCTGATGAAAGTAGGTGTCAGATGTAAAGGTGTAAGTATGGAAGAGAAATGATCTGGCATTCTAAGGGTGAAAGGCTCTCAGCCAGGCATTCAAAGGCTGCCACTGCCTGGCCCCAGCCTTTACTCTCACCACTTTTCTCCTGGACCTTTAGTTCCAGACAGCCACCTTGATTTGCCGTTCCCTGAGTGCATTCCTTTCCAGTTCCCTCTACTAGCTCTATCTAATCAAAGTTAGACTTAGGATCCACGGCCAGATTTGAGTGCTCACTGCCTGCCCCCCAAGTGTTTCCTGATTACTCCAGCCAGACATCATCTCACACGTCATAATCTTTACGGTACTTATTTTTCAACCACTCATATACTTATTAGCAGACTTGCTTAGTAGCTATTTCTGTACACAATCTCCACATCCTACCCTCCTATTCCTACCACTAGTCTCCTGGAGACTAGCATAAGTAGATGTGCTGTAAAAAACTACATAAGTGAATGGACATAAGAGAAGGAAGAATCTGTGGAATTTGAGGTCTAACTAGTTATAGGGCTTGAAGGAGACAGAGGACTCTTAAGATGACCCCAAATTTTTAAGCCTGAGAATGAGCAAAAGAGAAATGGAGTTGGGCCCAGCTGGCATGGCTCAGTGGTTGAGCGTTGACCTATGAACCAGGAAGTCACAGTTTGATTTCTGGTCAGGGTACATGCCCAGCTTGCGGGCTTGATCCATAATGGAGAACTTGCAGGAGGCAGCTGATCAATGATTCTTTCTCATCATTGATGTTTCCAGCTCTTTCTCCCTCACCCTTCCTCTCTAAAATCAATTTTAAAAAAAAATTTTTTTTTAAATGGAGTTGGGGACTGCTGGTTTCGAACAGTGTGATTTTTGGACATGTTGAATTTACAGGTGGTGGATATAAATTTTCTTCCTCTTAGTTATTTGGATTTTCCTTCATTTCAGTCTTCGTTATATTGTATTGTCCACAATTTGTGATTTCCTGAGGAGACTACTATTCCTGAATCCAAAAGATTGTTAGACTATTAAACAACACTAAAATATAGTTCTGAGAAATGTGTGTGGCATCCTCATCAGAAAGGACATTTGGAGAGCTTGAATAGAACTGAATCCTGATTGGGATATTTCTTTCTCCTACTCCTTCACATATTCCCCCCTCCCTGGCTGCTACTCCAAAGTCTCAAGAGGCTGCAACTCCATCAGACAGAGGTCTGATTGTGCATTCTATGTCAGTCTCATATAAATACTCCTTTGACAGCACTCAGTGCCCCACAGGAACTGGTGCCCTGCTGAGGAAAGTGTGGGTAGTTAGGAGGTGCTAATAGGTCCATTTTTAGAGAGCAAATCTTAGGACACATTGGAAAAACTTAGGCCTACCTATATAGGGAAAGGAACTTTGACATTTTTCCTTAATGCCATTGAGGCTACCCTTAGTTAAATTAACTATTTATTAGCATCTTTCATCCCAGGAGTCCAAGTATGTAATTAACAGTACTTTCAGATATTTTTTATTTGGGAGAATTTATAGTGTTAAGGGAATGACTCAGTTAAAGTTAGTGAGGAATGGCCCATAAACCCAGGAATATTACTCCTTTCTTATGTTAACCCATTCTCTGTTTATATCACTACTAGAGACCCGGTGCATGAAATTTGTGCACTGTGGGGGGGGGATGGTTTTCTCAGCCCAGCCTGCACCCTCTCGCAGTCTGGGACCCCTTGGGGGATGTCCACCTGCCATCTTGTGGCTGGATGGCCTTTTGTTGCTGCACAGCCTGCTGCTTGAGCTTCAGCAGCTGCTGCACATGCACAGGCTGGGCCACCATGGTCTGTCCTGCGAACACCATCAAGTGGGTGAGTCAAGCGCGGAGGCAGGCTCACCCTGAGTTCCCTGCGCTTCCCTGAGTCACTGAGTTGTTCAGACAGACTGCCTTCTACAGAGAACAGCACCGGGATCGGGCCCAAGCCAGCAATCGGACATCCCTCTTGCACTCCGGGAGCCCTTGGGGGATGTGGCAGTGCGCCAAGTGGCAGGAGGCCAGGGAGGAGCCCGAATTGGGGCCAGGCGCCGCGCTGGTCGTACTCATCCCGGCCCACTGTGCCTGCTGCTGCCACTAAGTAGTGCTGTTGTGGAGTCGGGAAAGGCTCCTGCTGTGGCAGCTGCGCTCGCCAGCCATGAGCCCGGCTTCTGGCTGAGCACACTGACCACCAGGGGGCAGCTCCTGAATTGAGCGTCTGCCCCCTGATGGTCAGTGTGCATCACAGCGACCGGTCATTCCGCCATTCGGTCAATTTGCATATTTGGCTTTTATTATATAGGATGGTAATACTAAACTTGTTATACTGTGATTTGTTTTTATGTCTTTCTGCCCCAACATATGGTGGGCTCTTTATTAAAAGCTCCCTGTTTTTATTTCTATCTCCAGCCCCTAACACAGTACCTGACTTACAATAAGTTTTATGAATAAATGAAAACAAACACAAACAAATTCAAATTGAGGGACCTTCTATGAAATACTTCTATAAAATGTCAAGGTCAAGGAAGACTGAGAATCTTTCACAGACCAGAGGAGACTAAGGATTCATGATGGCTAATTGCAGTGTGGTAGTCCTAATTAGGTCCTGGAACAGAAAAATGGCATTAGTGCAAAAACATATACTACTTTTGTGCACTGTTCTGCTTTTAGCTCTTGTCCCATTATTAGCGAGTGTGTGTGTGTGTGTGTGTGTGTGTGTGATTTCTTCAGTCTTCACTTTTTTCTGAGTTGCTACAGAGAATTCCATTGTATGGATGTACTAAAATTTATTTAACTGGTTTCTTATTGATGGCCATTGTTGTTTGCAGTCATTTGCTATTGTAAATAATTCTGTAATGAATAACCTGTATGTGCATTACTTTTCTATTTTTATACTTGAAGCTGCATATTCGAATGTTAAGAGTAATGATTCTTATATAGGGGGGCTCTTGGCAAGCATAGTGGGCCCCACTATGAGCCATTGAACCCTGGGGTGGGTTTTTGTTTTTTCATATTTCTTTCTTTTATTTCCTCTAGATGTGAAATCTGGAAGCTACACAGTGTTACAAGTGGTGGAAGCCCTTGGGTAAGAAAAAGCCTCTGCTCGAGGATGCCCTTCTCTAGCCTGGCCTCAAAAAGTTGTTTTGTGCAATGCTGCTTTCCTGGAACTAATTGGTCCTGACTTTTTCCTATTGTAGCCCAACCCACCCACTCACCCTCTTATCAGTACCTCAGGCTAAACCCCTGTTTCTCCTAAAAAAAAATGTCATGCCACCTAAGGCTCCTAAGGAAGTTTTGGGAGCACATAGCCTATGGACCACACCAGCTCCTGGATCAGCCCACAGATTTGGGGTGAGGTGGTTGGTTGAAGACCATCAGCTATTATTTAATTAGAGCTGGGGTTCCTCCTATGCCTCTTAAGACCCACCTGCCCCCATGGGATTCTAGTCATCCTGGATCTGACTCAGACCTGCCTTGGGCCCTGCTGGGCATTGCTAGGAAGCTGACCTTGCACCAGAACCCACTATAGGAAAAGGTTTGGGGAAACAGGTGGAAGATCATTGTTCTAATCAGATATTCCAAGCATCAGAGGAAGTATGTGCTTGTAGTCTAATGCCTGCTTTCCTCATATTTTATACTTGGTAGACCATTTAATTGCAAAGGTTATTAACAGTCATGGCCATTGGGTGGGTGGGTTGGGGATGTTGGGAGTAAGTAGGTCACTATTATACATTTCTTCCACATAAGCAACCATTTGGCCTTTCTACTCAGGCTATTCTGGCCTTGTTTCTTTTTCTTTTTTTTAATAACACCATTATGAGATATAATTCACTTATCATAACATTCACCATTTTAAAATGTGTATTTACAGATTTGTGCAACCCTTACCACAGTCAATTTTAGAACATCTTCATTAACCCAAAAAGAAACCCCATGCCCATTAGCAGTCACTCCTCATTCCCTCCTCTTCCCAGCCCCTGGCAACCACGAATCTATTTTTTATCTGTATGGATTTGCCTATTCCAGACATTTCACATAAATGGAATCATACCATATGTGGCCTTTTGAGTCTGGTTTCTTTCAGATAGCATCGTGTTTTCAAAGTTTATCCCTGTTGTAGCATGTATTTTATTTCTTGCTGAATAATATTCTGTTGTATGGATATACCACATTTTGTTTAACCATTTATCAGTTGATGAATATTTGGGTTGTTTCCACATTTTGGCTATTCTGAATAATCCTGCTATAAAATAAATGTGCCTTGGTCTATTTTTAAATGCACAGTTTTCTGCTTCTGAGCAGTGACCTTTCTACAAGTTCCTATCTACAAAGTTGTTGTGGTCCCCCCTCCCCCCCAGGACCTTGGTGGATGTTCTCAGCTTTTCTTCTTTAGCAATAATATATTTATTCTCCTCCTGTTTTGATTGAAACTGCAGCTGCCAGCCATCTCTTGAGCCCTATGTGTAGCTGCTAAGCTGTGTTTCAGAGGAATGTCACAATTCAGGGGAGAAAGAGAAAGCCCAGTACCCAGTCAGTGCCTGGAGATGGGCACTTCTGGTGGCTGTGGTGTAACATGATCCTCTAATGATGCCAGATCAATCTGGGAACCGGCTCTTTAGGCTCTGATCTTACTGTTATTTGTAATCCTAAACACCTCCAGAATACCTTCCTTGCTGGCTTCCATGCCCAGGGGGTAAGTGTAACTAATTGCAAAATATTTACTTCTTTAAAAGTTTGAACTAGGTAATGTCAAGCTTTCTATCCTACTTCTCCCCAGGTCTTCTCTAGAGAATCCAGAACCCCGAACTCGGGAACGAGGAATCCAGCTTTTGTCACAGGTGCTACTCCAGTGTCACTCCTTGCTCCTGGAGAAGGAAGGTACTGGCATCACTAGTAGGAGTATCTCCCTGGATTGATGAGCCAAGCAAGGCCTTCCTTGTCTATTCAAGCCATTACAGGGAGGGAGGGGTAGGAGGGTAAGAGGCATTTGTGAACTACTAATTCAAGGTCTTCATTCCTCACGGGTATATGTCATAGAAATGATAAGGATTAAGATAGAAGACAAGACAGTCTTGATTTTAGACAGTATTTTTCAGTGCATCCTCCCCTCTGTAAAGTGGACAAAGTAGTGTCTCATAGATGGAGTGGAAAAGAAGTGAAATATCAAAGTGCTTTGAAGTCCTAAGGAAAAAAGCCAACAAATTATTTATCTTCTATAGGCAAACTGCAGCCTGTTTTTATAAATAAAGTTTTATTAGCATGTAGCCATACCCATTTATTTACCTGGTATTTATACTGTATTTATGTTCCAGCGGCCAATTGAGCAAAGTTGAGTAATTGTGACAGATACTATGTCCTGCAAGCTTAAAATATTTACAATCTTGGCCCTTTGAGAAAGTTGGCAGCCCCAGTTCTATGGAAAGGTAGTTCTGGGGTTGAGCATGCGTTTGACGGTAGGCCTATTTAAGAATGGATAATAAAAGATGTTCGCCTATTTTCCTGCCTAATCAAACTACCCTCAATGGGAGGGCATGAGACATACCTCTTGGAGGAAATTTGTAGTGAAGCCCAAGCAGTAATAGCCCTCAGAAACTCTGGGAAGGAGCCCTGATGTGCCCTCCTCCAGCCTGTGTGGACTAATGGCTGAATTTCTGGTTTGTGCAGTGGTACACCTCATCCTATTCTATGAGAACCGGCTGAAGGACCATCATCTTGTGATCCCATCTGTCCTCCGGGGGTTGAGGGCACTTGTGAGTTCTCCTTTTTTCCCATTACACATCATGTTTGCAGAAGCCCTTTTCCAGTGAATTCTCTTTGCCCTTTGGGGGTGAGACTCTGAGTGCTGAGGAATAGATGCCCAAATGTGGGACTGAGCTGGTGTCAGCCAGCTTCACTTCAGTTCTTAGTCTGTTTTACTTTAGAAAGTAAATGTATCCTTTGGGGACAAATTCAGATCCAACTTGGAAGATACTGCAAAGAACTAATCAACTTGAGAAAAGGGACCATGTTTCTCACTCTTGCTGAATCTGAATGTTGTGATTCCCACTATAGCTAATTAGGCCTGTGTTAGGGTTGTGTCTTGAAGGCTGTGCTAGAACTCCCTCAGTGCTCACATACCTCCTCTTTTCCCCCAGAGCCTGTGTGTGACCCTGCCCCCAGGGCTGGCTGTCTCTGTGCTTAAAGCCATCTTCCAGGAGGTCCATGTACAGGTGAGTGATAACAGTCACTTGGTATTCTTTATCTTCCAGCCCTTCACATAACTAGAATTAGATGGCAAAAAAATAATTGCCTTTGAAGTTCTCAACTCTTTCAGGTCTTTGACCATGTTAACATGCTGTTCCTTGCTACTGTATAAGAAGAGGGAGGCATGCCATTGTGTCTGGCCTGTGTCCTCTTACATCTAAAAAAAGTAAGGCACACCGCAGACAGTTTGTGGTTATTGGCCCCCTGCTGTAGTGCTGGGCTAACAGCCTTGTCCTTTCTCTGCATTTCCTCTTCAGTCCATCTTATACTGGTATAAAGAGCACTGTCCACTTAAGAGATTGTAAAGCAGGAAGTAGTTGTGTCAGCTGAGTTATTCTTTGAGCACTTTCTTAATTTATTTCTTGTCTCTCCCACCCCAAGTCTTTGCCACAGGTGGACCGACACACAGTCTACAGTATTATCACCAACTTTATGCGAACCCGGGAAGAAGGTAAGAGGCAAGGCTCTCTAGGAAATCTGAAAAGTGACTACATCCTGTCCTCCACCCCCCTAATACCAGGACTCATTTTAGCCTGGGGGTTATATAGAAGAGCCAGTACTCAGAATGATAAAGGGAAACTGGGGGTCTACGCACTCCCCAGTAAAAGAAGGGTAGAATTGGGCTGTTTTAAATTCTTACCTCCATAACAGTTATATATTGTTGCACATCTCTTCTTCACTGAGTAATAGGAAGACAAAAAGGGTCCTCTCTCTGGGAGGCAGGAAAGGGGAGGCAGTGGTAGTAGAGGGAGAACACAAGCCAAAAGAAAGCCCAACTTTCTATCCATGGGACAGTAGTGACCTTGTTCTCTCCTCCCCAGAGCTGAAGGGCCTAGGAGCTGACTTCACCTTTGGCTTCATCCAGGTGATGGATGGAGAAAAGGATCCCCGTAACCTTCTGGTGGCCTTCCGCATTGTCCATGACCTCATCTCCAGGGACTATAGCCTCGGTACATCTTTGTAGCCTTGAATTAGGTGGTGGAGGTTTGTTGAGATGAGTGAAGCTTGTAAGTCAACTTCATTCTTTCTCCGTTGCTTTAGGACCCTTTGTGGAAGAGTTGTTTGAAGTGACATCCTGTTACTTCCCTATTGATTTTACCCCTGTAAGTAGTAACTTTCATTCATTCATTGGTTTGTTCTCATTCATTTAAATATTCGTTGCTTGGCAGGTGTGGTTCAGTGGTTGAGCATCATCCTATGAACCCGGAGGTCATGGTTCAATTCCCAGACAGGGCACATGCCCTGTTGTGGGTTCGATCCCAGTAGGGGCATGCAGGAGGCAGCCAAGCAATGATTCTCTCTCATCATTGATGTTTCTATCTCTCCTTCTCCCTTCCTCTCTGCAATCAACTTTAAAATATATTTTTTTTCTTTTTTTTATTGCTTAAAGTATTACAAAGGGTATTACATATGTCTCCTTTTTTCCCCCACCCTTGACAATCCCCTGGCCTCCCCTACCCCCAGTGTCTTATGTCCATTGGTTATGCTTATATGCATGCATATAAGTCCTTCAGTTGATCTCTTACCCACCCCTTCTGCCCCCCTACCCTCCCCGGCCTTCCCGCTGCAGTTTGACAGTAAAATATATATATATATTTTAAGTATTCATTGAGTGCCTGCTATCTGCCAGTCCCAGTTCTAGGCATTGAGGGAAAGAAACAGTCCCTATCTTTAGGAACGTAATTTTAGTAAACTGGGAAATGGAGAAACATTTGCCATCAAAGGAAGAATTCAATTCAGCAGGCATGTAGGGGGATTCTTAACTTCTTTACCAGTGTACTTAATGCTGAGGGCTACAGGATTGTAAAACATGGTTCCAGCCCTTGAATGTTGAAACATTTAAGTAACAATATGAGATTATAGACTGAAATGAGTGGTGTTATAGTTTTTCAGAGAAGACAGATTTCAGTGTGAGCTACAGTAGGCAGGAACTGACTTCACAGATAAGATAGTTAGGATTTCAGTTGATTTCTGAGGGATGTCTAGGATATGATCCTGGAGTCCACTGGGGCATCTCAGGCAGTAGAAACAAATTGACAAATCAAAGAAGAAACATTTGAGCACAGTATGTACAGGAAGTGTTTGCTCTGACCCTCTTGGACCTTCCTCCCTTTCTGTATCTTCATTTCCCTTCTATTTCCAGATACTCATGGTCTCATCACTGCAAACATTAGTGGTTTGGAAGAAATGAAAGGAGTTATATCACAAACAACATCAGAATATTGAATCTCATTGCCTTTAAAGTTACACAGTCATCTTTGCCATAGGGAATTTCTTACCAGCTTATTACAGTTGAAATTATGTTGCTTGGGGCCACCTCTCTCCTGAAATTCCTTTCATCTCTTTTGTAATAAATATCACTATTCCTAACTCAGAATGTGTATCTTTAAAATTTTGAAAGCTCTTGGTTAGGCTTGGTTTTGCTTTGTTTTATTTTGTATTTATTTTGAGAAGATAACACATTCACGTGATTCAAAATCCAAAAGGTGAAGAAAAAAACCTACCTCTCAAGTTTCTTCTCCACTGTCAACCACTTTTATCAATTATGTCTATACAGAGCTTGTTCATCCATATATAAGCAAATGTTTTATATCCCCTCCCCCCCCAAAGTGGTAGCACATATATGTACACTTTTCCTATATTTTGCCTTTTTCACTTAACAGTATATGTTGGAAACTGTTCTATATCAGTATATATATTAGCTCGTTTTATTCTTTATGGCTGTGTAACATTCCTTTGCATGGAAATACCCAATTAATTTCACTAGTCCTTTATGGAATTAAGGTTGGTTGCTAATCTTTTGCTGTTACAAGCAATGCTACAATTTACATACCCTGTACATGTATCATTTCACATATATATGGGTATAACAGTAGGATAAATTCGTAAAAGTGGAATTATTGGAATATATGCATTTATAATTTGGGGGTAGGGAAGAGTATGTCATTCATTTTTTTTAAAGTTAACACAAATGAGCATGATTCAACATTTAAAGTATAGAGAATTATGCATTGTACCCCTTTATAGCCACCACACATTTTCCCATTAGAGATAATCACTGTTCCCAATAGCTTATATATTTTCTCAGAGATATTCTAGGCAAAACAAGGTTATATAGATAATGACAGGAGAATTTCTCTTCTTCGAGAAGACTTGTGTTTGTTCTGCATTGCATCCTATGGGAAGCAGAAAGCTCTTGTCAATTAAAATAGAGACACCTGGCTTTTAGTATCACTGTGTTAGAAATATTCTTTATGGTCTTATCAATGCATTTTGGCCATATGCCATCATCATAGTGGATCACATCAGTATAAATGATAGTTCCTTTGACTTTCACTATATCTGTATGCTCACTGTAGAACAGGGGTTACCAAACTTTTTCTCTAAAGGGCCAGATAATGTCTATTTTAGGCTTTGCAGGCCATCTGGTTTCTTGTAGCTCAACTCTGCTGTTCTAGCACAGAAACAGCCATAGACATTGGAATATGGTACAGTGGCTGTATTGCCATAAAACTTAATTTATGGCGTCAATGTTGCGATAACTATGTGGTACCAAGTGGGTACTGGAAATATTGGGGGAACACTTGGTAAAGTATATGATTGTCTAACCACTTATGCTGTACACCTAAAACCAATACAAAATAATATTGGAAGTAAACTGTAATTGAAAAATAAGAATTTTTTTAACTTAATTTATGGATGTAAGAATATAAATTTCATATAATTTCACGTCACAAATATTATTATTCTTTCGATTTTTTTTCAACCATTTAAAAATGTAAAACTATTCTTAACTTGGCCATACAGTCTCAACTGGTTGCTTTTTACTCCTAATGCAGAGTAGATAGTGAATCTTCCTTCACCATCATCCTAGGGATTCCTTTATCCTTTCTCTTGGATCAGATTTCCTATTCCTGTGTGCATGTATGCCTCATTTTACGGTTTACTCCCTCATTGTGGTGGTGTGCAACCTTGGTTAGCTTCTTGAGAGAGGATATACAAAAGTGAAATTTTTTTAGATTTTGTAAATCTAAAATGTCTTCATGCTTTCCTCCCACTTGTTGATAGTATGGATATAAAATTCAAGAATGGAAATTCTTTTCCCCCAAGATTTTGAAGGCATTTCTGCATTTACCTATAGATTTCAGTTCCTTGGAGAAGTCTAAGTTCTTTCTGATTCATAAACCTTTATAATTACTTCTCTCCCTAATTTTAAGTTTGATTTTGCCCCCTAAATATTGAAATTTCACAATAATGTACCTTACTATGGGTCTGTTTTCATGTATTGTATTGGGTACTTGGTAGGTCCTGTCAGTCTAGAAATTCGTGTACTTTAGTCCTAGTAAATTTTCTTGCATTTCTTCCTGTCTGCTTTCTCTATTTCTTCTTTTTGGAATTCCTATTAATCTTTTGTGAGACTATTGAATCTCTAACCTTTTCTTTCATATTTTCTTTTTTTTTGGTTTTGTTACTTTATGGAGAATTCTGAAATTCCAGAGGTACTTGTTACTGCCAGTTTCTAAGCTTTCCAAGGACTGTATATGGGTAGTTACTCAGCTTTCCCCAAACCTACTGAGGATTCTGTTTTTTGGGGCTCTACTGAGTCATTTTCTTCTTACCCATCTGCTTTTCAGCTTCTACAACTTTGTTGCTAATATCTCTTATTCTGTTCTCTTCAACCTTTAACTTGATATCTTTAAAAAACAAAAGAAAGTCCTTTTAACTGTATTTTTCATGGGGTTTCTAAAGAGAGAAAAAATCTGGTGCAAGTTTTCTTCTTTTTTTAATCCTCATCCGAGGATGTTTTTCCATTGATTTTTAGAGATAGTGGAAGACAGAAATATCGATGTGAGAGAAACACATCAATTGGTTGCCTCTTGCACAAGCTCTGACCAGGGCCCGGGCTGGGGAGGAGCCTGCAACTGAGGTACGTGCCCTTGACCAGAATCGAACCTGGGACCCTTCAGTCCGCAGGCCGACACTGAGCCAAACCGGCTAGAGCTGGTGTATGTTTTCAGTCTGCTGTCTTGATGCAGAAAACATCAGTGATTTTTGTATTGCCAGAATTACACCTTTTTGAAAGGGTAAAAACAAAAACAAAAAAAAAAAAAACGTCCATCAAAGGGGGATTTAAAAGTACATATTTTAAAGGGAAAGAGTGTCTACTAACACAGTCATAATATATATAGAGAGAAGAAAGTAATGCACCAGAGAGTTAATGATGCTTATCTTTGAATGATGAGATGACAGATCAGATAGAAACCATGTGTTCAGAGAGGAAATAAATTCCCCAAAGACGAACATTCCCAAGGAACAGGTAAGAGTGAGCATGTCTTGCCCTAACCGGTTTGGCTCAGTGGATAGAGCGTTGGCCTGCGAACTCAAGGGTCCCAGGTTCGATTCCGGTCAAGGGCATGTACCTTGGTTGCGGGCACATCCCCAGTAGGGGGTGTGCAGGAGGCAGCTGATCGATGTTTCTCTCTCATCGATGTTTCTAACTCTCTATCCCTCTCCCTTCCTCTCTGTAAAAAATCAATAAAATATATTTAAAAAAAAAAAAAGAGTGAGCATGTCTTCCTGCTGGAGCCTTGTATCATATAGATTGGCTGTAAATATCCCACTCCATTCTTTGGGTTGTCAGTTTCAAGCCTGTGTTCAAAGAGTTATACAAACACATGGCCGTTCTCCCTTTTCCAGCCACCTAACGATCCTCATGGTATCCAGAGAGACGATCTCATCCTGAGTCTCCGAGCTGTGCTGGCTTCCACACCACGATTCGCTGAGGTAGGTCTGCCCACAGTAGGGTATGTAGGCTCAGCCCACAGAAGGCTCTGAGGAAAGAACTGTAAAAGCATGGGGGAAAAGAAAGATCCAGTATACGTTCTAAGGTATGACATCCTGCAAGTGTCCTCAGGCTTGTGTGGGAAGTGTTTCAGACCTTCAATGTTGAAAACTTTACCATCTCTTCTTTAAAATAGTAATCTAATCCCTATCTAGTGCTATCTTTTAAGGTCCTACAGATTTGTCAACCATTTTTCAGGTAACTGGGGGTCTGGCCTCATCTTGGCAGGAAGGTTAGCTTAAAGTCATAAGAAGAGCTCTTGGGTGTAGCACCTGCCCTGGGGACATGGTTGGCCTTGGTGTGGCTGCAATACTACCTATCTCAGACTTCAGTTCTTCCTCTGTCTCTCCCACAGTTCCTGCTCCCTCTGCTGATTGAAAAGGTGGATTCTGAGATTCTGAGTGCCAAGCTGGATTCTCTGCAGACTCTGGTGAGTGATTTTTCTTCTAGGGTCCAGCTGCCTTTAGACCAGCGATTCTCAACCTGTGGGTCGCGACCCCTTTGCGGGTCGAACAACCCTTTCACAGGGGGTGACTAAATACATCCTGCATATCAGATATTTACATTACGATTCATAACAGTAGCAAAATTACAGTTATGAAGTAGCAACGAAAATAATTTTATGGTTGGGGGTCACCACAACATGAGGAACTGTATTAAAGGGTCACGGCATTAGGAAGGTTGAGAACCACTGCTTTAGACAAATTAGAGGTGCTAACGGATTATAGATTATTGGAGAGCCAGGGAACAGTTCAGTGGGCCTCAAAAGAGGGATTACCAGGATCTGGGCCTACATGTTGATCTAAAGGCCCCAGATGCGTATTGTCTTGTCCTGTAGTAACTGAGTGGCCACCAAGGAAAGGCTGAACAGGGCTCCCTCTTGATGCTCGTTTTTCATCAGTGAGGGTGAGCACCTATTTTTCTTGCTCTGGGTATTAGTATTATAAAATCCAGCTGAACCCTAGCCGGTTTTGCTTAGTGGATAGAGCGTCAGCCTGCAGACTGAAGGGTCCTGGGTTCGATTCTAATCAAGGGCACATGCCCGTGTTGCAGGCTCAATCCCCAGTAGGGAGCGGATCAATGATTCGCTATCATTATTGATGTTTTTACCTCTCCTTCCCTCTCCCATCCTCTCTGAAATCAATAAAAATATATTTAAAAAATAATAATAATAATAAAATCCTCTGAGAGCCAGGCTTCTTCAGATGCCATTGTGCTGAGGTATCTGTCTATCTTAGGAAGTCTGAGATAGGTAGTGTTGGTTAGCCAATACCTTCACTTTCTTGGCAGAATGCTTGCTGTGCTGTGTACGGACAGAAGGAACTGAAGGACTTCCTCCCCAGCCTTTGGGCTTCTATCCGCAGAGAGGTGAGTGTTACTTAGATAAACTCACTACTGTTAACTCCCAGTTGTCAAGCATCAGGGGAAATAATTCACCCTGTGTTTTTCCATCTGTTGCTGTGCCTGGTTATTCAACAAGCAAGCAATGGAGCATAGTCATGTGCCTATGTCATCATGCAGAATAGAGGGAGAAAGGGAGAGACCTAAGATAAGGCATCCCAGTGGTGGCTCACAGTTGACATTCTCTTTTTCAAAATGTATGTGTGTGAATCCCCGTGGTGCTAAGGACTAGGTGAGAATACACCAGTTAAGAAGAAACTCATTTAAGGGAATAATTTCCATTGCTATGCCCTAAAGGTTCTTAACCCCAACCCCCAAGTAAATAGGCAGAAGGTGGGTGGGGGTCGCACTTGGTGCAGGCTCACCTCAGTAGCCATGGGATCCCTCCCTGACAGGTGTTCCAGACGGCAAGTGAGCGGGTGGAGGCCGAGGGCCTAGCAGCCCTCCACTCCCTGACTGCGTGTTTGTCTCGCTCTGTGCTAAGGGCTGATGCTGAGGACCTCCTTGACTTCTTCCTTAGCAACATTCTACAGGGTAACAGAGCCATGGAAGCCAGAAAGGGGAGTGAGCACAACAGAGAGCAATTCCTTAAGGGCCAATGACCTTTCATACGTAGCCCACCATGTTCAGTGACGGGGGGGTGGGGGTGGCTGGAACCCTACTTTGAATTTATTTTTAACTCAATGGTAACTGCTAGCAAACTGTCCCTTGCCTCAGTCTCCAACTTGGATGTACTGCGGGGGAAGCAGGCCACGTTCAGCCTACTCCCAGGTATGTGATGCGCTGCCTCTCCAGACTGCAGGCACCATCTGTGTGAACCCGACATGAAACTGGTGTGGCCTAGTGCCAAGCTGTTGCAGGCAGCTGCAGGTGCATCTGCCCGGGCCTGTCACCACATCACCAGCAATGTACTGCCTTTGCTGCTGGAACAATTCCACAAGCACAGTCAGGTAAGGGAGCGCTGTCTTTTCAGGAAATGATGGGACCCCTTGCTAGGAGCCTTTTCTCACAGAGACCTAAGCATTGAACTTAGGCCCAGATAGCAGATTTGGGGTTTTGCTTTGATTAACTACTGCTGGTTCCCTTGTTTACTCTTTTCCTTACACTTACATAAAAGAATAATTCACCCCACTTCCAAAGTAGTAGGACTGAAATCTTTTACAGTTGTTCCTATGGAAAATAATACAATGATAAATAAGAATATAAGAATAAACTGTTCCATATATAACTGTAAACCTACTTTTGCCCCACCCTATGTTCTTTGGCTCTAATATCCCTTAAAACATTACAGAGCAACCAACGGCGGACAATCCTTGAAATGATCCTGGGTTTCTTGAAGCTGCAACAGAAATGGAGCTCTGAAGACAAGGGTGAGATCACCTTCCAGAGTAGGCAGAGTGCCATGGATAAGGAGTCTAGAACAGTGGTCCTGTCATTCTGAGATTGTAGCATAAAAACAAACCACTGAATGGGTGGGACCTGTTTATTTTTTCCCAGTGTACTTCCTGGACACTCAGTGGATTAAGCGCTTGAAATCTGCCCCCAATAGTCTTTGTGTCACTGCTGAGTCAGGGCTTCCCTCTAACCTGGACTGTCTCTCCCTAGGTGAAAGGCCTCTGAGTGCCTTCAAGGACCAGCTATGCTCACTGGTATTCACAGCCCTGACTGACCCCAACACCCAACTTCAGCTTGTTGGCATCCGTATCCTCACTGTCTTGGGTGCCCAGACAGGTACACTTAAGAGAAAGAAAAGATGGGGTATTGGTCCCTTTCTTGTGATTTTCTGCCTTGAGTGAAAAGAAGTCTTAATTCCCGAGTTCTCACTGCAACCCTGGTTGACTTGAGATTTCTAATGGGACTTCGGAAGGGTTGTGGTGGCTGCAGGGGAAGAAAGATGCGGTTCCTCTTCCCTTCTAACAGATCTCCTGTCTCCTGAGGACTTGGAGCTGGCCGTGGGTCACCTGTATAGACTGAGCTTCCTGGAAGAGGATGCCCAGAGTTGGTGAGAATCTAAAGAACAAGATAGAGCAAGCTGTTCCAGGGCTCTGCTTCCTGCCTAGGGGAGGTGGGCCTTGTGCTTGGCTCTGGCTTCCTAGTGGTTGGAGATATGGAACTGTTCTCTTTTCTTGGGCATTAAGAAACCCTATCCAGCCCTGGCCAGTGTTGTTCAGTGGTTGGAACATCAGCCTGCACACTGAAGGGTCATGGGTTTGATTCCTAGTCAAGGGCACGTACCTTGTTTGCAGGTTCAATCCCCAGCCCAGTCGGGGTGCATTCAGGAGGCAACCAGTCAATGTGTCTCACATTGATGTTTCTCTCCCCCCGCCCACCTCTCTTCCACTCTCTCTTAAAAAAAAAATCAATGGAAAATATATAAAATGAGGATTAACAAAAAAAAAGCCCTGTTCAACTAGGTACTTGAGTCTTGCTCTTCAGTAAGGTGGCCTCAGGAGACTATACTCCTGAATCTGCCCAATGGCAGGTCTAGGCAAGAGAATGGTGGACCAAGTCTCAACTAATGCACATCTGCCCCGTGTCCCCAGCAGGGTGGCAGCACTGGAAGCATCAGGCACCCTGGCCACTCTTTACCCTGTGGCCTTCAGCAGCCACCTAGTGCCCAAGCTTGCTGAGGAGCTGTGCATGGGTATGTGTCCCTGAGCTTCCGTGGCCCACCCCTTCCCAGGGAGGCTTGAGGGCCTTCATGCTTGCCATCACACAGGGAAACCTTGTCTCCTGGGTTGCTTTCAGGGGAGTCGGATTTGGCTAGAGAGAATGGGTCCACCAAACGCTCCCGGCATCTGCGCTGTCTGCAAGCTTTGTCAGCTGTATCAACACATCCCAGCATTGTCAAGGAGACCCTGCCTCTGCTGCTGCAGCATCTCTGCCAGATGAACAAAGGTAAGTACCAGGAATGATCTTTAAGGAGCCGGGCTGAATGGGGAGCTATAGTCAGGTTTGAAGTTGATGCCTCCAAGGCAGTGGATGGGAACTTTTAAAATAAAATGTTGATGCCTAGGCCTCACTCAGTCCAACTAAACCAATCTGTGAGGAAGGATGGGGCTTGGGCACCAGTAATTATTAAGAGGCTCAGTGGATAGAGCTTCAGCCCTTGGACCAAAGGGTCGCGGGTTTGATCCTGGTCAAGGGCACGTTCCTCGGTTGCAGGCTCCATCTCTGGCCCTGGTCAGGGCAAGTGCGGGAGGCAGCCAATTGATGTGTCTCATATCAATTTTTCTCTCTCTCTGTCTTTCCCCCTCTCTTCCACTCTCTAAAAATCAATGGGAAAATATGCTTGGGTGAGGATTAACAACAACAAAAGAGTGCCCAAGTGATTTTAATTTGGAGCCAGTAATGAAAAGTACCACTCTACGGCCATGCTACAGCAGCATGGGCATCATCTGGGAGCTTGTTAGATGTGCAGAATCTCAGGCCCCACTGATCTGAATTTGCTTTTTTTTTTTAAATCCTCATCCAAGGATATATCTTATTGATTTTTTAGAGAGAGGGAAACATCAATTGGTTACTGCCTGCACACGTCCTGACCAGGGATCAAACCTGCAACCCAGGTATGCGACATGACCAGTAATCGAACCCATGACCCTTCAGTGCATGGGATGACCCTCCAACCAACTGAGCCACACTGGCCAGGACCAGAATCTGCATTTTAACAGGATCTCTGGGTGATTAGTACACACTCTTTAGTTTGAGAGTACTCTAGGCACTAGTAACAGTGGCAATTGGTACTACAAACCTATACATGATCACCATGGGTCCTAATTCCTAAGCTCCCTACTTTGCACTGCCCAGGCCTTGTGGTAGATCCAGTCAACAGTGGATGATCCACTACACAGTAGAAAAAACATGACTCAGAGTGTGGCCTGGGTTAGATTCCTGACTTTGCACTTACTGTGACCCTGGAAAAACCACTGGGAGTTTCATTGAGCTGCCACATCCTTCTCTATAAAATGGGGAAAATGATCCTTCTAGGATGATAAAAAAAAAAATTTTTTTTTTTTGAGAAAAAGTGTGTGAATGCTTTTGTTGCAGAGCCTGGCAGGTCTCAGCTCTGAAATCTGAATAGAGGAAAAAGAACATCCAAAAGAATAAAATGACTCAGCTCTTTAATAAGACACTCTTGGTCACTCACCTTTGGTTGTTCTTTCCATCTGCTCTATCTGAAATACCTAGAAGTGCTTTTAGGGAAACCTTACAGAGAATCCTTTCTCCCCACACAGGGAATGTGGTTGCAGAACCGAGTGAAGTGATTGCTGTCTGTCAGAGCCTCCAGCGGGTGGCAGAAAAATGCCAGCTGGACCCCGAAAGCTGCTGGTATTTCCATCAGACAGCTATACCTTGCCTGCTTGCCTTGGCTGTGCAGGCTTCCATGCCAGGTAACTTTCTCCACCTCACCTCCTACCTCTCCTCTAGACCTCCGCCTTCCACTAGTGAACAGCACTGCCACCCTCGGGTTTTTGCTGGTACTGCATTTTATACCAGCAGAGGCTCATTTTACAATTTAGCTTCAAGCAAAGGGTGCTAACCTAGCCAATGGCAAGAACTAAAATCCATTCATGTTAGCAATGTTCAAAAGGATGCACACCCGCCCTAACTGGTTTGGCTCAGCGGATAGAGCGTCGGCCTGCGGACTCAAGGGTCCCAGGTTCGATTCTGGTCAAGGGCATGTACCTTGGTTGCGGGCACATCCCCAGTGGGGAGTGTGCAGGAGGCAGCTGATCGGTGTTTCTCTCTCATAGATGTTTCTAACTCTCTATCCCTCTCCCTTCCTCTCTGTAAAAAATCAATAAAATATATTTTTAAAAAAACACAAAAGGATGCACACCTTTTACCTGTTTAATTGCTATGTAATTAGTTTAGTTAGAATTCCGCTCTGGAGTTACATAAACCTGGTTGGGTTTCAGCTCCAACTCTACCACTAACTTAGGTGAAGATATTTAGCCTTCCTAAGCCTCCGTTTCCTCACTTATTAGGGGAAGATAAAGAGAAATATCTAGCCCTAGCTTTTTTAGCTTAGTGGATAGAGTGTTGGCCTGCGGACCAAACGTTCCCGGGTTTGATTCCAGTCAAGGGCTCTGATATATGGTAGCTGCTATGACAATGAAAACCCATAAAGATAAATCCATGTTATCTTTTAAGTTATTGAAAAGGTTAACATAACTATTTCTGACATTAAGAATGTTCATATTAGCAGGCCTTATGTTCCATTGTTGCCCAGTCTAAGGGCTGTGTACAAAGTTCTCAAGAGCTTCTGTACCCACATTAGACTACTCCTGCTCTGGTGCTTGCTGGCTCTCTGGTCTACAGCACGACAACAGAACCGGTTAGAAACCACTGCTGCTTTGACTAGAGTCCAGCCTGTCATGATGACTGGACCTAATTATCTAAACCATAGTCATAGCACCCGGCCGGTGTGGCTCAGTGGTTGAGCTTAGACCTATGAACCAGGAGGTCACTATTTGATTCCCTGTCAGGGCACACGCCAGGTTGTGGGCTTGATCCCCAGTGTAGGGCATGCAGGAGGCAGCTGCTCAATGACTCTCTCATCATTGATGGTTCTATTTCTCTCTCCCTCTCCCTTTCTCTAAAATCAATAAAAATATATTTTAAAAAATAAAATGAAATAAACCATAGTCATGGCCCTGTGTTTGTGTGTGCGTTGTTTTGCGTGTGTGTTCTTGTTTTGATTTTACAGAGAAGGAGCACTCAATTATGAGAAAAGTGCTGTTGGAGGATGAAGTGTTGGCCGCCATGGTGTCTGTCATTGGCACTGCCACCACCCACTTAAGCCCTGAGTGAGTATAATCATGAATGTGGCTTGATCCCCGGGAAAAGGATAGCAATCTTGGGGAGCAGCAGCAGGTAGCTGCCTTCTGAGCTGTCCTTTTACCCAGTATCAAATGTGGAGGCAGCCGTTTGTCTTGTAAGTTTTGCTGGCAAAGTAAGGAAGGGGTTTTTAGCACCATGGACCATGGGAGCGGGTGAACCATGGACTGATGGTTCTTAGCTGCAGATGTGCATAAGAATCACCTGTGGAGCATTTTTAAAATACACGTTGCGTTCTCTCACTAGATTGTGAGCTCCAGAACATGGATTAGATCTGTCTGGCTTGCTGCTCTATCACCAGGGCCTAGAATGGGAACGGTTCCTGGCATATATGTGCTGAATTAATAATTGTTGAATATGTGAATGATCATGCTCAGACCCATTGACTCGGTGACTCTAATGGGAACCCCAGGGCTACTATACAACCCTAGCTCCTTGGTGATACCTAGTGCTCTACCCCTAGCTTAGCTGCCCAGAGTGTCGCCTGCATTGTGCCCCTCTTCTTGGATGGCAACATCTCCTTTCTGCCTGAAAACAGCTTCCCTTGCAGATTCCAGCCATTCCAGGTGAGGGTCTGGTGGATCAGATGGGGTAGAATCCTGAAATTTCTGTCCTTGAAATTTCTAGGGCTAATCTGGGATGGCTGTTGGAACGGATAAGCCTATGGCTGGTATGACAGGCTTGATAACGCTCTTCATCCTTTATAGGATGGCTCCTCGGGACAGAGGAGGCTGGTTGCACTGCTTATGGCCTTTGTCTGCTCCCTGCCTCGAAATGTAAGTAAACACATTTGGGGAGTTACCCTAGTTTAACCCTGACGAGGAGAGGTGGATCCCAAGTGGCTGCTGGGCTGAACTTCGTCGCAGACTAAGCTGATCTACTTCCCCACTGAGAAATGCAGTTCTCGTCCGTCCTGGCCCTGCTGCCACTTTCACTGGTTATCTCTGTGAGTTCAAAGTGTTCTCTGAGTCCATTACATGACCAGGTTTTCTGCAGGTGGAAATCCCTCAGCTGAACCAACTCATGCAGGAGCTTTTAGAGCTGAGCTGCTGCCAGGGTTGCCCCTTCTCCTCCACTGCCGCTGCCAAGTGCTTTGCAGGACTCCTCAACAAGCACCCTGCAGGTACGGGAAGCCATCCTGATGGGATCTTGAAGTTCAGTCCTCATTCTTCTTTAAAAAGGAGCCTGCTAATAGTACATATAATAGGGGTTCCCAGGGGACAGTCCTTGGGACAAGTTGAGAGCATTTGGACAAAGCATTACAGGACAGAGATGGGGTACAAGCAGAGTGCTGTGTCTAATCTGTCATCCTGCTCCCTACAGGGAGCTGTCAGGGATCCTTCTTTATTGGAAGCAGACAACTCTTTTCCAGTGCCAGCAGCCCTGCGCTTTAGGCATAGCAGGCTCTCGTGCTGGTTCCAGAGCGGAGTGATAGTGTTCTCTTCTCTTGGCTTCTCAGGGAGCTCTGCACTGAAATGATTTACGTCCTTCGTTGTTAAAGGAAAAATATGTAGCCTTTGCATCATTTCCTCTCTCCTTTTTAGGGCAACAGCTGGATGAATTCCTACAGCTGGCTGTGGACAAAGTGGAGGCTGGGCTGGGTTCTGGGGCCCATCGCAGTCAGGCCTTCACACTGCTTCTCTGGGTAAGGAGTCGGAACGGATTCTCATTGAACACACAATTATGATGTCTGGTTAAAAAAATTTCTCCATTTGACCTGGAAGCATAGCATGCTTCTCAGGGTTCTGGTGCTTGTGTCATGCCCTGACCATTCTCTTCTCTGATTACAGGTAACAAAGGCCCTAGTGCTCAGATATCATCCTCTCAGTTCCTGCCTTACAGATCGGGTAAGTCCAGTCTGGAGACAAGGGAATGTAGGACCTAAACAGAACTTCTGTTGATCCTGTTCCTCCCAGAAATGACTGTCATCCTCCTCCTGGGTATTTAGGAGTCTTCTCCCAATGTACCTCAAAGGCTCTCTTTTTTTCCAGCTCATGGGCCTCCTGAGTGATTCAGAACTAGGCCCAAAAGCAGCTGATGGCTTCTCTCTGCTCATGTCTGACTGCACTGATGTACTGACTCGTGCTGGCCATGCTGATGTGCGGATCATGTTCCGCCAGCGCTTCTTCACAGATAACGTGCCTGCTTTGGTCCAGGGCTTCCATGCTGCTCCCCAAGGTAAGGAGAGTCTAAAAGGAAGGCCCAAAATTTATAAGCCTCTCCTTGGCTCAGGCCTCATTCTGTAAGATAATTTAGGACCTCAGTTCTTCTTCAGTGTGGTCTGTACTTAAAGGGCTAACCCTCCAGATTCTTACCCCATTCTTTTCTGTTGGTGGATAGATCTTGCTTATTCTGAGCTTGAGAGGCTTTTTTTTTTTAAACATCTATGTAGGCTAATGTCCCAGCGTCATCAGATTGGAGTTGAATTCTCAAGCTGTATGTCTGAGCCCAGTTTCTCCCCTAAGCTTCTCTGTTTTTTACAGATGTGAAGCCAAATTACCTGAAAGGTCTGTCTCATGTACTTAACCGGCTGCCTAAGCCTGTGCTCTTGCCAGAGCTGCCCACGGTAAGCCTTGCAGTCCAGAGCCTCTAAGCAAGGGACCAAGCCATTGTCCCCCAGCTGAGCTAGAGGGGGGAGGGGAGGAGAAGCAGGCTCATCACCAGGTCTGTGGTCATTCCCACCTTTCCTGTGGCCCCTTAGCTGCTTTCCTTGCTGCTGGAGGCCCTGTCCTGCCCCGACTGTGTGGTACAGCTCTCCACCCTCAGCTGCCTTCAGCCTCTTCTACTAGAAGCACCCCAAGTCATGAGTCTTCATGTTGACACCCTCGTTACCAAGTTCCTGAACCTCAGCTCCAGCCCTTCCATGGTACGTTGAGCACCTCTGGCATCTGCAGCTGTCCTTCTTGGGTCTCCTCTCACCTCCCTATGGTTGTGTTCCAGGCTGTCCGGATTGCTGCACTGCAGTGTATGCACGCACTCACTCGCCTGCCCACCCCTGTGGTGAGTACCTCAGGTGTCCCTCTCTGGCCTGGAAAATTCTAAGAGCCAGAGAAGTACCTTTTTGCCTTAGTCAAGCATGACTGGCCACCCTGCTGTGTGATGAACTGCAGGGTACAGATAGGCAAGGATTTGTCTGGATACCCTACCACAGAATGGTCATCCTGTCACCTAGCATCCTCTGGACTCACTAAAGAATAGGACTCAATTTAAAAATGGAACTCCCATTCGACCCAGTAATCCCACTTCTGGGAATATATCCCAAGAAACCAGAAACACCAATCAGAAAGGACATAATGCACCCCTATGTTCATAGCAGCACAATTTACACTAGCTAAGATTTGGAAACAGCCTAAATGCCCATCAGCAGATGAGTGGATTAAAAACTGTGGTATATCTACACAATGGAATACTATGCTGCTGTAAAAAAGAAGGAACTTTTACCATTTGTAACAGCATGGATGGACCTGTAGAGCGTTATGCTAAGCGAAATAAGCCAGTCAGAGAAACATAAATATCACATGATCTCACTCATATGTGGGATATAATGAACAACATAAACTGATGAAGAAAAATAGATCCAGAGACAAAGAAAACACTGAACGGACTGTCCAATCTCAGAGAGAAGGCGGGGGAGGGGGGGGGGGGGTAAATCGGGAAAAATGGAGACATATGTAATACTTTAAACAATTTAAAAAAGAAGAAGAAATTAACCAGCATTAAATTCCCATGATATTCTGATGATGCTTTTATGCTTTTACATAGTGACTATTAATAAACAATAGTTCTAAAGAAAAAAAAAAAAAAGAATAGGACTCAAGAGTAGTTGTAGGGTCGGAGAAGCAGCTCTTTCGGTTGCCTTGGCTAAACAGGCTGAGATTAACTCTTATTCCGCAGCTGCTGCCGTACAAACCACAGGTGATCCGGGCCTTAGCCAAACCTCTGGATGACAAGAAGAGACTGGTGCGCAAGGAAGCAGTGTCAGCCAGGGGAGAATGGTGAGTTCCTAGGTCGTGGGGAGAGATGGGATTGAAATGAGCCTCACCACTAATGCTGCCAACATTCTTTCTGCTACAGGTTTCTGTTGGGAAGCCCCGGCAGCTGAGCCCTGAGTCCTGGCCTAGACTGTTCTGACAATCTAACGTGGAATTACTAACTATTGAGCCATCTTGCCAAGGCAGGGAGACCATTGGCCTCTGATTGCCTTTCCTACAGATACAGCATAAATGTTGGGCCTCTGCTACACGGCTGTACAAGAAACAGTCCTGGTTTCTAATGGATTGTGGAGTAACTGAGTGTGAGACTACTTGTGTTTGAAGAAAGATCTTAAAGACTCTTCCATATTTGTATGTCAGAAAAAGATATGCTGCTGAGGAGTGAATGCAGATAGATGAGTGTGGCCCTGAGGACCAGGGATGGTGCATGTGTGGATATCTGCTGAAGAATAAAGATTTCTTTTTATAATGGGACTGTCAGATATTCTCTCCCCGCCCCCTGACCTCCACTTATGCCTCAGTAGCACATAATCAGCAGTGTCACTGTATAAGCGAAAAGAACAGTAATGAAAGAGATTAGCCAAGAATTCTTCAGGGCATCCAGTGCCTCCAAATAGGGCAGAGGTGGCATGACCAGAACACTACTCACTAAGCCTTGACCCTGACTTTCCCCTTCCCTGCCCTAAAGTAGCGGCAAAGAGTGAGAAGCTACAGATCTTTAAAAATCAAATACCTTTATTTTTGCTCCCTTTAGCATGTGAGAAGTGGCAGTGACCTCAGCAGTAGGCCTGGTATCTTTGCCCTGTTGAGAAGCCAGGATCTCAGCATGACCATTCAGGCGTTTTCTCAGACAGCAAGTGGAAGTGGTGGTGGCCAACTCCAGTGCTATAACCTGGAGGTTGGGGTCAGCACCCGGCAAGGTTGCTAGCTGCCTCATCTCCAGTCTACGGCTGGAACTTCTGTTTGCCTGAGGAAAGGAACATCAGTCCCAGGACTTTTCCACATCGTGCCGTGCTTCTGCAGTGGCCAGGAGTCGGGTCCTTGGGTTGTCTGTGCATGGTACCCTAAGGCAGGTCCACTGGCTCTTGTTCAAGAGTTCCAAGAAGCTACCCTTGGAGGCCCTCAAGACAGTGCAGGAAGCAGGATGATGCTCAGATTGTGGCTGACAGAATCCAGCTCACACTGCCATCACAGAGGCCGACTGAGCAGTCACCCAAGGAGGGGGATCCCAGATTATTCCATTCCCGTGGGGCAGGTGACTGGAAGGTAACAGCACCCGAGTAAGCCAGTGCCTGCAAGAGAAAAGAATGTCTCTGAGTCCCAAGAGTTTCTGGGCTTCCTGATCCTCTTTCCTCAGTAAGGATACATTAAGCTACCTTTTATGTATCCTGAAGCTACCTTGGCTTTAATCACGAACAAAAGCCCTAATTTTGTCCAATAAATGTGTCCTCTGGTGCCTTGAAGGCCTTTAGAGGTTTTGAGCTGAACGTCTAAGTGGCGACTGCAAGTACAGTAACAGCCAGGGATGCAATGGGGTTGGGGAAAGGAGGCAGGCAGGTACTTGTGGTCACCTTATTACTGCCTCGATCGCTGCAATTTGGAAAATGATTTTCCATGTCTTGGGTGGAAGGAGCTAGCTTCATTTATTGTCTTAGGACAACCTCTGTCACAAATCGATTATTTCAATTCCAGAAAGTATTGGCTTGAACTCCAGACACTGCCATACAAATGAAAGGTGATTGGTGGCCACCTTCCCTACCTAGAAGTCCCTTCTTGAAAAGAGCTTTCTTGGGATACTGTGTTATCTGCAAGCTTCATCTGCTACTTAAACCAGTGTTGGCCTTAAACTCTGTTGGCGCAAATAAGCAATGATCTCTACTAGAATCTAGATCTGTGCTTCCAATATTGTGGCCATTAGCCACATGTGTTTTGTTATTGTTTTCTAATTTATTTTTATTTTAGAGAGAGAAAAAGAACGTATCAATTTGTTGTTTTACTTACTTATGCATTCATTGGTTGATTCTTGTATGTGCTGACTGGGGAATGAACCTGTAACCTTGGGGTATTGGGATCCCACTCTAACCAACTGAGCTACCCATCCAGGGCACACATGTGCCTTTTTAAATTAGTGAAAATAAAACTTAAATAAAAAAGTTCATCGGTGCATTAGCCACCCGGCAAGATTTCAGTAGCCACATGTGGCTAATGTCTTAGACAGCATAGGTCAGTGATGGCGAACCTATGACACGCGAACTCTTTTTTGGTTGATTTTTCTTTGTTAAATGGCATTTAAATATATAAAATAAATATCAAAAATATAAGTCTTTGTTTTACTATGGTTGCAAATATCAAAAAATTTCTATATGTGACACGGCACCAGAGTTAAGTTAGGGTTTTTCAAAATGCTGACACGCCGAGCTCAAAAGGTTCGCCATCACTGGCATAGGTACAGAACGTCTTTCTCATCACAGATTCCTATTGGACAGCACTGGTCTACTTTACCTTCCTGTGTCCACACCCAGGAATAACTTCCAGTTGTTCAAGCAGCCGTAGTTATAATGATTCCTAAAAATCTAGGACCAAGAAAAATGTAAGTTTCTACAAACCCCTTTATTTAATCCCCTTCTAATTTTCAAGCCTAAGCTGGCCAAGCCTAAGCTCAGCTAGGCAAATTCTGGCCTTTCAGGATGCCTGCCGTAGTTGGCCCTAACCAGGGCCTATTTACAGGATGGCAGGTTCAGCATCCTCCCCCAGCCCTCAGCCCTACTCACTCTGCCCTTTGCCTGCAGCCGACGTTTCTCCTTCTTGTTGATGTGCCTTTCAATACTAGTCTCACCTCGACTGATGAGAACAGCATGCCATACAGTTAGGGCACCCAGGGCAAGTGCCACAGAACTAAGAAAAGAAGCAAAGATTGGTTAGTAGCTTAGAGAGAGTTAACGGCTATGTCTGAAATTAAGCTGAGCAATAATGATTGGATAGGGACCTCTTTCCCAGCCTACACACCCCAGATAAACTTTTTCTTCACTACATCTATAAAAAGCATCAATGAAAATGCTTCAGCATGGGCAAAGAATAAATTATATGGAAAGGAGGGGGGAATAAGTCTGTATTACTAATAAAAAATGTTGTGTATTTCTTAAAATAGCCATGCTTGAGAGCCTGTAGAGAGTAATAAAAGCACCAGGGGTTGGAATGGGATGGCACAAAATTCAGGCTCCAGCTCTACATTCATTCCTAGCTGTGTATTGTGGAACAAATCACCCCACTAATTTTCAGTTTTCCTTATCTATAAAATGTAGTCACTTACTGATTAGGTAGGCTTTTAACTTACCTTGGCATATAACAAACACTCAATGCCAGTATCCTTAGTATTCCCTGCACCAAAATGCTAGAGAAAA
The DNA here is from genome assembly GCF_000412655.1 of Myotis brandtii. NCBI lineage: Eukaryota > Metazoa > Chordata > Mammalia > Chiroptera > Vespertilionidae > Myotis > Myotis brandtii. The sequence continues at coordinate 2,738,335 of NW_005371709.1, forward strand.
TTAAATGCTGACTTTTCTAACCTTTATTAGACTAAGAGCAGCAGTTCACACAGGAATGGGTCCCTGTGGGCACCTAAAAAGGTTTTTCTGAAGCTGCCCCTCCATTAAGCTGCCAAAAAGGAGCGAGTTAGATACCTGCACAGGAACCAGAGGTAGACAAGACTCTTGTGAGTCATTCTTTCTCGGAAGGAGAAGGTGGGTGGTGGGGTCTGGTGATAAGTCTAGAAAAAGAAAACAGCAAAGTCTGGCTCATTTGCTGTGCTAGTCTCCACCAGAGCCCCCCGCACCTTCAGGCAGGGAAGTGATCCAAGCCCAGGATGAAAAAATAATGGGTTAAGCCACAGAGGAGTCAGGGTAGCAGCCAGATGGGTGGACCAAGCCCGGCAGCATCATGTGGACAAACACTGGGCAGAGTGGGTCTGGACAGGATGGCAAAGCACAGGAGGAGCCGACCCTGGGCCTTCAGATCTGACAACACAAATGGGGATCCAGGGGAAGCCACTCCACTTCCCAGCTAGACCTTCCCCTGTGGCTGTAATCGCCAAGAGAAGAGACCAGACCCACACCCAGAATGGAATGACTGCAGCAGGGAGAACTGAGCTACACTAAGGACTGAAAGGTCAGCAGAAGTACAATCAGCCCAAGATCTGCTCAGCATAAGGAGTCCCAAAAAGCCTGGGAGAAGGGACGACCCAGATGCGGATGCAGACAGACCAGGAGCGAAGGATGATCAGACTGGCCCAGCCTGATCTCTGTCCCCTGGAGCCCCAGTACACAGACCGACACAGACTCCTTGCTGCTCAGGCCATCACCAAGGCAGAGTCCTTGCTCAGCCCAAAAAAGGTGATAATGGGATAGAGAGCCAAAAACTGTCACATACGAGGGACTTCCAGGCCACTTAATCTGCATGGCAGACAGCCTCCCAGAACACCCCTGATCCAGTCTCCAGCGGCCCCTCAACCAGTCTCTACAACTCCACCAGGTGGGCCCTGGTTGCCTCAGCAACTCTATGCCCCCTGGCCTGAGCAGCAAAAGGCAGTGGGGTGGGGACCGCCCACCTGGTTGGCAACCGCCTGTAGTTTGTTCTTGTCGAGCTGTTTCATTTTCTAAGGGGATGGAAAACAGTGCTGGTTATACTCTCAGGTCTCTAGCATGGAGGTGCTATCAGCCCCACTCCTTAAGGGACAGATTCCACACCCCAAAGTGCTCACTACGTAGTAGCCCTGCTCCTAACTATGGGCTCACCTCAATGGCAGCATAAGCCTCCCGGAAAAGGTCCCAACTTCCATAGCTGCAATAGACACAGCCCAGAGTCATGAAAAAGCAGAAAGAGAAGAAGTACCGATGGTTATAGTGGCCCACACAGTTGTTTAGCCAGGCTGGTGCGTGAAGGATTAAGGACAAGATCAAACAACTTCAGGGTGTGTCCAGGCCTCTCTGGTTCATCCTTGTTTCATGATGACATCATCCAAGCCCAGGGTTTCCAGTCACCAAGAACTATTTTCCAAAGGCAGGAAAATACATATGGGACTTGCCAGAGGTTGAAGTGAAAGTGTTAAAGCTTTTCAGAGCCCTCACAATCCCACCAGGAAATCATGAAAATTGAAACCATTCACTAAAATGAATTTGCCAATATGTCAACCTAGCTGGGGTTAACCAGACATCTGTACGGGGCAGCAGAAGGGAATCAATGCTTCTATCTGGATACCCAGTGGACGACGACTGAAGCCCAAACATCTCTTTCCATCCAATAGGTGCCGGCATGACAGTCTACAAAAGAAAGGGCTGTAGGAATAGATGACTTGCTCCAAGGAGTTCTGTCCCAGAGCACCTGTAAGCTTCCTGCTTCCCCCAAGAGATGGTCAGCTGCCACAACTCCTCTTCCACTAACTTCTCATGAGCCCAATGTTCTCCGCAGGGTGATGCTAGAAGCCTCAAGTCTGTGGCCCTTAGCCCTGTGCAGTGCTCTGAAGCTAAAGAGGAGGCCTCAGGCGGAAGAGATAATAAAAGGATACGACAGTGGTGATCCATCTTCAGCACACACCTGTGAGGGAGGGACACAGGCTCTGTTATGGTGGCCAAGGTTCTTGAGATGTCAGTGCCAATCCTTTTCTACAAGGACCAACATCCTGCTGAGGTGGAAAGGGCACAGACTTGGAAGACAGCCAGGCCTTGCTTCAAACGCTGCTACACTGGCTACCTGATACTACATGAGTATCAGGGCAACTCATCTCTCGGAACCTCAGTTTCTACAAGTGGTGATGATGCCTAACTCACAGGACCATCCTGAGGGCCAGGGGTCATGACAGAGAGGGCACATTGTTTGGCACGTGGTGAGTGCTTCATAAACATCTTCTCAAACCCCAGGTTTCGGTTTTTCCCTAGGGCTACAGCCAAAGGGCCAGAGCTAGGGCTCACAGAAAGCAAAGCCAAGACCCACCTATTGCAGACGCTGCAGTGGTGTGTTCGGGCTGGCTTGGGGTAGATGCACTTCTTACAGATGGAGACTGTTGCGATATCATTCCTGCCCTGTGCGAAGAGAGAAAAGCATCATGACAATATGGCAGCACCAGTTTCATACCTGCAAAGATGCAAGGCACGCTCTCTCCCCACTCCTGGGACGGGCGCCCATGGCCAGCAGCCCTCTGCCCTCCCCGACCCCCTGTGGAGACCCACCTGGGGTGGATATCCAGGTGGAGTGGTGATGGCCTGGTAGTAATGGAAGACGATGAGGATCAGATTCCAATGACTATAGAAGAAATGCCAGCAGAGTCGTGGCACTGAGTAGGTTCGGAGGATGAGGGGTAGGACACACAGGTAGGCGATGGCCACAATGGAGCTGGTCAGCACAATCACCAGCACCACGAACACCTGCCAACACCAGTGAGGTCAGGTAGATGCAGTGAGAGAGCCTGTCGCCACCCAGAATAACTCAGGAATATCCCCAGGGTAGGGGCTGGCGTTGGTGCATCAAACACATGTCCCTCTGCTACCCCAAAACATCCCTCTTCCTGCTCCCTGGGCATCACTCACCACCCCACACCAGCGGATCACGTTGTCCACCAGCCAGTAGATGGGCTCAAAGGCAGCATCGACAGCGGTGTCACTGCCCCCGAAGGAGTTGTAGAGCAGAGAGCGCAGGCAGACCTTGCCATAGCGCCAGCGCTGTACCAGGCCCCGGAGCAGAGGGGGGCAGCGGCGCCTGGAGCCCAGGAGCAGAAGCAGGCGCAGGCAGAGGCGGGCAGGGCCCAGCAGCAGGCTCCGCTGGCCCTGCATGGCTCCTAGGAGAGCACACCATTGTGAGGGGCTGCATGGCTCCTAGGAGAGCACACCATTGTGAGGGACCAGCCTCCCTCCTTAGCCCACCAGTGGGGAGGCCCTGAGCACCGGTTTAGAAGCACAGACCTAAGACTGAGGCCCAGCTGGGCCAGTTACCAGCTGTGGGCAGTAAGAAAGCCGCTTCCATTCTCTACGGAATGTGCAGTGCCATGTCCCAACCAGACTACAGGGAGTAGGGCTAGAGGTTCTAATCCGGCAGAAACCACATTGCACCATGTGGTTACACAGCAAATCCAAGATGATGCACACCGAGAGCAAAAGGCCACAGTAAAGGGGTGAAGGGCAGATAGGCGGCTCCAAGACTAAGCAGGGTCTTTGGAATTGTCTGTAGACAGGTCACTGGGCGGAGCACAGCCAACATGCAGAAAGCTGCCCACTGTGTGTCTGTGAGCATGGCCACTGGCAGAGGGTTCCCCCAGTCTTTGTCTGCCCTGGCCCATTGACCTACCTCCAAGGAACAACCAGTGGTGGCGTGAATGCTAGCATGTGGAGCCTGCACCCAGACTCCCCTGCCCAGGGTTTCCAGTCCACAAGAACTATTTGGTTGCTGAGTCCTGACAAAAGATACTCATCCTTCCTACTCCCTCTGGGCTGATGTTACAGGCCACCCTGGTAGCAGGAGAGCCCCTGTCTCCTGTCAGGACAGCTCAGCTACCCTTCCATGACATAAGATGCTTTGTCTTCAATTCCAGTCCCAGCGCCACCCCAAGGGTACAGCAGCCAAGACAGCCTCGGGTATTCAGAGGAGAATACCACCACAGGCAGAAAGACATGGCAATGGGAGGGGAGCCTCCATGCTGGTGGCTCAGGACGACAACAAGGCCTGACCTCTCCGCTGAGTCTCCTCTGCCTGTTCTAGTTGAACATTCAAGAGCCTTCTCGGCAGCTGCTGCCGTTGGCCCCAAGCTTCCCAACCAGCTTCCCTAGCTCTTTGGCCCTTTGCATGGCTCCTCTGCAAGGGCCTCCATCTCCTCTGTGTGGTTTCTACCTCATCCAACAGCCATGGAAGGTCGGCGGCCCAGGCAATGCCCAGAACAGAAGACACAGATTCCTTCGATGATAGTCTCATCAACTCCGCAAATTAAAGTCCCTTCCAGAAAAGAAATTATCTGATTTTCCCCTAGAGCTACTTTGTCCTCAGCAACTCCACTGACTTATTTAACAGTCAGCTCAAGACCCAGCAGAAACTGGAGGAGGCTGCTCCACTGTAGGGATGGTTTCCGTTCAGTAACTAGAGCAAGGTACTCTCCTTGCATTCTGGCTCACCAACATAAAAAGCCTTTCAAAGAAAACTCTTAATTACCTCCTTCCACAACCCTATATTGACCTAAGGGAAAAAGAAATCTAGCAGACAATGCCAGCAGGGAAAGAGAAGAAAGACAATTCAGTAGAGACCTACTCTCTGCACCAGGATAAAGTGGCCATTCCCATATCACCTCCTACGAGCTAGAGAATTAAGAGTGTAGAAGAGAGAAAAAGGAAAAGCTCAAACTTCCTACCTCCTTTGAGTTGGACTCCCATTGTTTGGAAACATGATTTGTCTTCAAGCATCAATTTTCCAAATAGCATAGATAGGCACCACAATCAAATATAAGAGTGGGACAAAACACTTTACCCCACAACAAATGCAAGTGGCTTAGATGTCCATACCACTGTTTATTCCCTTACTATGGCTAATGGAGAACTTCCTGTTTCCTAAAATACAATAGCAATAGCTGGCAACTAATATGCATTGCATTTCTCATCTTTATTAGCATGATAATATGCCATCTCTCCTGTCTACAAACAAACTTCCTTTTTCAGGTTTCCACTTTTTGGATTGTTCTCAACCATCTCCAGAATTCAAGCTCTACAGGAAATGCCTGCTTCAAAGACTAGACTTGCCAACTTTCATCTGCCCCGTAATTTGACTACTCAAGGTTCAATTCTGCCGGTAAGTGGTTCTGTGACTTGGGCAAATCACTGGATCCTGCCTGAACTCAATTTTCTTGTGTTCCCATGCAATGAGGATGAGTAAATGCTAATGTTCATAAAGTTCTTAGCACAAGACCTGACTCATGGACGTGCTCAATAAATACTTGTTAAATAAATGACCTGAGATGTAGCAGTGGAGAGGCTAGTCAGATGTCTATCTGTCCAACAATGGATAACACTAAATAATTTTCCGCTGCTATCACTTCTCGTTGTTAGAATCATAGCACTTAAGTGTTAGAAGGCATTTTAGGAAACAATTTCAACCAGAAATCAACCCAAACATGTAAACAGAAAGATTGTAGATATGGAGAGCAAGAGTGAACAAAGTCTAAAGCTGAGCCTCCACTCACTTTAGCTAGTGGGTTTTGGGGGCCATGGGGAGGCCAGGGAAGAGATATGTAGTCCAGGGGGCCACAACTGAGCACACATTCATCTCAGGAAACTGAAGTAAAGCAGAACTCAAACAATTGTGGGGGAGGAGCACTGAGGAGGGGGGTCAGAGTGAACTAGGGAGGAAACAGAGCAAAGCACAACACCATCACCCCAAGCACAAGCCCTGAACACTGAGCCCACGGTAGTAGTAGCCACAGACCATAACGACATCTGCCACCAGATTAGAGGGGATTGCAGGCCATGGCACTCTCCGCTTCCCAAGGCTCGAAATCACCATCTGCTTCCCAAGGGGAAACTGGATTTGGGGATGGGAGCGTACACTGGGAGAGATGGCTTTCAAAGCTGCCAGAAGGCAGAGGAAACTGTGATGAAAGTCTTGGTAAACCTCATCCCGACAAAGATGTTGCTCTCAGGATGTTTGCAATTTCGAGCAGCAGGTGTCAATCATCACTACCAGCAGCATTTTATTCACGTGCAGACTTCCCTTCCGGACTAACATGTTGGGAAGAGAAAAAGTTCAGGATGGGATCGGACTCTTGTGAGGATTCCACTGAGATCGGAAGCTGCAGTTATGAAAACAGGGAAAAGGTTTATTTCTCGGTGAGGGTGGCATGGTCAAAGTGCGATGGGACTGGAAGTCAAAAAAAGTGGGTTCCGGTTTAGGCTCTACCTTAAACTATCTTTGAGACACTGGACAATTCAAATCCTATCTCTGGATCTGAGTTTGCAAATCTGTGAAATGGGCGAGATGGGTTAGTTGGCTTTCTTCCAGCTTCACGGGTTACGGCTGCCCGGAAGGTGCACTCTGCCTGGCTAGAGGAGAGCGCGGACAGACAGGCCCCGCTAGGAGACACGACAAGGCCCCAGGACAGGGCCCGACCCTAGAAAAAGGGACAGGACTGAGGACAAAGGCCTGCCGACTTACCTGCCTCCTGCCGACTCTCCAGTCAACCAAATGGAGCCCGCAGCCTCCGCTTACTGCCACCCCTTCCAGCTCCGCGCCCCAGGCCCATGCGGCTCAACCCAACCAACCATGCCCCGCTGCCTGCAGAGCCACCCTGCAGACCCGGACCCGCCGCCAGCCCATGCTCAACCACGGCGCAAGCGCAAGTCCAGGCGCTCTGGAGCTCCGCCCCGGGATTCTCCCGGGGCAACCTGGGACGTGTAGTTTACCCCTTCAGGAAGGCGCCGCGGGGTCACGTGACAAACGCACCAATTGGCGCGTTTCTTATTGAGGCAGTGCACCCGTGTTTTGGCCAATGAGAGGCCGTTTTCGTTTTCCTCCGGACTTTGCATAGTGGCTGTCATGGCGCCACCCGTGAGGTACTGCATCCCGGGTGAGTGAGCGATGCCCATACCGAGTCCTGGATAGGGACAGAGGCAGGAAGGCCGGATGGCCCACAGCTTCTGGGCACCCGTGGCTGATGCCGCGTTTTTTCCCGCAGGCGAACGTCTGTGTAACTTGGAGGAGGGCAGCCCAGGCAGCGGCACCTACACCCGGCATGGCTACATCTTTTCGTCTCTTGCTGGCTGCATGACGAAGAGCTGCGAGAACGGCGCGGTAAAGGGGGCGGCCCTCCATCTCCTCGGTCTCTGCCTTTCTCTTAGGCTGCCTTTCATTTCGCGGTCCTGGGGCAAGGGCACTATGGACGCATCTCTAGCGCCTCACCAGGAAGAGTTGGTCTCTTAAGCTTCTTCCATCTGTGGTCCCTGCTGCCGGGCACTTAGATGGCACCAGGGTGCCCGTCGTTTGGGGCACCCTTGCTTGTGTTGCTGACACTCGGGGAAGGATGCTGGGGGAAGAGCAGAGGCCAGCTCAGCCCTCTGTGAGCTGACTGCTGCCCGCATGTTGCCTACTTCTCTGGTTCGTCCACATCCCCACCGCACTCTGCAGTCTGGTCATACCGGCTTCCTTCAGCGTCGCTAGTGCCCTGAGCTCTCTTGCCCCGGGCCCTTGTGCCACACCACCTGCCTGGCGCCCTTCCCTCCTTAGCCTGTGTAATCCCTGCCTGCCCTTCAGATCGCCTAAGTCAGTGGTTCTCAACCTTCCTAATGCCGCGACCCTTTAATACAGTTCCTCATGTTGTGGTGACCCCAACCATAAAATTATTTTCGTTGCTACTTCATAACTGTAATTTTGCTACTGTTATGAATCGTAATGTAAATATCTGATATGCAGGATGTACTTTCATTGTTACAAATTGAACATAATTAAAGAATAGTGATTAATCACAAAAACAATATGTAATTATGTATGTGTTTTCCGATGTATGTGTTTCCCCAAAGGGGTCGCGACCCACAGGTTGAGAACCGCTGGCCTAAGTCTCACTCTCTCAGGGAAGCCCTCCTGAACCCTCTCCTTGAGGAAGGGAGTTTGGCTTTTGTTTGTTTAACACAAAGAATTGTACTCCTTTCCTTCCACGCACTTATCTCAGCATAGAATTAAACAGTTACATGTTCCCCACCAGACTCTTTCCCGACTTGACTCTAAGATTCATGAAAGCAGGTCTCACCACCATACCTTCAGTGCACAGCACAAGGTAAATGCTCAGTAAACATTTGTTGAATGCACAAGTTCCAGAGCCGAACACAGTGTTAGTTAACTCAGGATCGGATACACAGTCTTTGAAGGTGCAGCTTAAAGACAGGTAGGGACTAGAAAGAGGATTCAGGATTAAAACACGTAGGCGCTGGCTAACTAGACCTTGATTCTGCTTTATCGAAGAAACACACTCTCTGGCTTTACGTTCTTCCTCATCTGTAAAGGGAGAGGCTTTTCATTCAGTTTTGGGAATGTCCTTAACATTGGTAAGTGTGTTCATTTCCTAGGTATGGACATCTGTTGAGCATGTTCATATGTCAGGCTCATGCTGACCTCTAGGGATATGGTAATGAGCCAAATACACATGGTCTCTGCTATCAAAGGGCACAAGCCCAAATTGTAAATAAATAAATGCTCAAATTAATTTATGGTTACAAATGTGATGACTGCTTTAAAAGAATACTACCGGGTGCCATGAGAACGTGTCGTAGGTAAACCCAGCCTAGTTAGCGGAAGTGACATTTAACCAATCTAAAGGATAAATAGGAAGAGCTCAGTCCTGGCAAAAAGAACAGGTTGAACAGAGCTCCTCAGAGGGGAAGAAATTTAGTGAGCTGGTGAACTGAAGGCCAGGAGACCCAAACCATAATGAACAAGGGAGAAATTAAGAACATACGAGGTTCAAAAATACTATCTACCATATACCAACAGCTAATACCATGCTCAAAGAGAAAACTCTACAAGTATTCCCCTAAACCAGAAGCAAACAAGTATGGCCACTATTATATAACATTTATTTGGAAATTCTAGCCTGTATAATGAGAAATAGAAAGAATAAGCAGTATAGCTTTGGAAGAAAGAGTCAAATTATCCATGATTATAGGCAAGAAATTTTATACCAAGTAATTCCAAGAAAGTCACACTCAAAAACTTGTTAGAACTGATCTGAAATGGTTAGATTATGTCTTCTAACAGCATCCTTTTTTGTGGCCCTCCTATTTTCTAAAATTTCTAAGGCTTTCTGCTCTTTGCTATAAACGAATCTGTAGTCCATCTGCAGACCAAGACATTCCTATATTACACTCAAGCCACAAATACCTCTACCCAAGGCTTAGCCAGGATACTCACGTTTTATTGTTTTCCTTTCAGCTTCCTGTTGTGTCTGTGATGAGAGAAACAGAGTCCCAATTACTGCCAGATGTGGGAGCTATTGTAACCTGTAAGGTAAGTTAGTTCTAACGTCGCTACTTAGGATACCCACATCCAGTGCTGACATCATGATCATTGTAGAACTGCACTGTTCAATATGGTAGCCACTAGCGACATATGGCCGTTTAAAAGTAAGTAAATTAAAATTTATTTATCAGCGCCCTAGATAAATAAATTTGGCTCATTAGATAGAGCGTCAGCCTGCTGGCTGAAAAGGTCCTGGGTTTGATTCCAGTCAAGGGCACATGCGTGGGTTGTGGGCTCGGTCCCCAGTAGGGGGCATGCAGGTGGCAGCTGATCAGTTATTTTCTCTAATCATTGATGTTTCTATCTCTCTCTCCCTTCCTCTCTGAAATCAATAAAAAATATATATATATTTGAAAAAATTTATCAGCTTCACTACCCGAATTTCAAATTCTTAATAGCTACATGTGGTTAATGGTTATCATATTAGTCAACACAAAACATTTTTGTCACAGAAAATTTTACTGGACTGTGCTGGTCTAAAGATTTCTAGGATAATGATCAAGGCAGCCAAGTTCAGATTTGCATAGTTCTTTCATAGAACAGGTTCCCTGAGTATGTAGTTTTACTTGTATGGGAAACGGGCTCCAAAAGGTGATAAGAAGGTGTATCTTTGAATATCTGAGATGAGACCTTTTTCTGCAGAAAAGTGAAAAACTTTATACTGTTGCATTCCTGTTAAATATAAAGTCTTTAGGATGTTCCACGGGAAGTACAAATTAATGCTATACTGATCAGTAACTCTAGTACATCATCCCACCCTCTGCCAGGTTACATTAACTTGGAGCTCTTAGTTTCTCTCTTTATAACTTGCTCCAGCCGAAAAATCTATGTGTAATTCTGAAAATAACTGGAGAGGCAGTGATCCAAATATTATGCAGCAGCTGAAATGTGGACTTAAATTCCATCCACTCTAGGCCTCTTAGTAAGACCTGCTAAAGATCTCGATTTGCTATAATGCCCTGTGTCTATTTATATTAGACATCTGTGTTTTTCAAAATAATACTGTGCTATTTCATTTGATTCCTACAGTAATTCCATTGGCCAGAGTGGCTCTTATTCCACTTTATGCAAGGATAAGTAGGACTTAACTTGTCTTAAATTCTATACTTAGTAAGCTTGCTTAGACTGAAATCCTGATAATTCCTAGTTTATTGCTGCCTCCTTGAGCTGACAACTGCTAATACTCTAATGCTGATCTTATCTCTGTTCCATAGGTCTCTAGCATAAATTCACGCTTTGCCAAAGTACACATCCTGTATGTGGGGTCCACACCACTTAAGAACTCTTTTCGAGGAACTATCCGGTAAGAAGTATTTTTGTCTTCACATTTGCCTCAGCACCTGGAATAAGATTGGAATTTTTACGAACAATTACAGTTCCTCCTCCTGCTTATTTCTCTCCTCTCTGTACTTTGATTTGCCTCACGTATTGTCCTAAGAAAATACTGTAATATATGAGTTGGCACAAAAGGAAAAAGTAATGAGAAAAGGCTTAAGAACAAAGCAAAAAGAACTGAGCTAAGCTAGAGATTAGCAGTGTGGGATAATTCAGATCAAAGTAGAAAACACTTTAGGACAGCGGTTCTCAACCTGTGGGTCGAGACCCCTTTGGGGGTCGAATGACCCTTTCACAGGGGTCACCTAAGACCATCGGAAAACACATATATAATTACATATTGTTTTTGTGATTAATCACTATGCTTTAATTATGTTCAATTTGTAACAATGAAAATACATCCTGCATATCAGATATTTACATTATGATTCATAACAGTAGCAAAATTACAGTTATGAAGTAGCAACAAAAATAATTTTATGGTTGGGGGTCACCACAACATGAGGAACTGTATTAAAGGGTCACGGCATCAGGAAGGTTGAGAACCACTGCTTTAGGAAGTACCTTCCTTTCTTGAATTGAATTTAATACAGATTAAACCCAAGGATTGTAGGACATTACAAAGGTTAATGGATAAAATGGCAAATTTTTTTTCCCCTGTGGATTCTTTTTTCTTTTTTTCTGGGGGGGCGGAGAGGGAGGATTCTTTGAGAAGGGACAAACAATTCTTGTGAGCCAGATAAGCAAAGTTCCTTATCCTTTCTCGCCAAATCTGACCTGCTTTTCTCTAGTCAGAGGTATTGATCCTGCTGCTCTGTGTGATCCAAGAATGTGAAATGTGGTTTTCTCCTCTCTGTGAGGCCTGAGGATGCTTCTCCACCTTGATCCTCTGGGTGGCAGCTGGGTCCTAATTACATCTTGATCTCTGTTCTTATAGCTCTTTGTCTGCTAGCCATCTATGTGGTTCTGAACCTGTGGGTCTCGACCCCTTTGGGGGTCGAACAACCCTTTCACAGGGGTCGCCTAAGACCATCGGAAAACACATATATAATTACATATTGTTTTTGTGATTAATCACTATGCTTTAATTATGTTCAATTTGTAACAATGAAATTGGGGGTCACCACAACATGAGGAACTGTATTAAAAGGTCGCGGCATTAGGAAGGTTGAGAACCACTGATCTTCAAGATAATTCTTTCTCACAGATAATAATCTTTCTGTTAATTTTCTTTTTTTATAGCAAGGAAGATGTCCGAGCTACTGAAAAAGACAAGGTTGTTGGTTGGTTCTATTTTTTTTGGCTTTAGGACTCAATCCTTTTAAATTATTCCAGCGAATTTTAAAGATCTGTGGGAATGTGGAGTCCAAAGAATTTGAAGGTGTTCCCTACTAGAAAGTGTAGAATTCACCTCACTGTTCATTTCCTCTCCATATGAGTTTTCTTTATCCTGTTGACCCGAGCAGGGCTGGTTTACTTTTTGCCTTTGAACCCAGGTATTCATTCATTGCTATTTCCTCAGACTTACTCTGACCTACTCAGTTACCTATTGCCCAAGTCAGATTCCTGATCGAGTTATTAGATTCAAAATCTTTCATTTATATGATGATGCTGTAGAAGGAATAGAAGTTGTTGGTTGTCTTGAGTAATAATGACGTCTACCCTCTGGGATTAGCAAATAGACTGAGTCTCCCAGAGGGGTTAATAGTTTCTTGTAGACCTAATCTAGAGCTATCATGTAACACTCCTGTTCTTTCTTTACAGGTTGAAATTTATAAGAGTTTTCGCCCAGGTGACATTGTCTTGGCCAAAGTGGTATCCTTTATTTCCAGCAGATTTGTGAGCCTTTGTCAAAAGAAGAAATGGAAGTAGAGATACAACTCAAGTGGCTATGGGAGGGAAGACTTATAAGCTGTCATTTTCCTTCACCCATGTTATGTGACTAGATCTCCCTAGGTGATGCACAGTCCAACTACCTCCTGACCACTGCCGAGAATGAACTAGGAGTGGTGGTGGCCCACAGTGAGTCAGGTGAGTTGGTCCATGCTTCCACATGCTTACCTTTCCCTGGAAGCTATGTTTTGAGATTAGTCCATTGTTTCCTTTTGTTTGTCTTATTTTATAATTATTTAGGAAGCAATGTGAATGTAGATGCTGCTAAGATTAGAATGATTCTCTTATATAAATTAAGAAAAAGAGAATATCATAACTCCTGCTTATCCCTCCATAAGTCAGTGGAACAAACAAGGTTTTTTTCCGTACGAGGGGAGGTTCACCAGGTACCTCAGTGACACTTCAGTTCATACCCAGCTGTTTTCCCTTTTAGGTGTCCAGATGGTTCCCATCAGCTGGTGTGAGATGCAGTGCCCGAAGACCCATACTAAAGAATTCCGGAAAGTGGCCCGAGTACAGCCCGAGTTCTTGCAGACATAGGAAGCTACATTTTACCCCAAGGGAAGGGTAAGCTCTTTCCAAGAGTACATGCTATGAAAGTAACAACAAGGTGCCATTGTTTTATTCGCATTCCTGGGATCAGGCAACAACCAGCTCTAGAAGTGTCTGCCAGAAACTAACTCTGAAGGTGGAACATTTTTCTTCTGAACCTTTCAGTGGATTTCATTCTCCAGTGACAAATATTTCCTTTGGAGTCTACATAAGCCAACTGTACAATGTTGGAGATAGCCTATTCCTTCTGACAGTCTTATAAATACGTAATTTTGCTGTGACACGAAACATTTTTATTAAAAATATTTTATGGTTTCTGTTGTCTTGAGTTGGGAAAGGAATCTAAATGGTGCCATGACGTGGAGCAGGGGTTTGCCTGGTGGCATCCATTAACTGACATGTGTCAAGTGCATGCCTGCCCTGGACAAAGCCTGATCTCAGGTGTTTTTTATATTTTATGTTCTCTTTTAAGTACTTTTGCTAATTGAATACTTACTATGTGCCAGGCACTAGGTCAAGCACTTTATATACATTCCCTCATTTAGAGAGAATATGGTTTCCTGAATATTATAGGACACATGGTGATTCAGGTAGCATGGGGTAGTTGTGAAGTTATGTGGTAATCATAGTGTTACTGATAGAGGGAGAACTCCAGGAAATGTTTGTTAAATCTGAATTGAAAACAGGGATGCGGCACTATCATGTGAGGAGGTCAGGAAAGGATCTGTGACAGGAGGTAAAGGAATTAAAGAACTTAGATAGAAGTGAGGATATTCAAGGCAGAGAGAAGCCCAAGCAAAGTGCTGAAACAAACGAACACGTTTGAGGATGAGAATGGCATGAAGGTTAAGCATGGAGAGGTTACACAGGGTCCGGATGAAACGTGAATTATGAGATGTTAACTCATCTTGAGGTGTTAACTCAAGGATCCCACATCTTTTGTGTGTAGTGAGTGATTGAGGGTGAGCTTTGGAGTCAAGTCTCCAGTTCTAGCCTTGAGCAGTTTAGGTGGTTTTGTTATTTTGTTTGTTTTTAATCCTCACCCGAGGATATATTTTTCCAATGATTTTTAGACAGAGTGGAAGGGAGGGGGAGAGACAGAGACACATCCATTGGTTGCCTCCTGCATGCACATGACCAGGACCAGGGATCCAGCCTACACCCAAGATATGTGCCTAGGGTTACTATGTAGTCAAATAAAAACTAAACCTTGATTTAGTTGAACTAACGTCCTTCACCTGTTTCAGTATTTAGTAGCACATCTGGCAAGTTTCCACATCTCTTTCCGCCCATTTTCTTCTCTGTAATCTGGGGATGCCAGACCTTTCAGAGGTTGTCAGGATTAGAGATTGGCTGGCACAGAGGAGCTTCATTCTAGCTTAACAGATGTCACTTTTTCCTAGTGGACGAGAAAGGTCTTACAGGCTTTCTCATGTTCCAGTGACCTTTTCAAAGGCCTGAGAGAAGGTAAATGTGAGCATCCCTTCCCAATTGTGTATATAATGTAATTATTCTTCTGCATCAAGTCATTTTATGAGGTTTTGTGTAATTTTTGAGGATATTGACTGACAAGGCTAAACTTTAGGGCCCAGCCCTGGCCTAGTGACTGTTGGTTGGAGCATCTTCCCGATATTACAAGGTTGAGGGTTTGATCCCTAGTCTGGGCACGTAAGAACCAACCAATGAATGCCTAAATAGGTGGGACAGCAAGTTGATGTTTCTCTCTCCCCCTTCCTCTCTCTAAAATCGGTAAATAAAAATTGGCCATTTTGGCTCAGTGGTTAAGTGTCAGCCCGAGGACCAAAGGGCACTTCCCTCGGTTGCAGGTTTCCCAGCCCCGGGAGGGGTGCTGGGGGGGTAGGGTGCTAGGAGGGCAGGTGGGAGGCAACCAACCAATGTCTCTCTCCCCCTCCTCCCTCCCACTCTAGAAATCAATTGAAAATATCCTTGGGTGAGAACTAAAAAAAAACTTTAGGCCAAAAAGAAAAGTGTGAATCAAGTCTACTTGTTTTTTAAAAAAATCTGGTCAAGCCTTTACCTTACTCTAGAGAGCACAATAGTTTCCAAATTTGACTTTCCAGTCAAGGAGTATCTGGTAACCAGCACCACTGAGCAAGAGCTGTAGAGACCACAGGAATGGAGAGCTCAGCCAAGACCTGCTCCCCCAACCCCTCCAGCCTGAGGTGGAAAACAGTAATACACAATTTTGAACCAGGCTGTGTCAAGTTGTGACTGGTTGTCCTTAAGCTCTTGATCTGTCATACAAGGACTTGGGTAATGAAACATTTCAAGTTGAATGTTCAAGCTGATTTCCTCAGACAAGAGAGATTACACATCACACAGAAAATATTGCACATCACTCCTTTATTATACTGATCTGAAAAAGACTTAGTAGTTATGCTCAAAATGGGGCCACGTGGCAGGGCCAAGCAACTGGAACATGATTCAGAACTCACACAATAAGACACACCTGGACATGATCAAGAGACATTTCACTGCCAAGAGACAATAATGCCAGTGCTGGGGAGGGATTCTAAAACACAGCAGGATAACTCCTACAAGTCAAGGAGCTCATCCCACCTTGGTGTGAGGAATGGCTTATTTTGTGATGGCCACATGTGGGAATAGTTCAACCGCCACTGAAAACCCCAGAAGGGTTTTGTTTTGTATTATTTTATATAGATAGGCTTTTTTTTTTGTAAAAGTAAATGCAATACGTAAACATTCAGGATTGATCCCGATCTTCTGGAGCCAGCTTTTCTGGGGTCAAGGAGGAAATGTTTGTTTGAATCACCAGGCATTCATCTTCCACTGGAATGACTAGAGCCCCCAGTCAGTTCACCTGACTGCAGAATAACGCAGGACTGCTCTCAGGAACACAGAGGCTCTCTTGCCTCTCATTGGTCATGCCTTAACATGGCTCCTCCTTACCCCCCTACTTTCAAGCAGGTCCTTAGTAATAAACAAAACACTAGCAAAAAAACAAGAGTTATTACCTCTGGACTCTTAGACAAGATTCTCCGTTGGCTTAGACTGAGGACCCGTGCCCCAGAAGGGCCTTTCTGACTGGATTGCATGAAGGGAGTGGGTGCAGGAGACAAAATGGCTAACACAAAATTGGGAGCCACCAGTCCCCATCTGCAGCTACAACCTAAGATGCCTACAGATGTGGTCAGTGTGACATGTGCACAGGAGAGATGCAGAGGAATGGGATGGGAGGGAGGGTGTCCTTGGGAAAGTCGTCTGCCTGCTCGCCTTCACTTCCTGGCCTTGCCCTGGGCAGCCACAGCCTCCATGGCTTTGCGCACGGTCTCTTCATCCCCCAGGAACTGCATGGGCTTGATGGGCTTCAAGTTCTTGTCTAATTCATAGACAATGGGAATACCAGTCGGCAGGTTCAGCTCCATGATAGCCTCTTCAGAAAGACCTGAAAATACCCACCATGATTAGCCACATAAGATAGGACTCCACCATACCCCTTAGGTTCACTATTTATCCTCCAGGTGACAAAGGCTTTGGTTGGAATTAAAACAAGATGCCCTTTCTTACATTTGAAATAGCAATAATGATCTGTACCATATAGATGGATCTCCTAACACATGCCCCTAATATTTATTTCTCAGCCATTGAACAGCAGGAAAACATATGAAAGGTGTGTACCGCAGATCTCCTTCCCAAAGTGGGGTCCAGAAGCCCACAGTAGAGCGGGACTTAAATACATCTCAAATGTCCTACGTAGTCCATCAGCCTGCAGAAAATCAGATCTGGCCTCTAGGGCCTCAGGTGAAACAACTGAAGATGCAAATTGAGATGCATGTGTGAAACTGTACCAGGTTGTGATTAAGGAAAATTTTAGCAGCAGTTTCAACTGGCAATCCTAGTCTAGAAGTGGGCATCTCGAACTGTAATGTGTATCTGAATCACCTGGGTGATAGATGCACTTCTGAATCAGGTCTGAAGTGGGGCCTGAGGTTCTGCATGTGTAACAGGCACCCAGGGTTCCGGCCCCCTCTGCTTCTCCAGAAGGGGCTGAGGAACAGGGGACAGGTTGTTTCCTCCAGGAACCAATCAGACTCTTTCTAAGGCCGTCAATATGTCCAGCCCTTTCCAGGTTTCTTTCATACCAAGTAACTAAATCCCCGATTGTCAGTTCTCCTTTACCCCTCCTTGAGGGCCCCTCTGAAAAACGTACATACCTTCCAGATGTTTGACAATGCCCCGAAGGCTGTTGCCATGGGCTGCAATCAGTACCCGTTTCCCCTCCTTAATCTGGGGCACTATTTCTTCATTCCAAAAGGGCAGAGCTCTGGCAATAGTGTCCTTCAGACTCTCACAGGAGGGTAGCTGATCTTCAGTGAGGTCTGCATACCTGCGATCCTAAACAAAAAAAATCCAAGCTCACCAGTTATTAGCAGTTGTATCTGTTCTGCCCATTCCTCATCCCCTAAGGGGTCAAAGTGATGGGTCTCTCCCCAGAGCACAAAATACAGCTGAGAGCCTGCGAAAGAGACAATTATTATCCTGCCCCTTTCTCCCCATCACCCACTACTAGGAAACCTAACAGTTCAAAGAAAATACAGAAAAGGAGAAAAAGGCTCTTCCCAATTCATTTTATCTTACAATTGGCTTAGGAAGGACCTACACCTATAGATAGGTTTTACAAACTATGGCAGTGGAGATATAAAAAAAGGTATAAATTGTTTTTACATAAACAATCAACTAAGTCTTTTAACAAGTGAAGGCCATTCCTTGGAGAAAGGGGATTACATATAATTTATGAAGTGTTTTATCATAAATTACAAACTCAATAGGACTACACCACACTAATAAAAGCTAGAGTGAGGCCCAGATGCCCTGGCCAGTGGAGCTGGGTGGTTAGAGTGTCAGCCCACCAAGAGTCGAGGGTTCTACCCAGCGTGCGGGAGGCAACCAATCGATGTGTCTCTTTCACATTGCTATTGCTCTCCCTTCCACTCTCTCAAAATCACTGGAAAATATCCTCAGATGAGAAATAACCCTCCCTCCCCCCAAAAAAGAGTGGCCCAGATTCTAATCCCCTGGTCCTAGGTTGAGTGACCCAAACCTCAGTTTGTACATACCTTACTGATGTTGCTGTAGAAGGGATGGTCGGGCTCCATCGGTGGTGGTGGGATATCGTAAGAGCGCCTCCAGATCTTTACCTGGGCCTCGCCATGCTTAGCAGCAGTTTCTGCTTTGTTAAGACCAGTCAGACCCCCATAGTGCCGCTCATTGAGACGCCAGGTCCTCACTACAGGCAGCCACATCTGGTCAATGGCATCCAGCACAGTCCAGAGCGTCCGAATTGCTCTCTTCTGCACTGAGGTGAAGCAGATGTCAAACTCATAGCCGGCATCTAGAAATTGTAAGTTCAAAGTGGTAAGCTAATCAGGTCCACTCTGGAGTCAGAATTTTCTTACATATACGTACGGTAGTCCAAATGAAAAATATATGGCAAATATTTCATTTTGTATACACTAGCAGGAAAAGCAATATTCTACCTTCAGGAAGATAAAATTCGTTGACTTACATTACAGTTGACGAAGTACCTTCCACAATTCTTTCAAGAAAAGAATCCCAAAAACTTTGAATCTCTTAATAAATAAAATTTATAGAGGGCTCACCATCTATCAGGCACTGGACTAAGTACTTAGTGTTTTATTTAGTCTTCATAACAATCCTATGAGGTTACAATCCTTAAAACCTATTCTACCAGATAAGAAAAATATAGACTAGATGAGTTAAGCAAATTATGCAAAGACACAGCTATTACCTGAGAGATTAAAACCCAGGCTGTGTGTGATCCCAAAATCCAACTTATAACCACATCTCTAGCTTCCTCATCTCTAAGGTTCCTGATGTTTGTATTTTAGTTAGAACTATCACTTCTGACTGATAATTACTAATATATTTCAGCCCTCTCTAACCTCTGGTCTAGGGTAAGTGTGATTTTTGAACTCCCAACAATTAGGACACATCAAGGGCTCCTAAAGGATGCTGATAAAACTTTGTTGCATGAAAGCAGTATTTTCACTGTACACTATGGAAATCACATCACAACCTCTTCGTCCACGGTTCCTTTCTTCTGTATCAGTGTCAGCCTACTCCTGAGTATCCTGAGAAATATACATACCTAGGTCATCTGTTAAACCAAGGTTAGGAGATGCCATCCACAGGAGAGAGAGCAAATGCTGTGCACTGCCTGACTCATGTACACACAAATCTCTCCTCCACACAGTAGTTACTGAGGAGTGGCAGTCAAGAGTTATGTTGGCCCAACAAGTAGGTTACAATGATTAACCTTACTTCATGTTTCATGGAATATTATTCTCCCTCCCACTGTAAGGGGGAATGTGGCCCTTTCCTTATTATGTAGTAGCCCAGGGAAACGGTCCTCTTTTCCTCGGTGAGGCTACAAGACCCTCTTTGAAATTCACTCTTTCCTGAATACTGCCTCATACTGAAGTTGCCAACAGTCATTAACGAAATGTGAAGCGAATTTTCCTGCCAGTCATTCAACTGAGAAGGAGGCCAATGAGAACTATACTGATGGGGGAAGAGAGGCTTAGTCACTAGGAAACCACCATCGCCCACAAGGGAGTAGGGCACAGAGCTCATCACTGAGCCTCAGAACAAGTCCTAGTAGACTCAGTCACCATCTCCTCCTAACCGTAAGGGAAGGGAAGGCGCCCCCCAAAACAGCTGAGTCAGTAGGAAGCAACTACCCATAGTGCAAGCCTCCCATCTGAAAACCTACTGGTTATTTCATTATTTCACTGCAATTATTTTCAAGGGCAATGGAATACACAAATGGGGTACACACATGGGTCCCCAAGGAGAAAAGCATTTCCCCTTAGGACTCAATAGACTTCCTAAAGCTTATTCCTTTATCTTGCCCATCAAGCAAAAGCATAGCCGAGGACACTCTCAGGGATGGATTTGGGGGGGTGGG
>NW_005371709.1:2758640-2760469 GCF_000412655.1 Myotis brandtii
GTGTGGACTCCATCCTGCTCCAGGAGTAAGACTGCGTGGGGCAACCCAGTTCTCACTAGCTTCCTCCTGAAATCAGATTCGTCTATAAACCCTACTATCACTTAAAGGCCTGGTAAATTTAATGTGTTTATTCTAGGTCTTTTATATTATTAGATAATTAGTAATGGTCTTCATCATTCAGAGTTTCCGCTTTTAGTCTTTCATTTATTAATATAATAATCTGTAATGCCCATAATAGGTATTAAGATTTTAAATGGGACTTTTTAAAACTAATGCTACCAACATTTACTTAAAAACTGAAATAGGCCGAAACCGGTTTGGCTCAGTGGATAGAGCGTCGGTCTGCGGACCGAAAGGTTCCAGGTTCGATTCCGGTCAAGGGCATGTACCTGGGTTGCAGGCATATCCCCAGTAGGAGATGTGCAGGAGGCAGCTGATCGATGTTTCTCTCTCATCGATGTTTCTAACTCTCTATCTCTCTCCATTCCTCTCTGTAAAAAATCAATAAAATATATTTTTTAAAAAAAACTGAAATAGGCTCTGTTATTTTAAGAGAGATTACAAATTCAACCTTTTGACGAGTCTTAGAGGACAGCCACAATGTCTGTCCTGGGCTAATCAGCAAACTACCACAGACCCAGACAGTTCTTTCTGGCGGCTGCAGGGGAGAAAATGGCCTCCTTCGCCAGCACTTTCCCTTTCCCCGCCCCCCTACACAGTATGAGACCATCCCCAAGTATCCACACGTCTGCAGCAAGACTGCATTTCCCACACTTTCCAAACCTTTGCTCTATTTCCAAAGGATCTACAGTGAAGGCAAGAAGCTAGAGAGGGCAACCTGGGGCCAAACACCTGTCCCACATCAACCAGGCATCAGTGACCTGGTTTCTTTGTCCAGGGGTTAGAAGGGAGCAAGGCCAGACCTAGCCAAGCACCTCCTCAGTCCAAAGATTCTTTGGCTGCTGGCAGCAGGGAATGCTCCCTCACCATTCCAAAATCACAGCCCTGCCTGCCACAGGGGCAACCCTGCTAGACAAGCTTATCTCACCGCCACATCCACCTTTGCCCCGCGTCCTTGGCCAGCAGCCTACCAGCTCGTCACACCTTCCCCTTACTCAACCCAGAACTTAAGCCAATGCACTGGACTAAGAAGATATGACCTTGGACAAGTCATCTTTCCAGTCCTCACTATCCCAACTCTAAGAGGGCCAGGAAAGGATGGGAAGGAGGGGCAGAACCTCTGTGTATTTTACGGGGCTGTGGAGAGGATCAACTCAACTCATTCATTCATCCATTCATTCGCTCAATTACATTTGCGGATGCATTTTGTGTACAGCATTTGTAGAACGCCGCTGAGCAGCAAAGGCCTACACAAGAAAGGGGTTTCTTGGTGAACTGATGCCTGCTGGACTCCCCCCACCCCCCGCCCCAGCAAAGCGTCACTCCTCCCACGGGGGAGATAAGCGTGTGCCTTGTGGCTTCCCTAGGCTCTGCAGCAGCCTCTAGAGGAGACTTGGTTACGGATGCTGGGAGACACCGGGCATCCAATGTAACAACCCGTCCGGGAGTTACTAAATGCTCAGACTAGAAAGGAGAATTTCGCAAGGCGATGTCGCGGAGAGCACCGCCGGCTGCCGGGTGGCCACCCCGGTCCACTTCCTGGCACGAGGCCCCCACGCTCTCCTGGGTGACCTTGAGCAAGCCGATTACCCACCCTGGGCCCATTTTCTCAACTGCAAAACACACTGCTGGAGAGATGGAGCCCAGGGTCTCGGCCCGCTCCGGGAGGGCGCGGGGACGAGCCAGGCGGCTCCGATGGAGCAGTGCAC
>NW_005371709.1:2760970-2780210 GCF_000412655.1 Myotis brandtii
TGGGAAACACACCCTGCCCTCCCAGTAGAGCGATCATTCATAAGCCTTTTGTTGTCGTAAAATGGCCCTTATCGTTTGAATCGCACTTAGCTCCGCCACACGCAGATTTTGAATCATACACGCATCTTCACGCTTTCAGTTCATTTGCTCTGCATCTTTGGGCAGTTCGTGTACCCTCGCCCAGCCTCATCTGTAAATGGGCATCATAAACGCTTAGCTCGTGCCTACCTGGAAGATGCTCGGTAAATAGTTGTATTGCTGTCATTTCCGTGGACACTGGTCTATTTTACACCTGAGGAAACTGGCTCTGACTGCAGGTTCCAAAGCCATGCTCTTTTAAAAAAATTTTTATTTTATTTTTTTATTGATTTTAGAGAGAGAGGGAGAGGGAGAGAGATGGAAACATCAATGATGAGAGAGAATCATTGATTGGCTGCCTCCTGCAAGCCCCCTATTGAGGATGGAGCCCGGGCGCGTGCCCTGACCTGGATTTGAGCTAGGGACCCTATGCTCTATCCACTGAGCCAAACCCACGGCTAAAGCCATGCTCTTTTGAACACAGAGCTGTTTATCCCACACTTCCTAGTTTCTCACAGCCTTTAGACCCCCTGGACCTCCAACAGAGAAGCAAATAAACCCTAAGCCCTTCCAAACATTCCAGCAAGTGGAGTCTCCGTCTGTTCCTCCCCTACACCCAATTAGCAGGTTAAATATGTGCTTATCTGGACAGCTCTGTGCTGCCCATGCCAGAGTGAAATTGTGCTGTGTTTTGACAGAGTCTAGAAAAGGTTTTAACACATATTTATGAAGCAAATACTATGTGCCAGGCAGTGTCATAAGTGCTTTACAAACCTTAACTCATTTACTCTTCACATCCTCATAAGGATCCTATGAAGCAGGTTTTCCCATTACTGATGAGGAAAGTGAGAGATGAGGTCATTTGTCCAAGGTTACAGGAACCAGGATTCAAGCCCAGGCTGGCTGGCTCCCAAATCCAAGCACACATAAGACTGGCTTGTAGATAAATCATCGTAATAGCCACTGTTCGTCTAGTGTGTCAAGTTTTTACTGTATTATCTCAACCCTCCAGCAATGTGTACAATGTAGGGACTGTAATAGCTCCATTCCACAGATAAGGAAACTGGGATCCAGAGTAATAATTTGTCCAAAGTCACATCTCAGAAGTGGACGAGAAACCAGGATTCAAGCCCAAGCAGTCCAATTGCCTAGTATGTACTCTAACCACAGTGCTCCACTGCTTCTATCCTCTGCAGCAGGGAGAAGATGGAATTCAGTGACTGGGATGAATCCTGCACAAAAAGCTGTACCTGGGGCTCACAAAAATCCCAGGGCTGCAAAGTAAGAACCGTGTGGAAGGACACCAGGTGTGACTTCCTCTTAGGAAGTTCTCCCTCTGGTCATTCCTGCTGCTTGGTCATCCCAAACCTGATGCCCAGGCCCTCCAAGGAAGAGCTTAACATTGGCTTTTCAGACTGCACTTTTTGTCCCTCTGCCTTGACCCTACTGTACCCTCCCAGTCTAACTCCTACCATGTTCCTTTCTCCTCCCCCTGCTCTCTGCTTCTATTCAAGATTTCTAAAATTATGTCTAGCCAGGACCTCACATTTCTATAATGAGTAGAAAGTATGAGAAGGGGAAATCTGAGTTCAAATACGTCTCTGTTTCTGCTTCACTGTGGGGCCTAAGATGAGTGGCTTAACGTCTCATGCTCAGTTTCCCCATCTGTAAACTGGGTCAATAATCCTATATAATAAAAGCCTAATATGCTAAGTGTCCAGTCATCTGGTCGGCTGTTCAACCAATCAAAGCATAATATGCTAATGATATGCTAAAACTGCTCAACCACTCCCTATGACGTGCACTGACCACCAGGGGGCAGATGCTCCGACTGGTAGGTTAGATAGCTGCTGGGATCTGGCCAATCAGGACTGAGCAAGATGGGCCGGACATGCCCTGGAGCCCTCCTGCAGTCCCTCCCTGGCTAGCCAACCTCCCTCATCCCTCCCCAGTCCCAATAGTGCACTGGCGGGATCCCTCGGCCTGGCCTGTGCCCGCTCACAATCCAGGACCCCTCAAGGGATGTTGGAGAGTAGGTTTTGACCCGATCCCGCAGGCCAGGCCGAGGGACCCCACTGGTGCACGAATTCGTGCACTGGGCCTCTAGTCATATTTATATGATTATGTTGTGAGAAATAAAAGAGATGATGTGTGGGAAGCACTTAGCTCTGTACCTGGTAAATAGCCATAAATAACAACAAATATATTATTTTTTAAATATATTTTATTGATTTTTTACAGAGAAGAAGGGAGAGGGATAGAGAGTTAGAAACATCGATGAGAGAGAAACATCGATCAGCCACCTCCTGCACACCTCCTACTGGAGATGTGCCCGCAACCAAGGTACATGCCCTTGACCGGAATCGAACCTGGGACCCTTCAGTCCATAGGCCGACGCTCTATCCACTGAGCCAAACTGGTTAGGGCAACAAGTATATTATTAACATATTAATAATAAACATTATTAGCAGTGTGAGCAAGGAGGCAAAAAAAAAAAAAAGATTTAATGAAGGGTACCATTTCAAAGGATGTGAGTCTGGAGGTCCATGGACAGACTTCCCTTCCAGAAGGATGCCTGGCAGGGGGGGGCTTGCTCAATGGGGTTGGAACTGAGATAAGTAGGATACGTTGGGCAGGAGGCCAGGGGCATCTGTGCCAACAGTCCTGAGAAGGAGCTCAGGAATCCCTCTGCCTCCTGAAGGAGTCTCTCATCTCCTTGGAATCTGAGGAACTCTGATAATTTTACAAACCTCACAGGATATCTACTTTGATCATCAGAGTTTTGTGGGGGTTTTTAATGTATGCATCAGATCTACTCAAATAGAAATTCCTTGAGGATGGGCATATGCATTGAGCATGATGCCTTTCCCTTGATAGATTCCCTCAGGATCTCTGAGTGTCTGACCTGGAAGAGACCTTGAAAATCCTCAACTGCAAGCCCCCACCTCCTGGCATCCCCAGTTCTCATGTAACAGATGAGAAAGTGAGGTGAACCTTTCAGAAGAGCAGGAGGTAAGCAGGGACCATGGTCATCAGTAAGAAGTTAGAGATGACCAAGGATAAGGGCCCCCAAGTTGGGGCTTGCTGTGTCAGGAAGAGAGAGGCAGGAGCCGAGAGGGGGTGGGGTGGGTGGAGATGAGAAGGACTGTTGTGAGGACCGTCAAGGCTTTGCAGATGGAAGCCATGATTCCTGGGCAGAGATGGGGATCCATTCAACATCTATTGCAGCATCAGAAATCTGGGAAGAGCCCTAGCTGGTTTGGCTCGGTGGATAGAGCATCAGCCTGCGGACTGAAGGGTCCCGTGTTCGATTCCGGTCAAGGGCACATGCCCAGGTTGCAGGCTTGATCTCCAGTAGAGGGTGTGCAGAAGGCAGCCAATCAATGATTCTCTCTCATCATTGATGTTTCTATCTCTCTCTCCCTCTGCCTTCCTGTCTGAAATAAATAAAAATATATTTAAAAAAAAAAGAAATCTGGGAAGAAGCTTAGAGCCTATCAAGCCAAGGTGAGTTCTCAAATGTCAGTAAGGGTGAGGATAAACCAGTGTGTTTTGCCTGCCACTACATTTTTTCTTTAATTTTAACTGTTATCTCTACTGAACACAAGGCACACAGACATTTGTCAGGCTGATTCCTGGGTTGAGTCTGGGTGCATTCACGTATTCTAAGAACAAAGTAAGTGCAAGGGGCTCAGATCACAGAATAGCCTGAGACTCCTAACTAGGTCACTGCCCTTCAGGGAGCAACTACGGCTAATACGTCCCCTTCCTGCAGGAAGTATGAGCTTGGGCATCTGTGCTCCAGAATCCTCTTAGCTGTCACCTCCTGGGTCAGAGGCACTCATCTATGACAGAGCCTTCATCTCTGCCAAGGGCCTCCAGACAGCCTCTAAATCTTTAAGGCAGATAGCTTCCCTTCTAGCTTTAATTCCTCAGGCCTCAGGGAAATTCTCAGAATTCTAACAGCTTTCTTTAAAATATTTTTAAATTAATTTTAGAGAGAGGAAAGGAGAGACAAAAAAAAAGAGTGAGAGTGAGAGAGAGACATCAATTTGTTGTTTCACTTACTTATGCATTCATTGGTTGCTTTTTGTAGGTGCCTGATCGGGAATCAACCAACAACCTTGGTCTATGGGGACAACGCTAAACAACTGAGCTGCCTGGCCAGGGCCAGGTCCCTAAGGGCTTTCAAACAGCCAGCTTATTGTTTAAGCCGTGACAAAAAGCTCAGATTAGGATAATCAGAGGTCACAGCATATTGTCCTCCACTATCCCTTAAAACAATAAAGGCCTCTTTGAGCCTTCCCTTCCCATTTATTTTTGCCACAGAAGAGTATCTCCCTGATCAAGTACCAATCGTGGAGTGAAAGACCTCCATGAGGTGACACTGAGCACAGAAGGCACACAGCATGGAGAGTGAAGCAGAAAAGCAGAGGAAGCCCAGGATCCCGAAGTCTCTGTGGAGCCACCACGCCAGCCTGCACTTCCCACCTGCCTCCCTATTTCCTGGATATGAAAGAATTAACCCTGGGTGTTTAAGCCATGGTAGCCAGGAGTCTGTTATGGCAGCTGAAGATTTTTCCCTACCAACACAGAAGTCCTGACCAGAATGAGGGGCAGGGGCTTGAAGTGGTTAGTGAAGAAAGGTTTAATTTGGGGGAAAGAATGCATTTTCAGGCATCAGGATGCCAGGTTAGAGTGGAGATCACGGTGTTTCTCTTCACCCAGACTCCCTTCTGTCAGGTGGGGAAAGGCGGGCTCCCCCTTGGGGACAGTCTCTACCTTTGTCTGCCATTCTCAGTTTCCAGTCCTTTTCATGCTGGGAAGGAAACACACACACACACACACACACACACACACACACACACACACTTCCTCTTTAGCACATTAGGCCATTTGCTCCTTCCCTCAGACTTACTCTAGGAAGCCAGCTCTTTTGCTAAAAGCTCTTCTTTGACCAAATAAAATGTTAGTGCCCCTAGGAAGCTGAGGGCCACTCGGTCTTCTGCAGCAGTGATGTGCCATGCATGTGGCTAAGCATTCTGCACACAATATTTCATTTAAAAATTTTTTTAACTGATTTCAGAAAGGAAGGAAGAGGGAGAGAGAGAGAGATAGAAACATCAATGATGAGAGACAATCATTGATCGGCTGCCTCCTGCACCGCGGCATGTGTCCTGACAGGGAATCAAACCAGGACTCCTGGTTCATAAGTCAATGCTCAACCACTGAGCCACGCCGGCCACGCACACAATATTTCGTTTTAGACTCAGAACAGCAACCTCATTTTTTTTTAATTTTTAAAAATTGATTTCAGAGAGGAAGGGCGAGGGAGAGAGAGACAGAAACATCAATGATGAGAGATAATCATTGGGGATCCTCTACTGGGGATCAAGCCTGCAACCCAGACGTGTGCCCTTGTCTGGAATGGAACCTGGGACCTTCAGTCCACCGGCCAACGCTCTATCCACTGAGCCAAACCAGCTAGGGCAGCAACCCCATTTTTAGATGAGACTGTGGCTCAGAAAGTTCAGCCACCTGCCCGTCACACCTAGGATGTGTGGGCTTTAGCACAGCTGTGGAAGGAAACGCTCTGGAGCAGCTGCACTTCCATCGCCTTGGTCATGATGGGCTGCCCAGGGTGATAAAGGCCTCTCCCTCCCCCAGAGCTTGGCACCCAGACCATCCACTTCCTCTTTGGGGCAAGAGGCTAGGCCTCAACTTCCCTTTCCTCCTGCCCCGTGTCATCACAGATTACAGCCCCACTGACCTAAAAATGGCCTTCCTGCTCCCCTTGGGCTCAGTGCTTTGGGTGCAGCACCCCTGTTCCCTCCACATGAGCCTCACAGATGGTTCTGAGAGCAGTGCTACAGAAGGGGCTCCTGGGCTTAGAGTTGGATCTCGTGGCTTCTGCCCATTGACCGACTGAGCGATCTTTGGGGTATCACTGAACCCCATGTTTCCCCATCTGTGAAATGAGGACATTCACTCTGCCCTCCTCGCTTAGATAACAAATGAGAAAGTGTTCTGGATCCCAAGTAGAGTTTTTTGGATAAAAATAATTAGTACCCACTTACTGTCGACTCACTATGTGCAGAGCAGTGTGCTAATAAACACTTTATAATTACAGGTCTTATCTTGTCTAGTTCTCATAAACCCTATGGCTTCTTATCTCCACTTTACAAGTGAGGAAAACTGAGGCTCAGAGAGGAATGTGACTTGCTCCAAGTCACACAGCAAGTGGTAGTCCTTGGATTCTAACCCAGAGGGTGTAACCAGGGGACCCATCCTACAGGTGTGAGTGGTCCTCATTCACTATCTGTAGTGTGGCTAATCATGGCAATGGCCAATGCTTCCGAGTGGAAGATGTTGCTAGAATTCAGGGTTGGGGAGGTTGGTTCTTTACCAAAAAAGTGAACCCTGGGGTGCAGGGTTGGGAGAGTCTCTGTTCATCTGTTCTCTCACCACATGCTACCTGGAGGAGGCTCTGAGCAGTTATCTCAGGATGGAGGGCCAGTAGTTCGCCAATGCCCATTCCAGATTAGTGGTTCATCCACAGGCTCTATCCAGTGTGATGCAGACTCATTTGGAAGCCAGCAGGTGTCTCTGCCTAGAGAAAGGATGGGAAGGCTGTCATGACCATGGGCCTCTTCATCTCCCCATCTGATTTGCAAAATCCCAGCCTGCCTGGTTGGTATTGCTGCCTCTTTGTAGGGTTTTACCCTTAACTAGCTTTTTTTATTTTATTTATTGATTTATTAATATATTTTTATTGATTTCAGAGAGGAAGGGGGAGGGAGAGAGAGATAGAAAGAAACATCAATGATGAGAGACAAAGAAACATCATTGATCGGCTGCCTCCTGCATGCCCTCTATGGGGGATCGAGCCCACAACCTGGGCATGTGCCCTGGACCGGAATCGAACCTGGGACCTTTCAGTCTGAAGGCCAATGCTCTATCCACTGAGCCAAACCGGCTAGGACCAGAAATTTATTTCTTACAGTTCTGGCAACTGGAAGTCTGAGATCAGGGTGCCAGCATGGTTGGGTAAGAACCTGCTTTCTATTTCATAGTCATTGCCTTGCTCACCGTGTCTTCACATGGTGGAAGGAGTTGGGGATCTCTCTGGACTTTCTGTTATAAGACACCAATTCCATTCATGAGGGATCCATCCTCAAGACTTTTAAGGACCTCCCAAAGATCCTACCTTCTAATACTATTATTTTTGGGAGTTAGGATTTCAACGTATGAATTTTGGGGGAACACAAACATTTAGATCACAGTGTTATTGGTGGAAGTAGAGTTCTTAGGGTGCTGTGGGGGAAAAGAATTTCCCAAGGCCCCCACAGGAGTATGGGGTATCATGGGTTTTGTGGAAAGCTCTCTTGATGATGTAAGATTAAGGGAGTTTCTCTCCAAGGTCTCATCTCCATCGGTCCTGCC
This sequence comes from Myotis brandtii, assembly GCF_000412655.1. NCBI lineage: Eukaryota > Metazoa > Chordata > Mammalia > Chiroptera > Vespertilionidae > Myotis > Myotis brandtii. Next base: position 2,768,492 of record NW_005371709.1, read on the forward strand.
ATGGAAGAAGTCCATCTTTTCTTTAGCAGGGCCAGGATTAAGGCCACTGCCTAGACTCTCAGCTGCATATTAAAGCACAGTCCAGTCCAGCATCTGGTTAGCTTAGCTTGTGTTCCCAGCTGCCGTCCATTGCAAGTGAAAGAAGCTGGATGTAAAAACTTTGTTGACTTCTGGTTCATTTTGAACAGCGATTTTCAACCTTTTTTATCTCATGGGACACATAAACTAATTACTAAAATTCTGCAGCACACCAAAAATGCTATATTTTTTGCCCATAGGACAAAAAAAATAGGTATAATTTTGATTTATTCACAGGGACAGTTATTGTTGCATTGGCTGTTGTCATTTTTTTTTTATTTGACAACCTAAGGGAAAAGAGGTCAGTGCCTCTGGCTAGTCGTGTATTGAATGTTTTTTAAATTCTTGCAATACACGCCAGTGTGCCTCTGTGGCACAACAGTGTGCCATGGCACACTGGTTGAAAATCACTGATTTAGATTGACTTTCAAAGTGTCTTATTAATAGGAGCTAAAAAAATTGTAAAATGACTGTTTAAAGCCTAACCAGTCAAAACCCACCAGGATCAAGTCTTAATCTGACAAAATCAGTTTTTGGTTTTTTTTTATTTGAAGTGAGGGAGGGAATTCCTCACAAAAGAGGGGAGGGTAGCATCTTTTGTAAGGTTTGGGTTCTGGCTAAAAAATTTGGGGGCGGATTGCAGGGAACTGAGAATGAATTCTGGATTGGTTGCTGGTTCTGAAGTGGAATTAGAAGAGGAAATTAACAAGCATGGATTGAGTGCTGTTCATCTGGCCAGGACAGGCTAGCAGGGGTGGGCAAACTTTTTGACTCGAGGGCCACAATGGGTTCTTAAACTGGACCGGAGGGCCGGAACAAAAGCATGGATGGAGTGTTTGTGTGAACTAATATAAACTCAAAGTAAACATCATTACATAAAAGGGTACGGTCTTTTTTTTATTTCAATATAGAACAGCCAAACGAGCCGGATCCGGCCCGTGGGCTGTAGTTTGCCCACGGCTGGCTTAGCCCAAGCATGTCAAACTCTCGGCCCTCGGGCTACATGTAGCCCACAACGTATATTTCTGCAGCCCAGCAAATATAACAGTATGTAAGAAACGTTTTAATAAAAAATTCATAACTTAATTTTTACAATATCCTGTTATACATAATTATTAATAACAAACTACAACGTTCGTTAATGACTGATTACTATAATAGTGTTGCATTCATTTCCCTTATGCACTTTACGCGCAGGTGCACCATTTCTCTCCACTAATACTAGCAGCGAATATTTTAGCAGCCGATGGCCACGTTATTAGTCTTGGACTGACTTGTTTGGTGTGTGCAACAGGAAATATTTCGCTTTCAGAGAACAAGAAAAGTAAGTTTATTTCTGTTACGCTTATTAATTTGTGCAGTTATTCAGTGTCTGGTAAGTTAATGTTCAAGAACAAATATTAATTTTTATTAAAATCTATTATTTTATGTTAACAATTACTGTTATTTCTGCCCTTTGTATTCAGCATGTCTCTCATCGAAATAAACCTACATTTCTATGAAAATTGAAGCTTTTGTTTTTTTGCAGCCCACATAAATTTAAACCTTGTTTATTTGGCCCGTGGTAGCCTTTGAGTTTGACATGCTTGGCTTAGCCATTGGGTATCGCCAGTAATAAATGAAAATAGGTAAGCAGGTTTAGAGCATCACTCACGGTTTTTTTCTCTTTTCAGCCAAACTGATTTTTTGCTCTTTCAGGTTTGGCCAGGTTTTGACTCTTTCAAATAATGTTTCTATGCTTAACTTCTGAAATTAGGTTTTAAAAAATATAAATGTAAGTTGGTTTGTTTTTTAACCTGCAAAGGAATTCCAGTTTTATATGGCTCACCCCTGTGGCCAAGAACCGTGGCCCTGGCGTAGGAGTGGAGGGGATTCCTTAGCAACACAACTTCTTCCTGAACGACAAATCTCCGAGGCCCTCCGATGAATCCAGAGTCTGGAGGAAACGTAGAACCGGATGTTGACTGTTTTGCTATGGCAACGGCCGCACATCCGGAAGTGGCGCCAGAGGAAGAGGAAGCGGAGCGGGCTGAGAACCCACGTGGGTTCTCCGCGTGTTGCTGCGTCCCTGGCAGCCGGTCCTTTAAACTTAGCCGACATGGGTCGTTCCGGGAAGCTGCCCTCCGGAGTCTCGGCCAAGTTGAAACGCTGGAAGAAAGGCCATAGCAGCGACAGCAACCCCGCCATCTGCCGCCACCGCCAGGCCGCCCGCAGCCGTTTCTTCAGCCGGCCCTCAGGTAGCGGAGAAAGGGTCTGGCCCCTCTGGCCCAGGCATTGGTCCTGTCATGGACTGTCAGGCCTGGAGCCGGCTGTACAGGCCTATTTAACAGCTGCGTAAACTGAGTCCACAGCAGGGAAATGACTTGTCTAAGGGTGTCGGAGTTGGCGCTCGTGGCTATAATTAATCTGGTGGCTCTTCTCAAAGCGTTTTCACCTTCATTTATGTTCCATGCCCCTGAGTGCAGCCCCCAGCCGGTTCCCACCGGCGCTTCTGCCATCAGGACAGAGAAGCAGAAACTTTCACCAGGAGGGTTCCCTTTTTGGCTTTTCTAAGTTCTAGGCGTACAGTGGGCTGATGAGAAAGACCGCGTTCAGAATTCAGCCTCTCGGGTTGGGTTGGGGGCCTGGATTCCACCGGTTCGTTTCTTACAGGTGATGCTTTTTCTCCTGGACAGAAGGGTAGAAGTTGGGGTCTTACTTTGTGCCTCGGGTTTGCAGGAAAGAGCGACCTGACAGTTGATGCGTTGAAGTTGCACAATGAGCTGCAGTCAGGGTCCCTGCGCCTGGACAAGAGCGAAGCCGCGGAGGCGGCTATGGAAGACGAGGAGGCGCCGGCTCTCACGGAGAAGTCCTCGGCCACCTTCCTAAGCGGCCTCTCGGACTGCACTAACGTCACCTTCAGCAAAGTGCAGCGCTTCTGGGAGTCCAACTCGGCCGCCCACAAGGAGGTAGCGGGGAGGGTCAGAGGGTGTGGGATGATAGGGAAGAGGGGCCAGACGCATGCTTGTTATTTCCTTGGTGTCTGGTGACAGCAGCTGGGATTTCTGGATGATGCGTCACCTCTCCGACCCTTGGTGTTCCCTACTTATTACTTCTCCTGGGGCAGGTTCCACTTTCTGCTTTTTCTAACAGCATCTCCCCTGCTCAAGTGTAAAGTCCTTCATGGGAGAAGTATTTCCCATTCTTCTCTTCAACTGTAGCTAAACAGGATTTTTTACAAAGAATATTTTTGAGAAACATTTGTCGAATATTTCATGCCAAGTAACGGGTTGGAAAATGTTACTTATGTAACAACTAAATTTACTATTTTTAGTTTATATTTTCAAATTATGTATATTTATACCTTTTCATTGTTTAAATGAAAAATGGCAGCGTGCTCTCCTTCTCGGGAGCACGCTGAGCCTTTCCAGTCCCCTTTGGTTTCCCCCAAAACATTACCTTTGCCTTTCCATCTCCTAAGCTCCAAGGGCCCTTCTTTTGCTTCTGTAACTTGTTTCCTAAGCTTAAGCAGCCCATCTGGCTCACTTCTATCTTTTTAACTTTCTAAATAAACTTTCTCTTATAATTTAAAAAAAAAAAAAGAGCCCTAGTCAGTTTGCTCAGTGGTTAAAGCGTCAGCCTTCAGACAGAAGAGTTGCAGGTTCGATTCCCAGTCAAGGGCACATTCCTCTTCCTCTGGTAGCAGGTTCGATCCCCGGCCCGGACAGCCAATTGATTTGTCTCTCACATGTCTGTCTGTCTGTCTGTCTGTCTCTCTCTCTCCCCCCTCCTCCCTCCCTCCCTCCTTCCCTCTCTTCCACTCTTTCTAAAAATCAATGCAAAAATATCCTTGGGTGAGAATTAAGAAAACAAAAAAGAAAGAAAAATGTCAAAATTATAAATGTTAGCAAAATGATGTGAGTAGAATGAAATGTGAAAGTTGTTTTACCAACTTCTTCGTGGTGGCTACTGTTAATGGATCATTATATATCTCCCTAGACCCCCCTGTCCAACAGAAATGTAATACAAGTTATAAATATAATTTTAATCTCCTCGTGGCTATGTTAAAGGACATAAAAAGCAGGTGAAATTAATATTTTTTTAAATCCTCACCTGGGGGTATGTATGTTCTCATAGATTTTTTTTAGAGAGAGAAGAAGGGATGGAGGGAAGGAGAGGGAGAGAAAGAGAGAGAAACATCAGTTGATTGATTCATGTACCCAGGGATTGAACCTGAAACCTTTAGGTGTATGGGACAATGCTCCAACTGACTGAGCCACCCCGCCAGGAAATTAATCTTAATAATATACTTGATTTTACCCAGTATATCCAAAATATAATTTCAATATATAACCAATGTAAAAATAAGATGCTTTACATTTTTATCATACTAAGTCTTCAAAATCTAGTATGTATTTTACCCTTAAAATCTCCATTTGGATGCTATATCTTTGTTGGAAATACTTGATTTGCATTTTTTAAAAGTATATTTTTACTGATTTCAAAGAGGAAGGGAGAGGGAGAGAGAGATAGAAATATCAATGATGACAGAATCATTGATTGGCTGCCTCCTCCATGCTCCCTACTGGGGATCAAGCCCGCAACCCGGGCATGTGCCCTTGACCGGAATCGAATCCATGCCACAGGCCGATACTCTCTCCACTGAGCCAAACAGGCTAGGGCTTGATTTGTATTTAGAGTTTATAAAACTTACAGTTGCAAAAGTAGATTCATGTGTATATATACAAGTTCTAAATCTGTGTTTTCCAGTAACTAGACCAAGTATTTGTTTTTACATTTAATTAAAATTTTAAAATTAAAGATTCAGTTCCTCCATCACACTAGCCACATTTCAGATGCACAGTAACCTCTTGTCAACATTACTGTTCTAGACTTTTTTGTATATTTTATCTACATTTTGTTTAGGTTTATATTTTATATGTGGTGTTCCACAACTCCCGCTCCCCCGCCCCCACTAAACAATAATTCTGTGTTAATGTACATAGTTGTTCCTTATTCTTTTCAATAGTTACATAGTATTTGAGTCTGTCATTAGTTATTAAATGATAATAGTATCATATTAAATCCCCTTGGTGGCTGCTTGGTTGTTCTAATTTGTTGCTGCGGTAAACACACTTGTACATAAAATGCTCACACGTTTGTGCAGGTATTTCTATAAGAGATAGCATCATAGGGGTGGAATTTTGGCAAATATGTTCTAAGCTTCCTGTGTGCTGGGCTCTGTGGTGTGTACCTCTGTCTCTGAATGCTGCTCAACCTCTGGGCTACCCGAAGGTTAATCTGTGAAGCAGCAAGGAAACGAGGAGACCGTCGGGTGGGTTAGATGTGTAATAGATGTCACAGGTGCCTTCTCCTTCGTGCGCAGATCTGTGCGGTTCTGGCTGCTGTCACAGAGGTGATTCGCTCCCAGGGAGGGAAGGAGACGGAGACTGAGTACTTTGCAGCCCTGGTGAGTGGGTGTGACTTGGGGGTGGGTGTTCAGAGCAGCCAGTTATTCAGTCTCTAAGACGGTGCCCCTGGCATATGGGGAGCGAAGGACCACCTGAACTGGTGAAAGTACGTCAGTCATTCTCCAGTGGCTTGGAAAGGCTAGTGGTATTTGCTGCATTTTCGTGTAAAACAAAAATTCACTACTTTCGGTTTTATCCCCTTGATCTATGAAGCTGAGTAAGGCCCAGGGGATCCTCTAGAAAAATGCTTTTCAAAGTGTGGTCTGGGGGGGTCCCCAAGACCCTTTTGGGGAGTTGACTAGGTCAGAATTATTTTCATAATAATATTAGAACATCATTTATCTCTTTCTCACTCATGAGTGTACCATGGAGTGTTCCAGAAGTTACGTGATGTCTGATGACATTATTTTGACAGCTAACTGAATTGTGCTTTCATATTCTTGTGGTTTGAAATTTTCTCAGTTTTAATTCTATTGTGGCACATATCAGTAGGTATAACCTACACAAGCAGAACCTTTGGAGAATCCTCAATCATTTTTAGAACCACTACTTTAGAGTGGGGTTGGCAAACTACTGCCCAAAGACATAATCTGACCCATGGCCTATTTCTTTACAGCCTGAGAGCTAAGAGTGGTTTTTATGTTTCTAAAGGATTGTTAAAACACTCAAAGAAGAATATGCAATAGATACCGTAAAGACTGTAAAGCCTAAAATATTTGTTATCTGGCCCTTTACAGAGATAGCTTGCCAATCTCTGCTCTAGAAAAAATGGAGTAAATTACATAGCAGTATAAGGTTTTTATCGTGTGCCAGGCAGGATTCTAATTGTTTCACATGTGTTAATTCAGTTAAGCCTCACAACAACTTTTAAGCACTATTCTCCCTATTTTATCAGTGAGGAAACTGAGTCACAGAAAGGTTGTTTCCAGCCCAAGACAAACAGTAGCATCTCAGGGATTTGAACGTTTGACAACCTTCTTGGTCATAACTGGTCTGCTGGGCACATGGTGCCCCCCAGCACCCAGCTTGCCCAGCATGGCACATTTCCTGCTCACACCCCCTGTGATCCGGTCCTCAGATGACGACAATGGAAGCGGTGGAGTCCCCGGAGTCTCTGGCTGCTGTTGCTTACCTGCTGAACCTTGTCCTGAAGCGGTGAGTCCTGGGTTCTGTCTGGACCCAAGGCTCTTTGTGGAGAGGAGAAGGGAGTCTGGACAGGAGGAGCAGGATCAAGGAATTGCTAAACAAAACAAAAGGATACTGGAGTATCGGTGGCATTCTGCATCAGGCTCAGGGGCGGCTCAGGAGCCTGTAGACAGAACCTGAGTGCTGGAGCCTGGCAAGGGGGCAGCCCTGGTGCAGTCAGTGGGGCAGGAGTGATGGGGTGGAATGTTGGCGCCAGGGGGAAGGTGGGGAGAGGAACGGCGTGAGTTTATAGGGCCCGTCTAGTGGGTAGTATAGAGAATGGGTAGTGAAGAAGGCGAGGGAGGCAGGCCGCTCAGGTGCCATGGAGATCTCACTGCCTGGGTGTCAGGAAGGGTGAGCTCTTGTCTTGACTGTTGCTCACTTGCTGAGTGACAGGCCAGTGCTGCCTCCCTCTGTCCAGCTTCCTCCTTCAGACCAGGGCGGGGCTGTACCAGCTGCTTTCGGAGGCCCCGCTGGGACTCTGACTTTCTCTGTTCTCTCCTGCAGCGTGCCCAGTCCTGTGCTCATTAAGAAGTTTTCGGATACTTCTAAAGCCTTCATGAGTATCCTGTCAGGCCAGGCCAGCAGTGGCTCCACCTCTGCCCTCCGATGGGTTAGTAGTTGGTTCTCAGTTTCTCCTCCATTGTCTTCCAGAACAGCGGCCAAAGCATGGGTGCTCCCTGACAGGGGTGTGGGCACTCTGGACCCTCAGGTGGCTCCCTTTGGGATTTGGTGGAGTCAGTGAGAAGCTGGGCTTTTTTCCTGCCTGGCTGAAGAGGGTTGAGCTGAGAGACCCTGACTCTCCTCTTCAAGGTCCTCTCGTGCCTGGCCACCCTTCTGCGGAAGCAGGACCTGGAGGCCTGGGGCTACCCCGTGACCCTGCAGGTGTACCACGGGCTGCTGAGCTTCACCGTGCACGCCAAGCCCAAGGTGAGACTGCTGGGCCCCCAGAATATGGGAATGGATCAGCCACTCGGGGTGGGCGGGGCAGGGCTGGCTTGTCTGAGTGGGATGGGGAGCGGGCCCAGAAGTTCTGTTTCTTGCCTCTGAGGTCCCCTGCCCAGCTCCCAGCAAGCGAGGGGCAGCTCCTACAGGAGGGATGTTCACTGTCAGGCCCTTCTGAGTTTCTGCCGCCTCACTGGGTGGTGACAGGTTAGTTACAGTGGCAGGAGGGCTGAGGGGGCTTTGGAGTCACACCGACCTGAGTTGGATACTGGACTCACCGCGTGTGCTTCGACCTTGGGCAAGTTACTTAATCTCTGAGCCTCGGTTTCCCAGCTGAGAAAGAAGCCTAATAATATCGTCCTTGCTGTGAGGGTGCGGGGAGGCTCCAGTGGTCCTCACAGTCCAGGTGCTCAGTAAGTGCTGGTTGGCCGTCATTTCCTCCTGAAATTCAGGGCAGGAAGCATGTAATAGTGATACCAGTCATAGTCATCGCGCACTGGGCTGAGCTCTGTTGTCCCAGGTGGCTCACGCCTCTTTCCATGGGTATCCGTGTGAACTTTCCCTCCATTTCCTCCGGTCTCTGCTACAATGTCACTTGACTGGAGTGACACCTTTCTGACTGTCAGATAAAGATTAATAGCCCTGTTTTGTTGTCTGCAAAGTACTTTTGCCTTCTGGTGTATGGTTGTTTGTTTCTGCCTCCCAAGTAGAACATGAGTTGTGTGCTCTGTTCACTGCCACGCTGCCAGCACTGGGAACAGTGTAAGAACAGTGCTGGCTTGGTGGACACTCAATGTTGCTGATGACTGAATGAGTGAATGGCTCCCTGCTGTAAAGATGAGGACATGGAAGCTCAGAGATTAAGTTGCTTGGCTTGCTTAGGGCTGTGTGGTGAGTTAGGAGGATAGCAGGAATTAGAGCCAGGGTTTGTCTCACTCCATAGCTCTGGCCCAAGGCATAGCATTGACCATGTGGGCGGTGTGTGGTCACTACTTTTTGGTGGGCGGTTGTGCCGGCCACCCCAGCTGCTGGTTGAATGCTGGTCCTGCCCTCACCCCCTTCTTTTACCCCTCAGATCCGGAAGGCTGCCCAGCATGGAGTGTGCTCGGTCATCAAGGGCAGTGAATTCATGTTTGGTGAGAAGGCTCCTGCCCACCACCCTGCTGCCACGTCCACCGCCAAGTTCTGCATCCAGGAGATTGAGAAGTCTGGAGGTAGGAGCCAGGCTGAGGGTGGGGCCTGTGGGGAGGACAGGGCCCGCTGCAGTGAGTGGGCTGGAGTCTCAGCTCCCCTTGCTCTGCCAGGCTCCAAGGAGGCTACCACTACGCTGCACATGCTGACACTGCTGAAGGACCTGCTGCCCTGCTTCCCGGAGGGCCTGGTGAAGAGCTGCAGTGAGACTCTCCTCAGGGTCATGACCTTGAGCCATGTGGTGAGCTCAGGCTGAGAGCCAGCGGGCAGGGGCACACTGAGGGTGGTCTGAGGGTGGTGGGGGTCTAGCTGCAGACTCCAGGCCCGTGGTGCCGGCTCTCGGGGACTCCCTGGTCAGGCCAAAGGCAGGGCCTGAGTGTCTCCCTGCCCTGGCCCTGCTCTTAGCTACAACCAAGGACTCCATCTCATCCCCAGTGTCAGGCAGGCTGGGCTGGCTTCTGGGTCCTGGCCTAGTTGGGAGCTGGCCTCAGCGATCAGAGCAGAGTGAGCTGGAACTGTGGTGGGATGGTAAAGCGTCCGTCCTCTCCCTGCCTTGAGCTCTACTCGAACCACGGTCACAGTTATTTCTCTTTTTCCCCCCTAAGTTACTGACGTCTGTGATGATGTTAAAGATACATAAGAATGATCCCCTACATTTCTGCCATCCTAGCACAATTCTGTTCATCTTTATGTGTTCTCTTGTAGTGTTTACTCATACACATATTTTAAAAATAGCATGATCACCGTTTAAAAGGGAAAAAACTTTCAGGAGTTTATAAAGTAAAAAATACAAGTCTTTGTTTTCCCTTCGACTCTCACTTCCTAAGATAAATAGTGCCAACAACTTAACTGTGTATCCTTTCAGACATTTTCTCTTTGGATAAGTTAACATACATGAAATACAGTTGTGATGATGGTATCCAGACCATTCATCACCTGCTCTTTTATCTTTTAGCCCTTTATGTTAAAAATACTTTGTTTATGCCCTAGTCAGTTTGGCTCAGTGGATAGAGTGTTGGTCTGAAGGGTCTCGGGTTCAATTCCGGTCAAGGGCAGTCTTGATCCCCGGCCCCGGTTGGAGTGTGATTGGAAGACAACCAATTGCTGTGTCTCTCTCGCGTCGAGGTTTCTCTCTCTCTGTCTCTCCCCTTCCACTTTCTCTAAAAATCAATGGAAATATATCCTTGGATGAGGATTAACAACAAAAAAATAACTTTGTTCATGTTTCTAGATTGTCTTTGTTTAAGTCATTTAAAATTTTTTATTGGCTGCCAAGGTTTACTAAAGTGACAGTTCTCTGAGTGTCCAGGTGCGGGGGAGGAGGGCATGTTTGAGGTTTAGGGGTTGAGTCTTCCCCCAGCACACTGGCTGGAGTGGGAGGTTGAGGAGCCCAGGGCTTGCAGGTTGCTCTCTAAGCTTATGTGTCCTCTCCAGCTGGTGACAGCCTGTGCCATGCAGGCCTTTCACAGCCTCTTCCATGCCAAGCCTGGCCCAGGTACCCTGCCTGCAGAGCTCAATGCCCAGATCATCACGGTGAGACTTGGCGATAGGGAGGGGCATGGCTGTGTTGGGGTGGGGCGGTCCTGTTACTTGTCTGCAGGGTGAGGTTGAGTGGGCTGGGCTGGGCTGCCCCATTGCAGGAGAGTGGTAGACAGGCAGCCAGGAGACTCCACCAAAGCCACATCCGTACCCACAGGAGCTGGAGGAGCTGACCCTTGACTTGGTGGTAGTTAATGATTCCAGCAAGGTCTCATGGTGTTTTGAGCAGGGGTTCTCAACCTTAGGGACCTGTGGGTGGATTTGGGGAAGGAGCAGAAACTCCCCCACATTGTTTGCAAAATGTGAGCTCATGTTCATTTTTCCAGAGAAGGGCTCTGTGGCTTTTGTCAGGTTCACAATGGGTTTTGTGACCCAAGTTATACTCCACTGCTCCTAGAAACTTGTATAGAAGCAGAACTGGAAGGGTTCATGGAGCTGGGAGGCCGAGGGGGCGCTGCATTCTGGGGCCGCATGTGTAGGCCTGTCAGTGGGACATGCTGGGGCCTCGGGATGGAAGGGGTCTTTGTCACTGGGCTGCTGCTGAACGCATTTGCTCAGACACGTACTTATTTCCTGTCTCGTCTCTAGGCCTTGTATGACTACGTTCCCAGTGAGAATGACTTACAACCGCTGCTGGCCTGGCTTAAGGTCATGGAGAAAGCTCACATCAACCTGGTCAGGTAAGGTGAGGTGGAGGCGTGGCCCCGGGCCCCCAGCCAGGCTACCTGCCCTGCGGTGCGGATGGGAAGGACATGAGCTGGAAGCTGGAGAGGGTTCAGCTTCCTGGGGATGGCGGCAGTTCCATGTTGAGTGTATAGCAGCCACCTCCTATTTTATGAGGCATGGGGCTGGGTGGCACAGCCTGTGTTAGCCGGGGCTGATGCCTAAGCGTTGGCCAGCCAGCCGCAAGGATGGGTTGAGGGTACTGCCCGCGGGTGGGGCCCAAGTGCCATCTGATCTTGTCACCCCTGGCTGCATCCTGTGCAGTTGGTTTCCTGCTCAGAGGATATCATCCACTTTGCAGCTCTCTCCCACTCCCCACCTGAGTTCATGGTCCCCTCTTCTGGGATAGTCCTGTGAGCCCAGTTTCTGCTTTTTGTCTGTCATAACACTCACAGTTGAACTTGACCATTTAATACAGTAGCCTCTTGACAATCCCACTTTTCCCAAGTAAGGCTGAGAGGAATCAGTGTGTCAATTGGTGACTTGCATTTTGCCTGGAAGGAGGGTCTCTAAGGCCCCCGAGGCTCCACCTGGGTGTCTGTCCTCCCTCCACTGAAGGGTTCTGGTTCCGTTGGCCTGTTCCCCCCCCCCCCCCCCCCCCCCCCCCC
>NW_005371709.1:2780279-2811310 GCF_000412655.1 Myotis brandtii
GTTTCACGGCATTGATCACGACCACCCCACAGCCCATTTCATAAACCAGAAACAGAAGCACTGCGAGCAGCTGGTCTTGAGGTTATTCAGGGCCATAGCCAGGTCTGCCAGGCCCATGTCCTTCCTGCACCAGACCCTTCACCTTTCACCTGGAGGTGCTGGAAATGGCAAAATAGCTTTGTGCTTTGCTTCTCGGGATTTATCCCACAGGACTTCCACACTGTGTCGGGATGTTTGTGGTAGCACCGTGGTTAATGGCAAAAAACCTAGAGACAGCCTAACCATGCCCCAGGGGGGGGACTGATTACATATAAACCGTGAAATACGAGGCAGCCATCAGGGGTAATTGAGGTAGATGTGTGCATGCTGATGTGGAAAGACCTTCAAGATACATTGAGAGAAAGCAAGGTGCAGAGCAGCGTGCATGCTGTGATTATTTGCACACCCTGGAGCCAAGCTACCAGGGTGTGGGTCCTGACCCTCCTCCACTAGCTGGGTGGCCTTGGGCAAGGTACTTGACTTTTCTGTGCCTCAGTTTCCTCATCTAGGAAATGTTAAGTGTAATAACACTTAATCTCAGTTTTTGCAAGGCTTCATGTTCTGTGTTTTGTTTGCGGGGGCTTTTGTAGGCTTTAAATGAGTGAATGCAGGTTATGTCAGTACTTGGCATGTGATAAATGTTACATAAATTTAGTGATTGTTATTATTATATACATATAAAAACTTCTGGAGGAGTACTGGAGAAACTTAACCTTGATTTTCCCCTGGGAGGTGCATCTGAGGGTCAGTTGGGAGAAAGGTTTGGTGAGGAAGACATTTATTTCATACTGCGAGCACCTGTTTGGATTTTTTTTACCACCTGTAGCTGTTACTTGAATGACAGCACTTTCTAAAATTGCCCACAAGAAGGGCCCTGTAGAGCTCCTCACATCAGTGACTGTCATTGGACCGGAGCCATCTAGTCCCCCAGGCTCAGGGCCAGCCTAGCCCCATGGAAGTGTTTTGTCTTGGCAGACTGCAGCGCGACCTCGGGCTGAGTCACCTCCCTCGCTTTTTTGGAACGGCCACGGCCTGCCTCCTCTCTCCCCACTCACAGGTGGTCACAGCTGCCACCCAGAGCCTCCAGGTACCGCGCCCCCTGAGCCCCAGCTTTAGTGGGGGCAGCAGAGAACGCAGGGGGTTCTGCCAGTTGCCTCAGGCTCCAGCTGCATCCTGGGAGGAGGTTTTCAGGGAGGGATGGCTTCCTAAACGCTTCAGGAAGCAGGCCCATAGGAGGGCTCAGGGGCACTGGGGGCTGCCTTGGGCTTAGACAGCTGCGGCCTCTTTTTGCAGGAGATCCTGAAGGAATGTGTCGCTCCCTACATGGCTGACATCGGCTCTGTGACTTCCTCAGCCTCAGGCCCTGCCCAGTGTGTCGCCAAGATGTTCAGGTGAGAGCATAGTATCTGAGATAAGAAGGAATAGGGTGTACCTTGTGGAAAGTTCCTTGTAATGAAAGGTCTCTGCTTGTCACTGACTCTGGCCATGTGCACAGTGCCAGAGCAGCTGCTGTTGATTTGAGCCCTGGCCATGTTCCATGCACCACAGTGTGGTGCTCATGAGTGTGGACTCTCCGGCCAGTCATCTGGGACAAGCTCCTCCACCTCTTGATACCTTAAGGCCATCATCCGTTAAAGGGGGCTAATGCAGATGAGGATTAGATGAGGTAATATGTGCAAAGTGGTCAGAACAGTACCTGGCGCCCAGTTAGGTGCTCAATAAATAGCAACTACTAGTAGTCCTGGTTCTAGGAGATAGGTACTGACCCCATTTTACAGATGGACAAGCTGAGGTCGCCCAACTAGAATAAAAAGCGAGAATAGAGCTGCCCCACCCCTAGCCCATTCTTTTCCCTACACTGACCCCTGTTGGCCATTCTTGCCTAAAACCTCCAGGGGCTAGATTTGGGGAGATGGAGCCAAGCAAGGAGTGCACATGCAAGAAGGGGCTGGGCCAGCCCTCCCTAGTGCAGCTTCTGCATCCTGCCTAGACCACCTGTTCTTACCCTGCCGTCCACATTGGGTCAGGCCAGGAAAGCATGGGCTTTAGAGGCCCAGTTTGGCCACCAACAAAGTGACCCTGACATGTTATTTCGTCTCTCGGAGCCTCAGTTTCACCTTCTGAAGATTGAACAAATAACCTGCCTCACATGTTTTTCTTTAAGCTCAAAGGTTACAGAAATTAAACTCTTAGCACAGGGAGCAGTGTGGGCACTTCATAAATGCTAGGTCTCCCCTTTGGCCTTTCCGGGGGCACTGCCCTAGCGGCCAGCTGGCGGTCTATAGCTCATGGTGTAGCTGTTGACTTCCTGGCCAGGGCCCGGGGGGCGTGGCCATGTCCCTGACTGCCTGCTCCCTTGGCAGGGCAGTGGAGGAGGGCCTCACGTACAAATTCCATGCGGCCTGGAGCTCCGTGTTGCAGCTGCTGTGTGTCTTCTTCGAGGCCTGTGGGAGGCAGGCCCACCCTGTGATGAAGAAGGTAAGTTGGGGGGCTGCTGGGGCCGGGACAGGAAGTGGCACTGGGGCTTTTGGACTAGAAGGGGCTTGTGTCTCTGTTACCTCTGCACTTTAACTCCGCCCACCACCACAGTGCCCATAGCAGGTGCCCAGTACTGTGCCCCCAGGAAGGTGACTGCGCCATCATGGGAGGAACAAGAAGAGGGGCAGGACCCCCCCCCGCCACACACACACACACACACACACACACACACACACTGCTGCTCACTAGTGTTGGCTGGAGTTGATTGTTTTGAATAGGGAACCAGAGTGATTCTCTTCCCACTCCCGTTACCTTTTAATATTTAATTCTTTGAATTTTCTGTAATGAATGAGTATAGTGCTTTAAGCAGCCTTAGGTCTCAGGAAAGTGACTACATCAGGGGTGGGCAAACTTTTTGACTCGAGGGCCACAATGGGTTCTTAAACTGGACTGGAGGGCCGGAACAAAAGCATGGATGGAGTGTTTGTGTGAACTAATATAAATTCAAAGTAAACATCATTACATAAAAGGGTACGGTCTTTTTTTTTTTAGTTTTATTCATTTCAAACGGGCCGGATCCGGCCCTCGGGCCGTAGTTTGCCCACGGCTGGACTACATGCAGCCCAGAGTAAACCAGCTAAGGGTCAGGGGTCAGCTTTGGGAGAGGGTAGGACCTGAGGACAGGTCACTGGCACCTTGTCGGCAGGTGGAGCAGCCCCTGGCCTCGTGGCACCTTCCTCACTGACCGCCACTCCCTTCTCCTGGGATGGCAGGCTCCTCGGGGGCTGGCTAGGCTCTAATAGATGAGGTGGGCAGACCTGGCTTCCTCCGAGAGGTCATGAGGGGTGACCTAGGGCAAGCATGTCACACTCGCGGCCGGCATGTTAAATAAACGAGGCATGTGGCCCGCCAGCCGAGAGTGTGACATGCTTGACGTAGGGGGTCTGGGCTGTGGTGCACCTGAAGGTGCAGCTCTCCTCGAGGGGCAGCCACCCCTCAGTGCCTGTTCATTTGCTAGTTGTTGCACACAGGTCCGCCTTTGCCAGACCTTGTCATTTTTCTCTTTTTTTTAAAATATATATTTTATTGATTTTCTTACAGAGAGGAAGGGAGAGGGATAGAGAGTTAGAAACATTGATGAGAGAGAAACATCGGTCAGCTGCCTCCTGCACACTCCCTACTGGGGATGTGCCCGCAACCAAGGTACACGCCCTTGACCGGGAATCGAACCCGGGACCCTTGAGTCCACAGGCCGACGCTCTATCCACTGAGCCAAACCGGTTAGGGCCCTTGTCATTTTTCAAGATAAACTGGAAATCTTCATTTGTATATAAAATCTCCTGATTTTCACATATTGTTAAAGAATACAGAATTTTTTTAAATCCTGGAACGTTGGGGAGGGGTCAAACTGCATCAGTGGGTTACATTTGGTTTCTGGTTTGTGACTCCTGACCCAGAGCTTAACCTGGGCTCACGCTCCTGACCTCATCATCTTAGAGACTTTGGCTCAGACTCAGCCATGGTGCTTGCTCTGCGAGCACATCTTGATGTATAATCTTTCATCTCTTTGCTCCAGTGTCTCCAGTCCCTGTGTGACCTGCGCCTCTCCCCCCACTTCCCCCACACAGCAGCTCTGGACCAGGCAGTGGGGGCTGCGGTGGCCAGCATGGGGCCTGAGGTGGTTTTACAGGCTGTGCCGCTGGAAATTGATGGTTCTGAGTAAGTGTGACCCTGGTTGGCTTCTGTACGAGCCCTAAAAGGGTCAGACGGCTTGCTCTCCCCCAGGAGGGTGTCCACTCCTTTGGGTGAAGTCTCCGTGTGCCATGTGGGGGTCAGCAAGAGAGGCCAGAGCAGGCTCGACATGCTCCCCAGCTCAGCAGGGGGTGCACTGTTGGGGGTGCTGCCCTCCAGGCTGTCACCCCTTCCTCACTGGGCCTCTCCTGCCTCCTCTCAGAGAGACTCTGGATTTCCCACGGAGCTGGCTGCTGCCCGTCATCCGGGACCATGTCCGGGAAACGCGACTTGGTTTCTTCACCACCTACTTCTTGCCCCTGGCTACCACCCTGAAGAGCAAAGGTATGGGGCCCACCGCAGTCCTGGAGCTCAGCCGAAGGGGTCGGGAAGGGCTCCTGGCCCAGCACCCCAGCCCTAGGCCTCCCTCTGCCAAACAGGTGACCCGCCAGTGCTTGTGGGCCTAATTCAGTGGGCTGTCCCTCCCCTCTGCTCGAAGGCATGGCCTGGCCTTCCCCCATTGTAGGAGCCTGCTCTCCCACTAATGGAGCAATTAATTACACAAGCACACAGCGGCTTATACGTATGCAGCGATGTTCTAGCAAAAACCCTAACACAGCCTACATGTCCGTCAGTGGGGTTCCAGTGAAGTTAGTTGTGGTAACGCCCACTGTGGGGCACAATGTGATCATTACAAAGAAAGAGACATGGGCGTGCAGATGGCGAGCTGAAAGGATCAGATTCAGATCTCAGCTCAGCCACGCAGTTGGTTGACTTTGGGCAAGTGTGTTAATTCCTTTGGGTCTGCTCCTCGTCTGTAAATGAGAATGAGAATTGTGACGTGAAGATTACGTGAAATAATCATGTAAGTGCCCATTACACAGTTTGTCACACAGAAATTACCAAGTAAAACAAGGTTTTAGAACAATATATGTATAGTACATCTTGCTTATGTTTTTAAAGGTGTATGTCTGTTTAAAGAAAAGACCAAAATATGGTGACAGGAGAAGATTTGACTTTGGGTGGTGGGCACGCGGTGCAATACAGAGCTTATAACATAGAAACCCACACCTGAATCCTATGTGTTCATGTTGACCAGTGTCACTCCAATAAATTCAATTTATAAAAAAAAGAAACATAAGAAAGTCAGAAGAGATAGGGGCACGTCCTGGGAGAGTAAGACAATGGGGAGACATCACTTTCTGTTTTATGCGGGTCTTGGGTATTTATTTTTAATTAGTTTATTTTTTAACATATTTTTTATTGATTTTAGAGAGGAAGGGAGAGGGAGAGATAGAAACATCAATGATGAGAGAGAATCATTAATTGGCTGCCTCCTGCACACTCCCTATGGGGATGGAGCCTGCAATCCAAGCATGTGCCTCTGACCAGAATCAAACCTGGGGCCCTTCAGTCCACTCTATCCACTGAGCCAAACCGGTGAGGGCGAGGTCTTAGGTATTTAGAAGGAACAGTTTCATTCTGTGGGGAGGAGGGAATCACCGATACTGACCTCATCACTGGGCTTTTGGTTTTGGTGAAAATGAGGCCTGGTGGGTAGGAGGGTGCCCAGGGTCACACTGTGTGCTTTGTTACACTCCAGCAATGGACCTGGCCCAGGTGGACCGCATGGTGGAGTCCAAGATCTATGACACGCTGCAGTGGCAGGTAAAGGGTCCGTTAGGGGGGTGTGGGTTGGGTAGTGCAGAGGCGTGGATTGCTGAATGTCATTCTCATTTACCATTCCCTCCCTCCCCAGATCTGGACCCTCCTGCCCGGGTTCTGCACGAGGCCCACAGATGTAGCCGCCTCCTTTAAAGGGCTGGCGCGGACACTGGGCACAGCGGTCAGCGAGCGCCCAGACCTGAGGGTCACGGTGTGCCAGGCCCTGCGCACTCTCATCACCAAGGGCTGTGAGGCAGGTGCGTGTGGGCTCTGGGGTCCGAGGCTGGTGGGAGGATGGCTGTGATGGCACAAGTCCCCTGACCCCCATCTCCTGGCTTGCTGTGGCTCAGTGCCTGAGCCATGGTTCATCCTTTGCAAGGACCTGGAGCTTCGGCTGGGGACCCAAGGATGCAAAAAACCACCCCTTTTCTCTCTTTACTCCCAATGTGCCGGCACCTGGGGCGTTACCCAGTCAGTGCTGAAGGGTTTCACTGGCCCCCAGGACAGGAGCCGTGGAGAAGCATAGACCATGGTGGCACCTTGTTCTCTTTGCTCTGGTCTCAGCCTCCTCTGTCTCGTAGAAGCCCCACATCCATGGTCCTGCCACGGGTCCTCCTAAAGGATGCCTCTGGGCTACAACCTGTAAGGTCAGCTCCAGCCCCTTTTATGCAAACTTTGGTCCTCCTGCCAGAGGCTGACCGTGCCGAAGTAAGCCGTTTTGCCAAGAACTTTCTGCCAATCCTCTTCAACTTGTATGGGCAGCCTGTTGCAGCCGGGGACACACCAGCTCCTCGCCGGGCCGTGCTGGAAACCATCAAAACTTACCTTACTATCACTGACCCTCAGGTGAGCTGGTGGACAGGGAGAGTGCTCCCAGGAGGGGAGTGTTGGGTCAGGAGCATTGGAAAGCCCAAGGCCCTACCCGGCATGGCTCACTTGGGCCTGTGCCACCTGGAGAACAGGAGACCAGATCCCAGCGATGATGGCGGGGCCAGGCGTGGGCTTGAGGCTTCTAAAGGAGAGGGCAAGGAGGTCTAGTTCTGTGACCTGCTGCTGCTCTGTATTTCTCTATTAAACACCTTCCTCCTTCTCATCCCGGGGCTGCCAGTTGGTGAATGGTTTCCTGGAAAAAGCCAGTGAGAAGGTGCTGGACCCTGCTAGCTCTGACTTCACCAGGTAAAATCCCCCACTTGAGCTGGGGTAGTCCAGGGAGCTGGAGGGTGTGGATTCTCTGGGGTAACTTAGGAAAGGCTTAAGATGTTGAATGTCTCAGCTTCACTGCAAGGCTTGAGTGACTCCTTTCTGGAGCGGCAGTATTGCCCGCTAGGGAAGGAGGGGGACCCTGGAAACTCACCGGGTTCAGATCCCAGCTCCACCACTTACGGGCGGTGTGACCTTGAACACGTTACCCATTCTTTGCCTCTTTGCCCTGATCTACAATGGAGAAGCTCATGGTACCTGCAGCAGGGTTGCTGTGAGAATTGGAGGGGTTAACACTGCGGTAGTGCCTGGTACCTGGTGAATACTCCATTAGGTGCAAGCCATGATTATCGTTCATGGGCTCCTTCAAGCGGCTGGTCCTCATCCTGACTTCTCCCACCTGCCCCTCACCCCGTGGATGTAAGGACAGTGTTAGTCTGTGCCCTTCTCCAGCACTCGCTAAGCCCCTCCTTGGTCTCCTGCCTTGAGCAGATTGTCTGTCCTGGACCTGGTTGTGGCCTTGGCTCCCCATGCTGACGAAGCTGCCATCAGCAAGCTGTACTCCACCATCCGGCCCTACCTGGAGGTGAGCCTGGGGCTGGGAGCCCCACAGCCACACTTGGGGAGGAGTGGGCTCCTTGGAAAGGGGGGGGCCTGTCTTCTTTTCTTCATCTCTTGCTGCTGCCCAAGATCATCTGCTTTCTTGTGGTGTGACTGTCCTTTGTACCCTGTCTAGTCCATCTGTCACATAGATGCCAAAGTGACTAAAACGCACAGCCGTGCTCAGACCTCACCTGCCGAGGTGTCTGGTAGAAACACGGCCGTACTCCTTTGCCTGGATCGCTCACTGGGCCATCTCAGCCCAGCCTGATCTTCATTCTAATCACTCTCATCTCCCCTTGTCCGTCCTCATCCCACCACCACTTGGCCTCATTAAACTGTTTGAAGCGTTGCAGATATAAGGGACCCCTCTGTGCCTTTGCACACGCTAGGTCCTCTGCCTGACATGCTGTGGCAAGACACCAGGCGGAACTCAGGCCTGCCGCAGTGACCTGAAAGCCGCCGCCACTGCGACAGTTTAATAGGCAGTTAGCCAACACTGAGAAGTGCTCTGGGTGGAACATGCAGGCAGACCCAGAAGTCCAGGCAGGAGAGGTGTCCTGGGGGGGCGACAGTGCCCTGGGAACGGTAAGGGGTCAGACAAAGGAGAGACAGCAGAAAGATGAGCAGGCCTGGCAGGCTGGTGCGTTCCTGGCACTGCAAGTCCATGCTGCTGGCACGAACATCACTGAGGGGGTCAGTAGAGTGGATTGGAAGGCTGGGTTGGCTTCTTTCCCCACAGCAGCTCCGCCTGGCGCCAAGGTAGCCTCCTGCCGTCCATACTCTGCTGGCCCTCTTGTCAGACCTCATGAGCTCCAGAGGGCAGGGCCAGCTTCTCTGAATCCCCTCCAGTGCTGGCCTCAGTTAATGGTGACTGCTCTGTGAATGTCATCACATGGGTGGTGGACCTCCAGTTCCCCCTCTTCATCCATCTGTGTCCTCCCAGAGCAAGGCCCATGGGGTGCAGAAGAAGGCCTACCGCGTGCTGGAGGAGGTGTGTGCCAGCCCCCAGGGCCCCGGCGCCCGCTTCGTGCAGAGCCACCTGGATGACCTGAAGAAGACCCTGCTGGACTCGCTGCGGACCACTTCCTCTCCTGCCAAGAGGGTGAGGATTCAGGGCAGCCCTGCTGTGCCCGAGGGAGGACGGGACACCAGGAGAGGACCATGTTGGGCTGGGGTAGCATTGAGGGGGCCTGACCATTGTCCCTCTGCCCTGCAGCCCCGTTTGAAGTGCCTCATACATATCGTGAAGAAGCTCACAGCCGAGCACGAGGAGTTCATTACTGCCCTTGTCCCGGAGGTGAGGGCGCAGGAGGGGGTGTATGTGTGTTTTGGGGGTGTTCCTTGGAGTGTGGCTCCTAAAGGCCTGTCAGGATCAGGGGAGGGTAGTATTGGGGGTGGGGGTGGGCTCGACTCACTGTCTGGGAGTGTGGGTGCCTCTACCTGCTCACTCTGCTTCAGGCCACCGACCTCAGGGTGGCCAGCTCGGGAGTGCGCGCTTACGGGGCTGTCTGGGCAGGTGATCCTGTGTACCAAGGAGGTGTCGGTGGGCGCGCGGAAGAACGCTTTCGCCCTGCTGGTGGAGATGGGCCACGCTTTCCTTCGGTTTGGCCCGAGCCAGGAAGGTGAGGCCTTGGTGACTCAGGGCTGGGGTGGACGCTCTGCTCCCAGACCCGGTGGGCCTGAGCTGCAGCATGAGCGCTGGGCTCTGCCCTGGTGCAACTTGTCCTGCCTTCCGCCCTCCCAGAGGCCCTGCAGCGCTACCTCGTCCTGATCTACCCCGGCCTCGTGGGCGCTGTCACCATGGTCAGCTGCAGCATCCTGGCCCTGACCCACCTCCTTTTTGAGTTTAAAGGTACATGCTATTTCCTGAAGGCCTGGCAAGCCCTCAGAGTAGGAAAATACCTAGGAGGTCAGGACAGGGTGGCTACCAGGTAGGGGAAAGGTCAAGGGAGGGTGGAAGAAAAGCTGGAGCCAAGCCTGGCCGCCTCCCATCTCCTCTGCTGCCTCTCATCCCATTCTCAGAGTGGATGGGAGCAGGGGGTCCCGATTTCAGTCCTGGTTCTACAATCCTGGAGCCTGACTCTCCCCTCTAAAATGGAGGAGGAAAGCAGCCCCTCCTCCTGTGGGGGCTGAAGGACCACAGGAGACACTCCTTGGAGGGTGACCCGAACCGAGCCAGGCACACGGAAGTCCCTCAGTGTTAGCTCTTGCTCTTGTGACCGGGCAGGGTCTGGGTCTGGGTGTCTCTGACAGTGGCCCTCTGGCCCCCCAGGCCTGATGGGGACCAGCACGGTGGAGCAGCTGCTGGAGAACGTGTGTCTGCTCCTGGCCTCCCGCACCCGTGACGTGGTCAAATCGGCGCTGGGCTTCATCAAAGTGGCCGTGGTGGTCATGGACGTGGCACACCTGGCCAGGCACGTGCAGCTGGTGGTAAGTGCCCCCTTTCCCCTCTGGGTGGCGACGTGGCCTCCGGGCTGTCATCATGGGACCAGGGAGCCTCAAGGCCAGCAAGTTTCAAGCGTTCTTTTAGCTACCGCAGTCTTGTGCAACAGAAGGTCATGCCGAGCCCTGGAAGGGACCGGTAGGGGAATGGCAGCCTGGTGGAGGAAGGGGCACAGCACCCAGGCTGCTGCTTGTCACCCCCACCTCTTTGGCCCCTCCACAGAAGCCAGGGCTCTACAGGGCAAAGGTCAGTGGGCAGGGCCATCCCTCATTTACAGACGGGGATACTGAGCTCAGAGACAGCCCCAGGTCACACTGCTGGTGAGAGCAGCCCTGGGGACAGAACCCAGAGCTCAGGACTGAGACTCTGGGCTCACCCAGCAGGGCCCTCATCTCCTTTTTTTTGCCTCTTGCATTTTGGTCTTTGGGTTTGAGGCTCCTCTGGACACCCGTGCTGGGCTGTAGAAGGGCCTGAAGAGCCGTCTGGTATTGGGCCCTCCAGCCCCTTCTGGCTGCTCATAAGGCATGTAGCAAGCTGGGACTGTCACATCCTCTTTCTGCTATTCTGCCTCAGTTTCCCTCTCCAGCTGGTTGAGTTGCATCAGACCTCCAGGGGGATCTTTCTTGTTGTCTTCGTATCTGACCTTGGGTCAAGGCGAGAAGGGGCAGATGAGAGTCAGAATAGCCTGCCCCCTCCTTCCAAAGCCTACAGCCTAACCGGAGACCAATGATGGGAGAACAGCCACAGCAGGCATCTGTTCTGCAGTTATTAAAATGGATAAAAGCCCTTCAGAGGATCGATGGGGCTCTATCCCCCAGCCCATTGAGAGACACTATGGATATTATTTGCCACCCACACGTTTTCCAAACCAGGCCACGTGAAGGCTTAAGAGCAGTCCAGCCAGAGATGAGCTCAGGGCGATAGAAGGGACATATGGAACCAAGAGAAACCTGGTGGTGTTGGGGGCAAGGTACGAGCCATGGAATTAGATCTGGGCTGACTCCTTCCTCTGTGGCCACTTAACAGCCACATGACTCCCTGTGCCCCAGTTTCCTCGCTTGTAAATTGGTGATGATGATAATATCTGCCTCACTGGGTTCTAAGGATTCCATGCGATGATGCATGTAAGGTGCTGAACACTGTTCAGAAGACTCTCAAGCTGTAATCTTGGCAGGGTGGTCGGGAATATGAAGGCGGTTTAGGGGGAAGGTGGGGTCTGCCCAGACTGGAGCCTCTTTGGAGCAAGGGCTGAGCCAGGAACAGGGCCACTCTTTCCCTCACCTCTTAGCCAGCCCTGGTCCTCTTCCCTAGTCTGGACAGCGGGGTGGGGACAGGCAGGGTGGGAGGCGCCCTCCCCCTGAAACCCTGGTGCCTTGCCCTGCAGATGGAGGCCATCGGGAAATTGTCAGATGACATGCGGCGGCACTTCCGCATGAAGCTTCGAAACCTGTTCACCAAGTTCATCCGCAAATTTGGGTCTGTGCACTGAGTGGGGCATTGTGGGAGGAGTTGAGGGGTTTTCCTCCCACCAGGGACCTTGCAGAAAAGGGGCCGGGCTGGGGGACCAGTCTCTTCCCTGTCATTGGAAGGGCTCTGGCTGCACACCTGCTGCTTCTGGGTGCACACTCTGGCCAGTGCACCTCACCTGCCCTTCGCTGCCCCCTCAGGTTTGAGCTGGTGAAGGGGCTGCTGCCCGAGGAGTACCACAAAGTCCTGGTCAACATCCGGAAAGCTGAGGCGCGGGCCAAGAGGCACCGTGCTCTGAGCCAGGCTGCTGAGGAAGAAGAGGAAGAGGAGGAGGAGGAGGAGCCTGCCCAGGGCAAGGGTGACAGGTGAGAACGTGGTGGTGTCCTGGCAGCCTGGTCCCCCCCAACCCGGGGCCTGCCCAGGCAGTGCCCAGCTGGCCCTGCCTTTCCCTGGCTTTAGCATTGAGGAGATTTTGGCCGACTCCGAGGATGAGGACAGTGAGGAGGAAGAAAGGAGCCGGGGCAAGGAGCAGCGGAGGCTGAGCCGGCAGAGGAGCCAGGCGTGGCTGAAGGAGGGTGGAGGGGATGAGCCCCTCAACTTCCTCGACCCCAAGGTGGCCCAGCGAGTCCTAGGTAAGCAAGAATCAGCTGGCCCCTGAGCTCAGAAAGCAGGCTTACCTGTTCTGGGTGGGGGTGACTTGCATAGAGGCCAGTGGGAACCCCTCACCCTGACACATGCACACTGTTGTGCTGTGGGCACCCATCTGCGGCACAGACCTGGTCTTATTGGTTATAATGAGGGTGTGAGAGGGTTAGGTCTTCCACCTCCTCACTGCCGGACTCTGCCATGCCAGCCACACAGCCTGGGACTGGCCGGGGCAAGAAGAAGGACCATGGCTTCAAAGTGAGCGCCGATGGCCGGCTGATCATCCGGGAGGAAGAGGAGGATGCTGCCACCACCAAGATGGAGGAAGAGGAAGGCTCTAAAGGTGGGGCCGCCTGCCCAGTCTGGGAATGCAGCTGCTTCTGGCCTGGGCCAGGGCTGTGCGTGGTTGTTCATTCATTTATTCATTAATTTGTTCATTCAGACCATTTGTCATAGGAGCAAAGGTAACAGCTTGTATCTGAGGCAACTTTCTCAAACTCGTTGCGTTTCTCAAACTTTTTTGACCAAATTAAGAAATCTTTCTGTGTTGTAATGCAGCCATTTATACAATTCTATAAGTCACACAAAACTTTCAAAACACAGTACTTCCCCTTACCATGTGCAGTACCCTCTCTTGGTCTCTCGTCTATTCTGTTCTGTTTCTTTCCTTCTCTTCCTCCTTTTTTTTTTTCTTCAAAAGTATAAAATATAAACTTGGCTGAGGCCCAGAATCTCACTGAGAGGTAGAAAGAGCCACACTCAGACACTCTCACGTGTCTGAATCCATTGTCTCCTGTTGTCCAGGAGCCCCTCGGGTGTAACATCTCCAAGTACTGTGCGTCTTTCCTGATCCCTCTGTGCACATATCATCCATTAGATCTTCTAAAATAGATCTGTCTTCCTCTTTTTTTTTTGGTTCACACTTCCATGATCCGTGGGCACGTGACTCACGGCATCCTTTTAACCAGTGTTCTCCCGCTGCCCCTACCCTTAACTTACCAGCTGTATGACTGGACTTTATTTAACCTCTCTGTGCCAAAATGGGCATAATGCCAGTACCTGCTTCAGAGGGCTGTTGTGACGACAAAATGGACAACCTGAACAGCACATGTACATGCAGGGGATAAATGTGACGGCATTATTTCCTGATCTGGTCTCTCACCCTTGATAATTCCCATCTCTTTCCCCTTCTTGTGCACGATCCCGATGCTGGAAATGCCCCTCCCCTCTCCTGCCTTCACACACCCTCCACCCTTTAAGGTCCAGCTCAGTCCTTCTTTAAGGCCTTTTCCCAGCCCTTCAGCCCTCCTGCCCAGTCTTCAACACTTGGTCACATGCTCTCTTGTGGCGGCATTGGATTATTGATTGACTTTATTTGAGTTTGTCTTCCCTCCAACTGGTTAATTTCGTACTTTTAAAAAAATATTACTGATAGCTTTTTTATTTTTTGGTATGAAGTGTTTATTTGATAGATTTGATAGCTTTTTTAAATCATGGTAAGATATACACATAACATAAAATTTACCATCTTAACCATTTCAGTACAGTTCAGTATAGTTCAGTAGTGTTAAGTTTATTCACATTGATGTAAAACTCATCTCCAGAACTTTTTTAATCTGACAAAACTGAAACTCTATGCATTAAACACTAACTCCTCATTTCCCCCTCCCCTCAACCCCTGACAACCACCATTCTACTATCTATGAATTTGAATTTGAGTATAAATCTAAGTACCTCATCAAGTGTAATCATTCAGCATTTGTCTTTTTGTGGCTGGCTTATTTCACTTAGCATAATGTCCTCAAGGCTCATCCATGTTGTAGCATATGTCAGAATTTCCTTCCTTCTTAAGGCTGGCCTTCTTCTATTATATGTATACACCACATTTTGTTTATCATTCATCTGTTGGACACTTGGATTGCTTCTACTTTTTGACTATTGTGAATATTGCTGCTGTGTACAAATATCTCTTCAAGTTCCTACTTTCTGTTCTTTTGAGTACATACCCAGAGGTGAAATTGCTGGATCACATTCTGATTCTGTGTTTAATTTTTTGAGGAACTGCCACAGCCACACTGTTTTCCACAGTAGCTGCACCATTTTACATTCCCACCATCAGAACACCAGAGTTTCAATTTTTCCACATCCTTGTCAACACTTGTTATTTTCTGTTTTTGTTTGTTTGTTTTTATAGTAGTCATGCTAATGGTGGTAAAGCAGTATCTCATGGTGGTTTTGATTTGCATTTCCTTAATGATTAGTGATGTGTAGCATCTTATTATGTTTGCCGTGCTTTTGTATGTCTTTTTGGGAAAATGTCTACTGAAGTCCTTTTGCCCTTTTTAAAAAAAAAAATTTTATTGATTTCAGAGAGGAAGGGAGAGGGGGAGAGAGAGAAACATCAATGATGAGAGAGAATCATTGATCAGCTGCCTCCTGCATGCCCCCCACTGGGGAATCAAGCCCACAACCTGGGCATGTGCCCTTGACCGGAATCGAACCCGGGACCTTTCAGTCCACAGGCCGATGCTCTATCCACTGAGCCAAACCGGCTGGGGCCCTTTTGCCCATTTTTTAATTGGGTTGTAAGTTCTCAGGTAGGAGAATAAAGCAGTCCTCCCAGCAAAGTGAAGTAGGGGGGCTGCAGGGGTGCCTGGCTCCCAAGAAAACCTGGGTTTACCTTAGAGTTGCAGAGAAAACTGTATTAAGTGGGGTCATCACTTCCTTAAAGGGCTGTTGTCCCTGGGACCTAGGACGGGAAGGAGAAAGGGTCCGTGTTCAGGGGTCTCGGCTCCCACAGGACACAGGGTTCCCCCAGCCTGAGGAGCCAAGAGGAGGCAGGATGAAATGTGGGGGGGCTCTGGGAAAGCGGGGCCTCCTGAGTGCTCACAGGCTTCTCTTCCTTTCGGCTCCAGGGGAGGATGAAGAGATGGCTGACCTGATGGAAGACGTGGGCATCAGGAGTGTGAGTAATTCCTGCGGACGGAGGGCGAGCCCTCAGACCTAAGCCTTGGCCTGGCAGCTTCTTGCAGTCTCACCTGTGCTTCCTGCTGCTCAGTGGAGCCCCAGGGATGTGTGCAGCAGGCTGTCCCTGGGTGTGGTGTGTGTCTTCCACAGCAGTGTCATGACTGACCATTCTGTGGGGCTTGGGCGGGGGGTTGCTTACTTCATTGTGGGCTGGGCTGTTCAGCTAGAGGAAGAGAGAAACCCCCGTCTCCATGTGGGGGGTGCTGTGTAGGCTGCAAGAGCAACCGCCGGCCTGCATGCTCCAAGGGGCAGCTCCCGCATGGGGTGGGGGCACCCACCATTGAGGGATGCTGAGAGCCCCACAATCACTATTTGTCACCCCCATTTCCAAAGGGGCTCACAGAAGATAAGTACCCTGCCCAGGGTCACAGCCTGAACCTAAATCCTGGCTTATATGTAAAGTGCGTGGCACTAAGTGTTGCTAAATAAGTGGTGACTGTTCTTACTATTATTGCATTTTTCCTGGAAATCTTGACTGGCCAAAGCCTCCCTGGTTGCTGCAGTGCGTCCTCACACGTGGCTTTGCAGTCTTTCCACAGCCTACTCTTCCTCCTGGAGAGTGGGAACTGACCACGCCCTCTGGGGGGGCCCCACGGTTCAGCGCAGCAGGACTGGGCTCCTTGTCTCAAGGCACCGAGAAGGACCTGGGTGGCCGCACTCCACAGTTGGCTCATGGCAAATCATCACCTGCCATCAAGATCCCAGGGGCTTTATTGAATGGCAGTTGCTAAACCCCACTCCTCTGCCTGCAGTTATGACATCAGTAAAATGCTGGGGGACAAGTGACAACCGCAGCTGCCAGTGGCATAGCTGTGGCCAGGTGCCAGCTGAACCAAGAACAAGCTGAGCTGTCACCCTCTGATGCAGCTGGAGTCCCATTTCCAGCCAGTTTCTGTTTCTCCTCTAGGAGTCCACTCTACTGTGCCCACGTTGCCAGACACACCCTGTGTGTGCTGCAGCCTGTTCCCTTTACCTGGCACACCTTCCACTCTACCTGGCCTTTAAGCCAGGAGGGGCCTGAAGCCCCCCTGCCTGGGGATCCCCTGGGGAGCTTGAGCCCCAGGAATCTGTAGTTTGAAGAGGCTTCCCGGGCATTGTGGCCCAGACCACAGCATGGCTGCTAGCCCACTGATCTGAGGTCTCCTGCACAACATTCCTCTGCCTGGCCTCATTGTCATTTTCTAGGCTCAGACCTCCTGCTGGGCTGGGCTGGGCTGGGCTGCTGTCAGGCCCACCTCTCCCCTTGGAGCACCTAATCTGGTGCTGGCATGTAGTAAGTGCTGAGTCACTTCCTGTTGGATATAATTGGGTGAACTGAGCTGTCCTGTTGCTCCATGCTCACAGCTCCTGGGATGGCAGCATTGTTGAGGGACAGTGATAACTGGTATGAGCAGGGGTTTCCCACCTGCTAAGACTCCCTGGACCACGAGAAGTTGGTCCTGTGCCCTGCGTCCCCAGGGCCTGGCACTTAGTAGGGGATCAGTGAGTGTTTGACTCCTGGGGAGAGGAGTGAAGTTCGTGTGAGGCTAAGGGCTGGTAAAGCTGTTCTCTCCAAAGAGGCTGAGGACCCCATTTACCTGCTAGGAAGACTGGGGCTAAGCTGAGGTCAGAGTACCCAGAAGGGCCCTGTGGGGGAACTTCAGTGTGGAGGGCAGAGCAGTGGAGAAGCCAAGACAAGCCCAGGCTCAGCAGTGAGGCCCTGAGCTGGAACCTTGCTTCTGTCCTGCCTAGCTGTGTGATCTTGGACAGGTACTTGCCCTCTCTGAGCCTTAGTGTCCTCATCTGTAAGTAAGGGATCAAGTGCTTGGCAGAGGCCTTTCTTGCTAATGCAGGTTATGATTGCTTTTACTGTTATCACTAGTGAGGATGACCACATCCCCTTGTTCATGAACTTCGCTTACCCCTTTGTAGAAAAAACACCAGAAGCTCAAGCGTCAGAAAGAGGCTGACGATGAAGAGCTAGAGATGCCTCCTCAGTATCAAGGTGAGGCTTCCACTCTTTTTTTGAAACTCTGTTCTCTGTCACGGGTATTCGGTAGGGTTTATTGCGGGCAGAGCCATGAGGTTGTGCGGCCTGGTTGCACTCAGTTGCCACCAGCAAAGATTGGCTGATACTTTGGCAATCCACCCAAGTTAGCATTGCAGGATTTCATCCACAACTGTGTTGAAGTGTAGGCTGGAAATGACACTGATCTTGGAAGTATATGGGTTCCTTTAAGCACAGCTTTCACGTCTGTACGATGGACTACGAGTTGCCATTCTGTCACCCGGTGTTGGTGTGAGAGAAGGCCTGTACTGCCTCATTTTACAGATGAGGTTAAGAGGCTCCAGAAAGTTAAGAGAATTGCCTGAGGTTCGAGCTGGGAGTTGAACCCGGGTCTGTCTGACTTCCAAGCCAGTGTTCTTTCTCCTAGAACAAATGGAGCAGATTAGCTTTGGAGAGTGGGGGTGTTTTATGTTAGTGGAGAATATATGTTCTCTGTGGGTTCGAGTCAGTCTGAGGAGCCCCGTGGTCTATCAAGTCAGTGGACAGTCCTTCTCGAGAAAGGTACTTGTCCTTGGTTATGAGGGGACAGAGCCAGGTTCCCGGCCGTGACCCATCTCCCCGATAGTTCTCCGAAGAGTTGTTCATTACCTCTCAGAGGAGGCTGCCCTGGCTTAGTCTGACCTCTGTTCCCCCTCTAGCTGGAGGCTCTGGCATCCATCGCCCTGTGGGCAAGAAGGCTACACCCGGGGCCGAATACAAGGCCAAGGTAAGAGCTGTTGGTGGGGGCAGAGCGTCTGGGAAAGGGCGGGCAGCTGTGCTGTCCTGGAGAGGCACCTGTGGAGCCAGACGGACGGCCACACGGAGGTCTTGTTAGCATCTAAAGTCCAGACCTTGGGTTGGCTTCCAGAGCCATGAAAAGTCTTTGGCGCCACCTAAGGCACAGAATGAAGGGCAGGGAGGACGCAGGGTCAGGCAAGTCGGGAGGGGGAAGAAGGGGAACCCCGCACTCCTAGCTGACTTTGTTTCTCTGGGTGAGCAGAAAGCAAAGGGTGACGTGAAGAAGAAAGGTCGGCTCGACCCCTATGCTTACATCCCTCTCAACAGAACCAAGCTCAACCGCAGGTATGATGCTGTGCTGGGGTGGGGGGTGAGGGGGGAGCTGAAGCTGTGCTCTGGGGGGCCTTATTCTCATTAAGCTCTCAATTCAATTGCTCAAGTCTCTTCCAGTGTTTTATTTTTACTTTTTTTTTTAATTAAATCTTTATTGTTCAGAATATTACAGTTGTTCCTCTTTTTGCCCCCCATAGCTCCCCTCAACCCGGTTCCCACCCCACCCTCTGCCTCCATAGGTGTGATTTTTACTTTTTCACATCTTCATGTGGTTGGTGCCTACATGTATTGTTAACTTGAACTGCCCCTTTGAACATGATGAGTAGCTCATGGCCTGCCCAAACCATGGCCGGCCACTTCCGGCAGCACTCCCGCCGCTCCTCTATTCATGCTGGTGGGGGAGCCATCTTTTGACATTATGGGAAGGAGGGCCCCCTGTTCTCAGTGAGATGTGACCCTTCTGTTCCTGTCCCTGCAGGAAGAAGGTGAAGCTGCAGGGACAGTTCAAAGGCCTGGTGAAAGCTGCCCAGCGGGGATCCCAGGTGGGACACAAGCTCCGCAGAAAGGCTCGTCGGCCCTGAACCCCAGGCCCCAGGGCACCGCCGGGACTCAAAATGAACTGTAGGAATCAGGGCTTGGTTCCCAGAGGCACAGGATTTGGGGAATTCCAAACGGGAATCGCCTTTTAGAGATGTCCTTGGGACCTGGCGGTGGGGCCGTGCCTCAGTGCCTGTGCATAGGCCAGCGAGGCGCCGGTGCCTTCTGCCCGGAGTGGCCTGTGCAGCAGAGTGAACGGTCTTCCATTCGCTCCAGCTGCTCATGCCATGGGGCACTCTCAGCTGGCTGTCGTCCAGGTGTGTGAGGTTTGCTGTGACCGACATAGAATAAACCTGCATCGCCATGCATTGTCCCTACAAACATTGTGTTTCATCACCTGCCTTCTTCGGGGACAAGAACAGTGTCTGGTCATTGGCAACAGTGTCTTGACCCCTTCCTCTCAATCCTGGCATCCAGTCCGGGGCATAGGTGATAGCTCAGGGACACCCACCTGTGGTTGAGCACCACAGGCTCAGACTAGAAAGGGAACTACAGCGTGGCTGCCTCTGAGCTCAAGTTTCTCCCAGCCACTTTGTTCACTGATTCAGCAGTGTTTCCAAGGCCCTCCATCTGCCAAGCACCTGTCTGATCCTCACCTGCTCTTTCTCCCAGACCAGTGGGTCAGGTTGTGGTACACAGCAGTGTGAATCCTGCTGCCCAGCTTGTTGGTCTGGAGCAGAGAAGATGCAGACCCCCCTCGCTCCTCAGGTCACTTGTCCATCAGGGTTCCCCTTGTGTGTGGGTTCCCAGCAGGCATCAAGAAGCAAAGACCCCAGGGCTACCCCCACCCCCAAATATGAGGGTTTATGCTTTAGCCCCTGGCATTTGATTGACAGCTTTCCTCATCTCAGAACCCTCCTGTTTGAGATGAGACCAAACACATATGCAAACATTACTTAATCATTTCCATTCCCGTTTTATGCCCTTGGCTCTGATGAAGCTCCCAGGAGGCCCTGTGCACTTTCCCACTCATCCTCTGAGGGCACTCAAGTCTTGACCCCAAATTAGGACGTTTCCTCCTGCTGATTTTGGGCTAGGAAGCGTGAAGGAACTACACTTCGCCCAGAGGTGGCGCTGTGCACATGCCTTGTTCACAGTCTGGAATGGGACAGCAGCAAGAAAAGAAAGGTGTTAGAGATTTGCAAAGGTGGTCCAACCGTGACCCCCATCGTTACACTTCTGGGCACAAGGTGGGTCAAATTAAGGCTATCCAGCCTTTATTATTTTTCTCAGGAAATATATCCAGAGGTGGTAGGGGCTTCATGTAAGTAGATGCAGGTATGAGCTAATTGCCCAGTATTGATGTCTTTTTAAAAAGTTTGAAGCCAACTTGCTTATTATAGCGTATTTTCTAAGGAGCTTTGTTTTCTTTCAAAGGTGGGAGGGGCAGGTAACCAAGAAAGGTTGTTGTTAGTGATGTGCTGAACTTAATATTCTCTTGGAAGTAGACTTCAAGTGCGAATTATCTTGATGCAGAGGCAAGAATTAATCTGCCCCATAAATTTCAGGTGTTTGAAACATCTCTGATGAAAGTCGATACTGCTTTTGTTTCTTTTCTTTTTTTTTTAATATATTTTTATTGTTTTCAGAGAGAGGAAGGGAGAGAGAGATAGAAACTTCAATGATGAGAGAGAATCACTGATTGGCTGCCTCCTGCATGCCCCCTACTGAGTATTGAGTCAAGCCCACAACTAGGGCATGTGCCCTGACCGGGAATCAAACTGGGACCTCCTAGTTCATAGGTTGACACTCAACCACTGAGCCACCCTGGTTAGGCAATACTGCTTTTGTTTTAATAATAGAGGTGCAGGGGAATCAGGAGTGTTCAACACAAGGCTTGTTCAATTTCAGGGCAACTACAATGGTTGAGGGCCTCCACCAAGATCCAGATTTGCCACTTTAACTCCATTGTGCTTTTGGCAATGCCAGACTCGGAGACTTCTTCAGGCTCTCTTTTCTGGGGTCCATCCTCTACTTATTCTCAGAAATGGAAGACAGAATACCCCACCTGACTGCACCAAAACAGCAACCTTTGTATTGGCATGGGATTTGGTCAGGCAATTTGCTCATGACATGTCTGGACACAGGAGGATCAAGTTAAGCCAAGCCTACCCCAGGCACCAATTTACTAGTATTCCTGACAGTGGCTGTCGTGTTAGGTCTGTGGTCTTATTTGCAAGCCTGCCTCAGTCCACATGCTTGGTCATGTTTTTCTGTATTGTTTGCAACATGTGAGAAAATTAAGACATTAAAGTAGTCTGTTTTCATTCTTTTTGGTTGCATATGCTTCTTCAAAGGGTAACTTAGAAAATTAGAATGTATTCTCTATTTCACTATAAAGGTAATAAAGATTGCCCTAGCCAGTTTGGCTCAGTGGATAGAGCGTCGGCCTGTGGTCTGAGGGGTCTCAGGTTTGATTCCAGTCAAGGGCACATGCCCAGGTTAGGGGGCATGCAGGAGGCAGCCGATCAATGATTCTCTCTCATTATTGATGTTTCTATCTCCCTCTCCCTCTCTGAAATCAATAAAAATATGTTTTTTTAAAAATAAAAATGATAAAAATTCACAGAAAATTTGGAAAAAAACGGGCTAGAATCATCCCACCAACTTCTTCTGTTAACCCTAGTATGTTTCATCCCTATTTTCTTTTTCTGTACACGGCATTTGGGGATACAAATACAGTGTTAAAATGCAAGTTTATATTCTAAATTTGCATTTGACTATCACAAAGTTTTTACTTACCAATATATACACTTCGTAAACGTTTTCAATGACCTGGCTGAAGCACCTGCCCTGTGGACCTGGCTCAGTTCATTTACGAAGGATCTTTGAGTCCGTAAGTGTATTGCTCCTTGATGTACACAGGAATTTAATGCCATCACTCGATCCTGCTCATGTGCAAAGCAATATTTAGGAAATGACATGATGACTGCTCTTTGTTCTATTTTTGGTATATGATAGTATGAATAGGTAACTGCTCCAGAAAATAACCCTGATTTGGGGCCGTGTAAGCTGGCATGCCGTTTCCTGAAATCATACTTACTGTAGCTGCTGCCATTAGAAACACTTACCAAGCTATTAGCAGCTGCTGTGGCAGAAGGTTTTCTCCCAAGTCCCGTTGATTGGTCATGAAGGGCCTAGCACAGGGTTTGAAGGCTGTGGTCAACTACCAGTAGATACTAAGGATGAGGTGAAGAGTGTGGCCCCCTGCCACTATGTACTCAGGCTACATAGTCATTTCTGGTTGGTCTGGACATCAACTTTTGCAAATCTAAAATCAGAGTTGGTCAGGTTTAGAGAGGAAGAAACTGACTTCCAAGAGGCCTAGTCAAAATGGCAATTTACTCATTTGTATTGAGAATATAACCACCAAGGGGCCCAAGAGTTGGTGTCATGGTAACTGCTCTGTACACATTCTCTCCTGCGGAGCAAGTTAAAATCCAAGGCTTTAGTGAGCATGAAGCAGGGCAAAGGGAATCATACGGTGATATGTTAAAAATATCATGGAGGCCCTGTTCCTCTGAGCAGCTCAGTTGTGTAGAGTGTTGTCCTACTATGCCAAGGCTGCAGGTTCAATCCCTAGGTAGAGCCCATACAAGAATCAACCAATGAATGCATAAGTAAGTGGAACAACAAATTGATGTTTCTCTCCCCAAATCAATAAATACATTTTAAAAAATGTCTTTGAGGTAGAATGGCTCTCCAGGTAGGTGGGACACACCTGCACACTGGGTCCCCCTCTGTTCTGGTTGGTGCTGCAGAACCTGCCAGGTCCTTCCTCTCTGGTGTCTTCTAGAGCCACTTACCTGCTGTTCATAAGCTGTTCTGAGATTTCACTTGGCTCCTGCTTCCTTTGCATGCAGGCATGCCTGTATCGAATTTCCAAGCCCTGCTCTTCTGGCTTTCACCAGGGATATGTCCTCTCCCTCTGGGACCTTGTACAGATAACTTATCCTGTCCATCATGTGTGGGCTTGCAGGGTTTAACTTGTAGAGGGCAGCTTGATTTCCAGATTCCAGGATGTCACCCGTAGACCCATAGGTACCAGTGACAGAGCCGATACGATTTTAGATCAGAATTTCAGGGAGGATCTGAGGCACTGATGACAGGCAGATGGATTTGTGAATGGTGCCAGGAATGGCCTGTACAGTCCTTATGGCTCCTCTGCAGGTTTTGCAAGCTCTTGGAAAGTCTTGCTTTGAACCAGAACAGTTGCTACACCATACATCTTGGACTTGAGGCCACTGAGCCTGAAGTATGTACCAAGCCGATAACCTGAGACCAGCCCTCAGTTGTAAATATGCTCATAAAAATGACGAGGTGCAGTGTTACCTGAGCAGATTTTACACGGCCGCATACATTGATTGGATGGTTGTGTGATAATACTTATCTTTAAATGTCTCCCTCAGCCATTCCAGGAGCTAGTTCAATTCCCTGAAAGTAGGTGGGGTACACCTCCAAAGCAAATAATAATCAGGATTATTACCTGTTAAAGCTGACATCCTGTATTCTAAGAAAATCCTTTCCTACCCACACAAGGACAATCAGGGCTCATGTGAACCCCTCAGGACTTCACACAGGTGCAGTCCTACCTGATCCACACCTGTCAGATTCGGATCTCCTGTGTAGCAATAACAACTTGGGCTATACAGAGCCCTCCAATTTACCAAACACAGTCACATGCATCATCTCTTGATCCCTGCAACAGTCACACTATGATTGTGGTTTTTATGAATGTAATCCCACTTCACAGCTGAGAACCCAAAGGCAAAGTTAAGCAGGTGCCATAAGGTAGCTCCCAGGCTTCCAGAGTTCAAGCCCATGTGGTTGCAACCCTAGGTAACTTAGCCCTGGAGAACACAGTGTTGCAAAGAGACTTGACTGAATTTCAAAATACTTGGTGCCGTTGGGACACCAGAGTCTGTTCCCTTTCCCGTTCATCACCTTGTAGGTCCTGCAACTGGCACTAAAACCAAGTATAGAGCCGGTTTCTTCACCCTTGGTGAGAAGAGGGAGGAGTTGTCCCAGGATTGACTTTCTTGAGGACTGTGAGTGGCTGGGCAGAAACCTAGGGCAGGGTAGGGCAGGATGGGGTGGGGTTGCTTCCAGGGTATTGCTTCCTCTTCCATTTCAAGGAGGGGGATGGAGCTGGCTTGCAAGTCTTTCTGCCTTTTCTTCCTTTCTGCCATTTTCTTCTTCCACATTCCTAGTCCCCCTACCCTGCACATACACACACACTTGCGTGATGCATTTATTCTGAGCAAAGAACTTCCTTCCAAAAAAAACACACAAACATTTTGTGAGGCATGGGACATACAGTAGTAAGCAAATCCGACAGGATCTTTGCCTTCACAAAGGTTACGAGGAGGGGACAGATAAAACACATGATTGGAAAGGTGCTTGGTGTCTAAGTGCAGATGCCATGCAGGGACCTGACTTAGACGAGGGGCCATGGTGGGAGGGCCTCTAGGAGTGAATGAGGTTTGTCTACCACTAGAAGGGTGAGCAGGCTTTAGGTTAGGTTGTTTGCCTAAACAACCAAGACTCCAAAATTACCCAATCCCTAAGGGCCTAAGGGCAGCGATCTGGTTGGAAAGTGGGTTCCAGTAGGGACCTGTCTTGAGGCCCTGTTGCATACCAAGCTCCCTGTTTTTACTTAGATTGTATGTTTGTGTGTGTGTGTCGGGGGGAAGGTGGGTGTCAGGAATGGTGGGGGGTGGCACTGCTAAAGCTCCTCTCACCCACTTTTGGGCCATGTTCCGGAGTAAGGAGTAGCATGTGCAGGTGCCTTGGAGCCCAAAAGAGTTTAGCCTTTCCAAAGAACTGTTGGAAGGCTCAGTACATGCATGTGATAACTACAAATAAATGTTAGGTTGCCCTAACTGGTTTGGCTCAGTGGATAGAGCGTCAGCCTGTGGACTGAAGGGTCCCAGGTTTGATTCCAGTCAAGGGCACATTGCCCGGGTTTCAGGCTTGATCCCCAGGAGCGGGCCTGCAGGAGGCAGCTAGTCAATGATTCTCTCTCATCATTGATGTTTATCTCTCTCCCTTCCCTTCCTCCCTGAAATCAATAAAAATATATTTTTTAAAAAGTTATGCCGAAACCGGTTTGGCTCAGTGGATAGAGCATCGGCCTGCAAACTGAGGGGTCCTGGGTTCGATTCCGGTCAAGGAGGTTGCGGTCACATCCCCGGTGGGAGATGTGCAGGAGGCAGCTGATCGATGTTTCTCTCTCATTGATGTTTCTGACTCTCTATCTCTCTCCCTTCCTCTCTGTGAAAAATCAATAAAATATATTTTAAAGAAAAGTTAGGTATAATTACCTAAATTCTTATCTAATTGAATATCACAGGGTGTATTTGTTCTTTGGAGGAGTCAGTAGTTTTTATTTATTTAAATGCATAGTCCAGCCCTGGCTGGTTTGGCTCAGTGGATAAAGCGTCGGCCTGCAGACTGAGGGGTCTCGGGTTCGATTCTGGTCGGGGGTACATGCCTGGGTTGCGGGCTCGGTCCCCAGTGGGGGGTGTGCAGGAGGCATCCGATCAGTGATTCTCTCTCATCATGGATGTTTCTATCTATCTCTCCCTCTCCCTTCCTCTCTGAGGTCAATAAAAATATATTTAAAAAAAATAAAAAAATAAATGCATAGTCCATCCACATTCACAAATTTATATAATAAAAGCCAAATATACAGCAAAACTGCTGGAAGAGAAAATATTAAGCCCACATAGTAGAAGAGAGAAGAGTGAGCCCCCAAACCAAGACTCAGAAGATTCTAGAAGTGGGCATTCGGTGGGGGAGGGGGGGGCCTGGAGTAAGAGGCGGAGCATGGTGCACTT
The DNA here is from genome assembly GCF_000412655.1 of Myotis brandtii. NCBI lineage: Eukaryota > Metazoa > Chordata > Mammalia > Chiroptera > Vespertilionidae > Myotis > Myotis brandtii. The sequence continues at coordinate 2,806,111 of NW_005371709.1, forward strand.
GGGGCAGGGCCCTGCTGAGAGTAAGTCTCCCTGTCCTCTTGTCAGCTATTTCGGGTCTGGTCATCCTAATTGTGTGAGAGGAATGTTAGGAAGGGCTAGAAATGACAGGCCTGGATGCAACAGTCAAGCTGTTCACCCAGCATCTTAGAGCCAGGGCAACCTTCAGGGCAGCTTTGCAAATGGGAATACTGAGGCCCAGAACGGGGACCGCTGATCCCAGCATCAATGACCTGCATTGGAAGCATGGTGAAGACATAATTACTTCACATCAGCAAATAGATGATCCTCGCAATTACAAAGAAAGAAAGAACTAGCCCTAGCCAGTTTGGCTCAGTGGATAGAGACTTGGCCTGCAGAATGAAGGGACCCTGGTTTGATTCCAGTCAAAGGCACATACCTTAGTTGCAGGTTCGATCCTGGGACCTGGTTGGAGTGTGTGTGGGAAGCAACCAACTGATGTGTCTCTCTTCCATCGATGTTTCTCTCTCTGTGTCTCTCCCCCTCCCTTCCACTCTCTCTAAAAATTAATGGAAAAATATTCTCGGGTGAGGATTAACAAAAAGAAAAAACAAAAAATCAACAACAAGAAAGAAAGCAAAAAAGAAAGAACTAGATCAAATACCAGACATAACATAGTACTTCTTATTGAGGTGAAATTCACATAACACAAACTAGCCATTTTAAAATGTACAATTCAGTGGCATTTAGTACAACCACCTCTAAGAAGTTCCAAAACATTTCAACACTCCCCGCCAAATACCTCATTCCCATTAGCAGTTACTTCCCCCATCCAGGCCCCCAGACCTAAGCAAACACTGATCTGCTTTCTGTCTCTTTGGATTTACCTATTCTGGATCGTTCATATGAATGGAATACATGGCCTTTTGTGTCTGGCTTCTTTCAATAAACATAATGTTTCTGAGCATGATGTAGTGCACCAACACTTCATCCCTTTAAAAAAAATTTTTTTTTTTCATTGATTTCACAGAGGAAGGAAGAGGGAGAGAGAGAGAAACATCAATGATGAGAGAGAAACATCAATGGTGAGAGAGAATCATTGATCGGCTGCCTCCTGCACGCCCCTTACTGGAGATGGAGCCTGCAACCCGGGCATATGCCCTTGACCACAATCGAATCCGGGACCCTTCAGTCCACAGGCCGATGCTCTATCCACTGAGCCAAACCGACCAGGGCTCATCCCTTTTTTATGACTAATATTCCTGTGGATGGGTATACCACAGTTTATTTATACACTCATCCACCAATGGACCACAACATAGAATTTGCATATTTTTGGACTTGAACATCATCACTAAGACTATTTCTACTCCCTAAAACCTAACTCTAATATCACTCCCCCACGGGTCATGTGATAAGCTTTCCCATGCAAGTTCTCAGGTAATATCACAATTTTGTAAAGAAGCGATTATCACCCCCTCCCCATCTTTTCACAGATTCGGAATCTGAGGCACAAAAGGATGAAGTGACTGGATCCAGGTGGGATCTGTCCACCCCTCTCCACCCCCGCTGGTGTCTCTGATTGCGGGTAATTGAAAACAAAGTCCACGTAGAAAGCAAACTCCTTGGGAAGGATTTCAACGCAGTGTAAACGAATGCAGAAAATCCGTGAGTTCTGTGTCCTTCTGAACACCCTCTGTGTCTCTTTCCAGGCAGGCAGCCAGCCTGCCAGGCACACAGCTCTCATCGCTTCCCTTTTTGATACTCCCTCATTACTTTTAATTGCATCTGAGCCTCTGTAGCATCTTGTATTTTGATTCCTAATCCAGGGCATTTCTCTGCCTCCCACTGGTCCAACACAGCATTCTCTCTCATAGCTCTCTAGAGGAGTGCCCCCGAAAATGGAGTTGGTCTTCTGTAATGAATTCATCTCTATAATGAATAGTATAACATCCAAGTTCCGAGCATATTTACATAGCAATCTCCATACACAAGCAACATTACAAAGGGAATGTTTTTTAAAAGAATGCCATCTCAAAGCTCCATTTCCTATAGTACTAAGAACACTATGGGAATTACCCTGACAAGAAGACAAAAATGACTTCCAGGGATGCTGGATTAGAGACAATAACACCAGCCCTATTAATGTTTAAAGTCAATGGAGCATAAAACTGCTTTTCTCTACTTACAGGCAGGCATCATCTTACAGCGAGGAGGGAAAAAATTACCATTTAACTCTGCTGAAATCCATAAGCCCTCCCCTAATTTTCATTCCCCTTGAAATTCTCCAGTTAAAACCATCAGAATGAAAATGAGAATCACTCTGGGGGAAATGGCTTCCAATCCTCCTCAGTAAAGGTGTGAAGAGCCCTCCACGGAGATGAAGGAGGAAGGCTGCCTGTCAGTCACCAAAACCTGCAGAACTAGTGTGGTGACACTTTGGGATTTGGGAGCCTCTGGGCTGACTTCACGAGGGCCTTAAACGATCCCAGGTCTGGGTAGATGTGAGGGAGACAGAATACAAGGGACTGGGCAAGTTCAAGGCAGTCATGCCTGTAGGGTATGTTTTACTTAGTGGGCTGCAAGGGGGAACATCATTACTATATTAGCTGTTTCCCTGGGGGAAATCGCTGGAATGGAGCCAGGCCTCTGTTAGTAAACCATTGGACCTAATCCCACATTACATTTGTGTAATGCCTGACAAAGCCTGTTCCCTTTATCTCATTTGATCCTGAAAACAATCCTCAGAGGGAGGCAGGGCAGGGATTATTTTTTCCATTTTACAATTGAAAACACTTGTAAACTGATTTGCCAGGAGCCACAACACCCCAGACATGACAGGAATGAGACTTGAATCTAGGTCTTTGTACAACCTGTTCAGGGTTCTTTTGACTGCACACCGCAGACTGATCAAAATATTTCCAGCCCCACCCAGTCCTCACATTCATCAGCTTAACAGCAACTGAGAGCTCACCACCACAGAGGTTGTGTTTATACTGCTCACACACCTCTGTCCTAAAGAAAAAATACAGCTCTGATTGGCAAGCTATCTGAGGGGGAAAAAAAGAAAAACATTATTTCATATCATCTCCCTGCACCAAAGCAAAATTAATCCAGATGGCTTTGAAAAAAATGAAGGCATTAGGAAAATCTAGGGAAATTTGAACTGAGTATTTAATAATTTTTCTGGAGGCAATAAGACTCTAAATTTAACACTATGTTAGAAGTCTCAAAGAAAGGGATTTTATAGATTTGACTACATTTGTTACATTTAGTAGGGGAGAAAAAGACTGTATAGGGCCGACAAAAAAACCTGAAGATATATTTGTACCAAAAATGAAAGAAAATGCCCTAACTGGTTTGGCTCAGTGGATAGAGTGTAGGCCTGCGGACTGAAGGGTCCCAGGTTTGATTCCAGTCAAGGGCACATGCCCAGGGTTGCAGGCTCAATCCCTAGTTGGGGGCATGCAGCAGGCAGCCAATCAATGATTCTCATCATTGATGTTTCTGTCTCTCTCTCCCCCTCTCTTCCTCTCTGAAATCAATAAAAATATACTTTTAAAAAAATGAAAGAAAAGAGTTAACTTCTGGGATGTAGGAGTCATGCAAATTAAGAAAAATTCAATAGGAAAAACTTATTAGGGAACAAGTCACAAAAAAGGGAAGTACAGTTGGTTAACACTTATTTATTTATTTAAAAAATATGTATCTTTTTTTTAATTGATTTTAGAGAGGAAGGGAGAGGGGGAGAGAGATAGAAACATCAATGATGAGAGAGAATCACTGATTGGCTGCCTCCTGCACACCCCACATGGGGATAGAGCCCACAACCCAGGCATGGTCTCTGACAGGGAATCCAACCATGATCTCCTGGTTCAGAGGTCTATGCTCAACCGCTGAGCCACGCCAGCCCGTCAGTTGGTTAACATTTAGAAAACTAGTGTACCTAAGTAAAATCAAAGAAACAAAAACCTGTGAAATCCGCAAAAATTTAACTATAATACTCAAATACTAGTGAAGGTGCAATGAATAATGTATGCTCACACAATGATGGGAGAGGAAATTCACCCAACTGGAAAGCAATTTGGCACATTTATCAGAAACCTTAAAATATCCATATCCTTTGACCTAAAATTCCATTCCTTGAAATACATTCTTAGGAAAGAATCATCAACATGGAAAGTTCTATGCACAAAAATGTCAGTCACAAGCTTATTTACAACGGTGAAATTAGGCAGACAGTAAACATGAAAGGAATTGTTTAATAATTTATGGAACAGCCACTTGATGGGAACTTACATAATCATTGTATATTCTCAAAGTACACGCAATAACACTAACCGTTTATGGTGTAATACCAAGGTGAAAAGTGTACAACATTGTATATGTGGCTGTTTGTATAACACTTCAATAGAAAAGGCCAGAAAGGGGGGTGCGGGGGGGAAAATGCCTTAATGTGAACCATGTTTGAGTCCTATGATTATTAGAGGATTTTTCATCGTCCTATATTCTATTGGAATCTTTTATGTTATTTATGTATGTATTTATGTATTTATTTATTTATGTTTAATCCTCACCTGAGGATATTTTTCCATTGATTTTTTTTTTTTAGAAAGTGGAAGAGAGGAAAAGACGGAGACACATCGATAGGTTGCTTCCTGCACGCGCCCTGACCAGGGCCCGGCGGGGAGGAGCCTGCAACCAGGTACATGCCCTTGACCCTAATCGAACCAGGACCCTTCAATCCGCAGGCCCACGCTCTATCCACTGAGCCAGACCTGCTAGGGCTGAATCGTTTATTTTTTAATGAACAAAGTCAACTCTTGGTTAGCCATGCGGTGGCGCGTCCTCCTCGCCCTGTGCTAGAGGACTGGGAGTAGGGGGGAAGCTCAGAAACGCTCCCTCGCGTCGATTCAGGCCCCCTTGCTGATGGCCCCTCAGCACCCCCAATTCTCTCTCCTTTTCCCCGCCCCCACCTTTCACAAGCCGGACCAAAGGAGGAGCGGGGCGGGCCCAAGCGTTGAAGACACGTGGGGAGGGAGCCAGCGTCTGAGGAGGAGGGTTAGGCGTGTGGGTGGGTGTGTCTGCGAGTGGGAGAAACCAACGCAGGTCGCTCAGAGGCTCCCTTGTCTTAGGCCGCTCATCCGCCCGGGGACCTACCAAGGCCTCCCCACGTCCAGGATCCCGTTCAAGGTGGACACCGAGCGCAGGTGGGAGAAGACTCCTGCCCCTGCCCTGCGCG
>NW_005371709.1:2812273-2812738 GCF_000412655.1 Myotis brandtii
GCCTGGCACTGACCCGGGGCCCCAGGAGGAGGAAGAGGAGGCTGCTGCGCAGACCCATCAGCGTCCTGCCCTCACCAGCCCTGAGCTGAAGCCGCCTCGGCAGCAGGGAGGCGTGTGGGGGAGACCTCGGGCCGAGAAGTTACCGCCCCGGCGAGGGTGGGAGAAAACTTGAACGTGGAGAAATGCACGGGCCAGGACAAGTCCGTGCCGCGTGAGAATTCCCCCGGCCACCTTGGTGCCAAGGAGCTGGGATAAACTGGGAGAACTATGGCAGCTACTTTTACTGACTTGTACCTGACCGAACCCTTGGGGGCGTCGTGTGCTTGGATCGTTTAAAGATAGGGCCCCAAGGGGCGGGAATCGTGAGGGCTTTATAACAATACTTGAAAACTGAATGACAGGAATACATTTTCTTTATTTTCCGGTGGAGGAGCTTAGTGAAAATGGTGCTACAATTGTGCAAAA
>NW_005371709.1:2812784-2820193 GCF_000412655.1 Myotis brandtii
TGCAAATGCTTGGTGGTGGGTGGGTGGGTGGCATGACCCCCTTTCTCCCACCGCATTGGCAGCTCCTCGAGGTGGGAGATGTGAACGTCAGTTAGAGGGTGGGAGGGAGGTGGAGAATTTTGAAGGTGGATAAAGTTGGAGTTGAATTTGGATTTTTAAAGGAATTGACCTTGCCACCTGTAGTTCAAGGTCACGGTTTGCTGTATGTGGGAGGCTGTGGGGTTCCTGGGAGAGCTAACACCCCCACGTCCCTTCTCTTCCTCCAAGAAGCCCAGTCTGTGCTTTCCTACCTTTTGGGAGTCCCCAGAAAAGACATAGGTGGAGAGGGACATGTGGGGAGAATAACTTGTTTTTTTTCTGTGCTTTCCTTTCCAGAACTCCTCCTCCTCCTCCCATGAGGCCACTCTTGGCCATGCCATGTGCTTTCTCAGAAACAGTCATAAACAATCTCTTGGATCTCCAGTCCTCCCATTCTGCTCTTGTCAATCCACCTGTTCTGGTGTCTGCACTGGTAGATGAGACCCCGGCTCTTTTTCTTCTCTGTTCTGGCCCCTCTGTGGATCCGTGGGCTTGAGCCTCCGTGGGTCCTCACCCCTCACAGTTTCCTCCTGCCAGCAACCCTTCTTTGTGAGTGACTGAAACCATTTTTAAATGTGATTCTCCGAAAGGAGAAACCGCGGGCTTTATCTTTGTGAAACTTGATGGCGCTTTAAGCAAGGTGCCACCCCCCCCACCCCCGACTTTAAGGTAGCTAAACCCATTTTTAAAAGATTCAATGGCTTTTTCATCCTTCAGATGTAGCTATTGAGGTACACTTCGCACCGGAGTGTCTGAAATTGTGGTGGTCCTGATTTATAGGATTTCTTAATTAAAATGTCTGCTGAATAAATTTGTTTTTTGTTTTGGAGCGTGGTTTGGCTTTTTGGTGGGAGGTGGGGGAAAGAAGAGAACTTGGGGAGACCCAGGCCCAGCACAGAATGCTGGTAGCCCTGCAGGACTTGTGTGCTTCTCTTCTGGTTGATGGTCCGCAAGATCAGAAAATTAAACTTAGTTTTTGTTGTTAATCCTGACCCGAGGATATTTTTTCCCTCTGGTTTTTAGAGAGAGTGGAGGGAAGGGAAGGAGGGGGAGTCAGAGAAACATCGATTGGCTGCCTCTGGTGCTCCAGGCGACAGGCAGGGATCAAACCTGAAACCCAGATACATGCTCTGGATGGGGAATGGAACCTGAGACCCTCAGTGCTCAGGCCGACACGCTAACCACTGAGTTACACCAGCCAGGGCATTAACATTTTGTGGAGTCCCTTCCTACTTGCTCCCTTGCCCTTTTCAAGAAAGCCTTTCTTGGCAAAGCCCCTGAGCTGGAGCTTCAGGGGAAGTGACTCAGTTTGAGTCAGCCTGCTGCTCACCAGCTATGTCATATGGGGCAAGTCACTGTTCTGTGCTTTTTTCCCTTATTTATCAGACAATAATACTTGCTGTGCAGATTTGTTGGGACAAATTGAGTAGTAACATCTATAAAGCAATATTTTTTAGAAAAAAAATAAATAATAATAAGGTAGTTGGAGGGTCATGTGAGGATTTGAGGTGTCTGGGATATTTGAGTGCTAATTCTTTTTTTTTAATATATTTTATTGATTTTTTACAGAGAGGAAGGGAGAAAGAGAGAGAGTCAGAAACATCAATGAGAGAGAAACATCGATCAGCTGCCTCCTGCACATCTCCTACTGGGGATGTGCCTGCAACCAACCAAGGTACATGCCCTTGACCGGAATCGAACCTGGGACCTTTCAGTCCGCAGGTCGACGCTCTATCCACTGAGCCAAACCGGTTTCGGCCTGAGTGCTAATTCTTGACATCACCATTGGGCCTTCCTCATTCAGGCGGCCCATATCTGTCTACTCAATGTGCCCCACTAACACTTCAGCCACCCCTTCTCTTCCACCGTGAGCACAAGCAGGTTTCTTCCTCTTTTGCTTCGTAAATTCCTTTTCCTGAACTCCTTCCAGTAGGCCATCTCCACACACCTTCCAAACTGTCTCTCTGCTTTCATCATTGGGGCTGGGGGTGAGGGGTGGTAGTGTTTACTGCGCCACGTACTGTTCTGGGTGCTTTAAATCATTAGAGATTATATTATGTCATGGATTTATTTGCCATGAGTTGGCTGCTAATTATTTTATAGATGAGGACACAGGCCCAGGAGATTAAGTGATTTGTCTGAAGTTACCACCTTTTTTAAAAAAAATATATTTTTATTGATTTTAGAGAGGAAGGAAAGGGAGAGAGAGAGAGATAGAAACATCAATGATGAGAGAATTATTGATCGGCTGCCCCCTGCACACCCCCACTGGGGATCAAGCCTGCAACCCAGGCATGTGCCCTTGACCAGAATTGAACCTGGGACCCTTCAGTCTGCAAGCAGATGCTCTATCCACTGAGCCAAACCAGAGTTACCACCTTTTAAGTGGTGAAGCTGGGATTTTATCCCAGGCAGTCTGGCTGTAGGATCTCCTTCCCTCAACCACATCTTCGAATCATCCTGTACCACCCACATGAGACTTTCTTGACACCATTTTCTCTCATGTTGGCTTTATTAAAGTTCTCAAGAGTATCCTACAAACTTGACCCACTAAATACCTCAACACAATAGCATCACTATTCTCAAACTCTACTTGTATACCAGCCTCATAGTGGAAGGTGCTGGGGATCTGGGATGAGGCAGGGTTTCAGACATCCTGGAAGAACCCACAAGCAGGTTTTGGGCCAAGACCTTCACATAAGGTAATAGGAATTGCATAAGAGAAGCACAGATAATCAATGGTATATGGCTGCTGCTTTTAGACCCTCAACTCCTCTGTAAGATGAGGGCATAGGGCCAAGATGGTAAGGTCTCACCCAGTGCAGATGTCCTGTGAGTCTGCAGGATGGCCAGCACAGCACTCAGGGGTGACGTTAGAATGGTGACAAGGAGGGAAGAACTACTGGACCTGAGAAGCAAGGGAAAGGGAACTGAGAGCCCTGTTCTAGGCAAACGCTCTGCAGGCACATTTCACAAGATGTTGCTTTTTTAAAAAATATATTTGATTTTGGAAAGGGAGAGAGAGAGAAACATCAATGATGAGAGAGAATCATTGATCGGCTGCCTCCTGCACGCCCCACACTGGGGATTGAGCCCGCAACCCAGGCATGTGCCTGACCAGGAATCAAGCCATGACCTGGTTCATAGGTCAACATTCAACCACTGAGCCATGCCAGCTGGGCAAGATGTTGCTTTTCAAAGGGGAAAGGTAGGAATTATCGGTGCTAGAGCAGGATCTGAACTCATGGCTCTTAGGGTGACCCTCTTGCCACCTGGCTGAACCTATGTACACCTTTCTTCCTTTACCCCAGCCCATGCTACTGATCAGCCATTTACAAAGGCTGTAGAGAGCCTAGTCCTGGGCCTGGGCTTGAGAAAGTGTCTCTGTATCAAGGAGGCAATGGTCCTTCCCAAGGTGTTGAAGTTTGGGATAGCATATTCCTAATAACACTTGGCCCAGGAATGATTATGGCTCGGATCTTTAACCCCGTGGAATGGATAGGCACAGAACTAGGGGCATGGGCATAGGCAGAGCTGAGTCAACTCCATCTTCTGAAGGGGCTGAGGCCTGGTTTCCCTGGTAACATTCTGCAAGTCTTGAGTCCAGAAGGACCAGAACAATAGGGAAGTGGTAAGGAGAGGCTGATTGTGTGTATGCGGCAGAGGGGTGGTGGGGGTTGGTTAGGAGTTTCACGTGGGAAGTGATAGGGACAGCAGCCTGGTGCTTCATAAATGACTATAAGTTGGAAAGAGATCAGGGTTGGAGATGAAAGATTTGGCATTTAGAGCTAAGAGGGGTGGGTTGAGCCTGGGAGATGCTATCAGTTGGGAAGAAATAACACTAGCTAATGTGCCGAGTGCATACCTTATGCCAGGATCTGTTCTAAGTACCTTACAGATACCAGCTCATCAAATCTATGTGGGAGGAAGAAGAGTAAACAAAAGGATTAGAAAGAAAGTGAGAGCAGAGAAACCAAGGGAGGCTGGAAGGTAAACGGGATGGTGGGTATGTGAGTGTATCTCCACATACTTGGGCACAAACACAGAGCTATATCCATCTGTATTATCTCTTCGTGTGTCCTCTGTGGCGAGGTCCAGGGTATTTAAAATCAGATCTTGCTCAGTGACTTTCATCATTCTTTTTTAAAAAGATAAGTTTTTATGGACTTTTTTTTGTTGTTTTTTTAGAGAGAGGAAGGAAGAGGGACAGAGAGATAGAGAAACATTTATCGGCTGCCTCCTGCACACCCCTACTGGTGATCAAGCCCCCAACCTGGGCATGTGCCCTGACTGGGAATTGAAATGGCGACCTTTTGGTGGACGATGCTCTAACTAACTGAGCCACACTGGCCAGGGATCCATTGTCTTTTTTGAACCCTGAAGTTATTCAACTTCCCTTTACTGGCACCATTAAATGGTGTGTTTTGAACATCTGCACTCTTGAGTTCTCCCCTCCTTAATACACCTGAAGAAAAGTACAATTTAGGGTGCATCTGAAGAAAGGTGATTTTGACTCCTATGTCTGGAGAAGATGTTCAGGAAAACCTAAGAAACCATTTTTCACCCATATTACGCTATGGAATCTGATTCAGACTAAAAAAGAAATGGGCAAAAGGCAGGGCAAAGGTAACATGATGAGATAATCAGCTTGTGACTTTTTTTAACCCACCCAAATCAATAAGTCAAACTGCCTGAATAGCTTATCAGTTGGGGGTTGTGAGTTTTATCTCCTATGAGTCAGTTAATTGATAAGGGGAAGCAGTTAAAAAGTTCCTTGGTATCATATTTAGTTTTTATCCTATTGTAGTATAAGGTACAGAGAAGGATTCATTTGCACAATAACAGCGAAACATAGCTATCCCAGGCAAGAAGGGTTATGCAAGGTTGTTTCAATAGCCAATCCTCAGGTCCCAGGCCTTGCCTTGGTATGACAGTTTGTGACATAACATAGACATCAACCCCTACAATCCCTCTGAACCCTGCCTTTCAAACCTGTCCTGCCCAGGGAACCCCATCCCTTCCTGCCTCCAGGAGCCTTGTCCTTTAGCATCTTCCCTTCCGTTTCTCATCCACAGTCAGACAAGAATAAATTCTGCCATTGGCCCTGCTTTCCCTTTTTAGCTGCCGTCCCTCCTTTTCTATCTTCTTTGAACTTCTAGGCACCACAACTCATCATCTCTGCCCCAAGCACCACACACACACCCTTAGCTTCCACAACTCTGTTGAAATTGCCCAATTTGTTTGCTCTGCAAATATTTATTAGATACCAATACCCAGCGTTGTTACTAAATGCAGCTACCTTTCAGGCAGTGACCTAAGCGTTTTTACTAGAATTAGCTCAATGAATCTTCACAACCCTATGAGACAGGGACTTTATTATCAAACTTCATGGATGAGGAACGCGAGGTTAGACAGATGAAGTGACCTGCCCAACGTCACAGGAAAGAGCTTTAACGGAAAGAGCCAGGATTGTGACTGAGGCAGTCTGGCTCCAGAGCATTTTGAACTATACTGAGGCCTACAGTTTTCTTTTCAGAATGTGTATCTTATATTTTCCTCTTTCTCCCTGCCTGCCCCCCGCCCCCAGGCCCTTATCACCTGGTGCCTGGATGTTTTAACAGCCATCCAACTGATCTAGCTGACCATAAAGGTTTGTCCTTAACCTTTGTCCATCCCCCATGCTGTGTCCCCTGATAATCTGCCTAAAACATCCTCTTCATTTTGTCACTCCTCTGCCATCAAAGAATATATAATCTCTTTGGGAAAAGGAGACACTCACATATGAGCTCCTGAGATAAACCTATAAAGACTGTAAATAAAATGAGTGAAAACAAAATGAATTTGAAGATCCCTTCCTGCGAAGAAATTGCATGACTTTCACAGTACAAATTATAGATGGGAGTGGACAGGGCAGGCGTAACAACGAAATTCAGGTGAGCACTGAATTTGAATTAGAAGGGGATGGGTTTTCCGAGGGGAAAGAGAGGAGCTAAGAGCTGTGGCTCCAAGCTATCCTCCCCACACACCCTCCCCTTTGTAACATCCTTGCTGCCTCTCTGCCAGTCCCAATCCTGAGCTGCTTTCAAGGTTTGGCTTGAAGGGGACCTCCATCTTTTTGTGATTAAACCTTTTCTAAACTGACTGATTATTCCCTTCCTATGCACTTTCCTGAGTGCTTACCTATACAACAGGGATGTATTCTCAAGAAACTGGTCTGATCTTCAGAGGAAACAGATTGAAGAATTCATTAAGAGGCAGGACTTAAAGTATTGACCTTCATGCAATAGCTTCCAGGAATGATGTTTTATTATTTGAATGTTTGCTATTTGTTTCCCATACATGATCTAATTTGACATTATCTAATTTAATCTTCACCCAATTCTTCAAGGTAGGCTGTATTCTTTTTTTTCTTAAAAAATTATATATACACACACACACATAATATATTTTTATTGATTTCAAAGAGGAAGTGAGAGGGGGAGAGAGAAACATCAATGATGAGAGAGAATCATCAATCGCTGTCCCTTGTACACCCCCCACCGAGGATAGAGTCACAACCTGGGCATGTGCCCTGACAGGGAATAGAACTGGCAACCTCTGGATGCCTGAGATGATGCTCAACCCCTGAGCCACACCGGCCGGGCAGTTGCTTCTTGCATGTGCCTTGACCAGGATTGAACCCGCAGTCTTGACGATGTTCTAACCAACTGAGCTACCTGGTCAGGGCAGTAGGCTTTATTTTTATTCCCCATTTTGCAGATGAGTTCATTGGGATTATTGAGGTGAAGGACCCTGTGCTAAATCACCGGGCTAGCAATGGAGGGCTGCCTGCAGAGTCTACACTCATCTATTATGCCTCCTGGGAAACACTGTTATGGGCAGGTCACCTGTTCTCCCTTTAGTTATGGATGGAAAACCAGGAGGAAGTGCCGCATGGGAGAGTTTTTGCCCCTTTGCCTGCCCTAGCCTTCACGGCGTTCAAATGGAGTGCACCTCAGTGTGGAAACATCTATCTCTGGGCTTCCATCTCTAAATGAGGCGGTAGCACTAGACCGCTGAAGGCTGCACTCTCCCAGGGCTGACATTCTGTGATTACTGAGCATTGGTGGAAGAGGGGGGAGCTAATTGAGTGAGTTAGTAATTTGGTTGCCAGGGTAACTCTTTCCTGATTGGAAGGAAGGGATCACAGGGTTCAATACAGACTTTGCTGCATAGGAAAGTGGCGTCTGATCGTCGCTCCATGTTTCTGCTTCTGAGCTGGAAAAGGAGAGAGCAAAAAAGGGTAAAAACTGAATCCAAATATTGTAGCATTTATGCCTAATTTAGAGTGA
>NW_005371709.1:2820518-2823472 GCF_000412655.1 Myotis brandtii
CCGCATGTGGCTCGAGAGCTGCGGTTTGCCGAGCCGCAGCTTGCCAACCACTGGTCTGGGGCATGGTTTTCCATGGTTCTAATGGCAGGGCCACCATGTTGGACAACTGCAGGGGTGTCATTCACATTGTAGTGAATGTGTGGAGTAGTGCAGCGAACGACATTGAACTATGTATGATGATATCAGGCTATTGGAAAGAGGCTTGGGGTTCTAGACTCTGAAATGACTTCAGAGAGGCATCAAATCACGGCCAGTTTGGCTCTGGATTGGAAATGACTTGAGAGGCATCAAATCACGGCCAGTTTGGCTCTGGATTGCTCCTAACCCATTGGCCTCTGGGAAATCCCACCCAGCTAAGGAGCAGGCCAAGGACCTCAGGGCTACTCCAACCACAGGGCATGCCAGCACCTGACCACTTTCCCCTGTTGCTCAGTGCCCAGAGGTGATAGACCAATGCACTGTGGGAAGCCCTCTTCCTCAGCTTGTGTTAGAGCCACAGAATCACCCTTCCCTTGCTGGGCAGCACTGGACTGAGCCCCCTACAGCTCTTTCTGGGCTAGTCGTGGGAAATGGCTGGCTTGGTGTGTTCTGGAGGCACTTCTCAGAGACCCTCAGGCTCTGTGTATTTGAGAGAATGGGGAAGTATAGAAAACAGGCACTGAGTGCAAAACAAGTTAGGAAGGATTCTAATGGATCCAGAAAGAACTTTTGGGATCATGGCATGACCTTGTTTCATGAGAAACAGAGGATCCCTTAGCCACTTAGGGAGTGTCCTGGGAAAGAAGGGGTAGGGACTAAAGACTGTTTATCTCCAGTACGTGCCAGTCATCATGAACCCTTTTCCTCAGCTCACTTCTCATCTGTTGTACAGGTGAGGAAATGGAAGCCCACAGTTGAGCAACTTGTCCAAGGTCCCCACTGAGTAAGGGAACTTGAACCTTCCTTTAGGAAACAGACTTAGGTAACTCAAGACTGGAGGGACAGAGATGGGCTATTATGTCACTTCTTAGGGAGAGAAGGGCGGCAAACATGCCCAGGGCAGAGAGAGCAATACTTGAATCCACTCTCGGCCAGCTTTCCCACCACAGGCTTGCCCCCCTGAGCAACCCCTGTACAAGAGCTGCTCAAACTTCCTGGAACAAGTCCACGTAATGAATGGCCCCAGTAGAAAGAAAAAAAAGTGATAAGCCTCCCCACCTGCAGTGACTGATATTTGCTAAAACAGTCAGAAGCAGCTTCATAAAACATCTCCATCTCCCATCTCGGGTTAGTAATCCAAAGGCTCTAGGGTTTTGGTGAAAGGGCTTGGTCCAAACCTGACCTCACTTTCATTTAATTTCGTGCCAGCACCAATACACACCCAGGCGTGCAGACCCTGTCTAACGAGTGAGCTGTTCAGACACAAAGGCACTCTAATTACCATCCGCAAACGAGGCTGACAAAGATTTCAAGTGTTTTCATGTTTATGAAGAACAGAGAAATGTGTTCTGTGCATCTTTCCCGCCGACAGCAAGTATAAAATAAAACCAGACAAGAAATGCAACACATTTATTACAAATAGATATTTCAGTTAAGTTAAAATCCTATAATCAGGATAGCGACAATTCCAGACACTCCGGTGCGAAGTGTAGATATGTCAACAGCCACATCTGGATGATGAACCAGCCATTGAATCTTACAAAACTAAAACACCAGCTAAACAGTCTTAAATCCCTCAGAGTGAGTGAACAGTATGTTACAAACATTTCATCACGGTTCACACTGGCAAAGCCTGCAGCTTCTCCATTTGGAGGGTCACATTTTCTACGCCGTTTCCTTCACTTACAAAAGCGATCTGGCATGGCTGGGGGAGGGGCAGAGGGAGGAAATCAACTCCATCTACCCAGGGAATTGCAGCTGTTATTACAAATGGCCCCAGAGAGCCCATTATAAGCTGCTGTGTGAGGCTGAGTGTCCCTGGAGTGCCCGTCACGTGGCGTCTTCCAGCCCCCAGTCCGGGCCCCCGGGAGCACCAGTACGGCCCCCTCGAATAGGACAGCAGAGCTGAGGGGGAGAGGAGGGCCCGAGGCCACGTCTCTGGACAGTTTCCATAAAAGCCAGGCTTGCGGCGGGCCGCGGGAGGCTCCGGTGCCCGCGTCCCCGCCTCCCTACACCCGCGGTGGCGGCGGTGCGCTTGTCCTCAGGAGACTCCGGCACTTCACCACCTGCCTCCACCTCCTATCCCCACCCTGGGCACATCGCGGCTTTCCCTTCCACTCGGGGAACGCAGCCAGCTGCAAAGCGGGGGCAGAGAAAAGGCCCTTTCATGGTACCGTGTGTTTTAAGAATCAGCACCCCAACAGACAGAAAATGTTTTGTCTTTTAAATGTGATAAATTTTCAAGTCTGGCAGCTTGAGGTACTCCCTGAAATGATCGTCTATTCATGTTCCCCTCCCCCCAAAGTGAATCAGGAGCCAACCCTGAAAAGGTAAAACAAGTCACTGGGATCATTCTCATCCTTAGGGCGAGAGGCGATCCTGAGATGCATGAACTGTGGCCACAGAGTCGCTGGGATGGCGGGTCAGGGGAGGTCTGCATGGATCTGCACGCGGTGCCTCCAAGAATGGTCACCCCCAAAATAAAAAGTCCAACGGACTGTGAGCTTGGGGTGCGTTCTGTAACCTGCCTGAAATAGGGCCAACCGAATCCCGTTTTTTAACAGGGCCTTGACCTCAGTTCCCCACGAACACATTCGCGACTTTTCGATGCCTCGTCTTGATTAGCTTATTTTCCCGCTTCCAAAAGCGCGAGTTCACCAGTCTGATTAGAGATGCAGCCCTCAGGGGGGACCCCCTGTCCTCCGGGCAAAGGCTGGCCCAGTGACCACTCCCCGGGCATTAGCTGCCAGGCACCAGGACGCCGTCGCCAGATCGGAGCTGCGCCCTCCTTCCCGTCGCGCCAGGGTTGCTGCAGG
>NW_005371709.1:2824334-2832390 GCF_000412655.1 Myotis brandtii
CGCGCGTTGCACCGCGGCAGCCAGAATCCTACCGGCTCCGGTTGATTTGTAAACAATGGGTGACGTCGCCGTGGGGCCCTACCACCGTGCCGGGCGGGGGTGTGCCATACTGTTGGGGGCCGGGGCGCCCTCTGGGTCCAGGCCCAGGGTGGAGCCTTGCTCCGTCTGAGCTTCACAATCCTGAATGCTGTCTGCGGGGGCGCAGTGGGGAGCCGATCCTCGCTCTCTTAGGAGGGCGTGATGGGCATTTCCGGCAGATGGACACCGGGTGGGCTGTTGGTTTCTTCCACACACAACACCTACACTTACACGCCCACACACTCCCCTACCCTAGCGCGTCAACTCCTCTGGTTTTGGCATTTGCGCTTTTGAGGTCCCTGGTGTCACCAGCGTCTGGGCAGTGATGACCGGGCGAGTTAGGCGAGGATGGAAAGGAGGACTCAGGAATTTGTCTAGAGGTTAGGCAAACGAGGCTGACGGGAAAGGAGGAAGGGGGCCCCGTGGTGCAGATGGGGGTGGCAGAGTTGGAATTGGCAAAGAAATACCACACATTAATGTTTCTTGATCAGGAGCATGGGTATGTGGGGACTTGGACTGTGGCTGGCATTACTGTAGAGGACAAAGTTGCTAGCTCTGAGCTAGAAAGTGGCTTTAAGAAGAATGCCTCAACCCAGTAGGGGTGTATTCTATTTAAGAGGGTGGCAGGAGAGGAAAATGGTGAGCTGTTTGGATGGAAGCGGAGATATAGGCCACCTTAACCCTCCAAGATATCATGATTGGTTTAATGATTAACCAAGATTTATTTTTATTGATTTTTTTAAGAGAGAGAGGAAGGAAGAGGGAGAGCGAAGCATCCATGGGCCGCCCCCAGCATGCCACCCATCTGGGATCTAGTCTGCAACTGAAGCCCACAACCTGGACTTCATTTTGTAAAAGGGAGAAGGGCAGAAAATCAATTCTTTCACGTTGCCTGGAGGTTTTACACCTTTATTCAGAATCCCAAACCTCTCAGGTCTAACTCTAAACACTACACTCGTAGGTAGGCTTTTGGTGGACCAGCCTTTACAAGCCAACCAGGGGAGGGATTTTAGCAGAGTGATGAAAATATTCAAAATTGCATTGTGGTGATGGTTGGACAACTCAGTAAATTTACTAAAAATCTGAATGTTCACTTAAAATGAGTGAATTTTTATGTTAATTGTACCTTAATAAAGTTGTCTTTAAAATTAGCCACAGCCCAGCTGGAGTGGCTTAGTGACTGAGCATTGACCTATGAACCAGGAGGTCACGGTTTGTGTGGGGCATGCAGGAGGCAGCTGATCAATGATTCTCACAGAAGCCAGGTAGTAGGGAGGTATTTTAAAATACTGAGCGGGAGAGCAGCGTGATTTAGAAGGGAGTGCAGGAGGTAGAAACTGGAATCTGGGGATCCAGAGAAGTAGGAACAGGGGTCATGGTGGGCAGGTCCAAAGATGATAATTACTGGAGCAAAACTTTAGGGAGGGATGGAATGGAGGGAATACCTGGGAAGTTATTTAAAATAAAAGGGAATTGGCCTGTTTTTGCCATGAGTGGAGGGAAAAAATGTGATAATAAAGAGACAGTTTGAAGAAAGCCATTGAATTTTTGGAAATATTGGAAACACAGATTTCTATTGGGTGTCATAAATTTATATCTCATTTTAGTGGATCTCTTAGCATTTTCTCCATATAAAATTATGTCATCTGCAAATAGACATAATTTTACTCATTTTTAAATTGGGATGTCTTTTATTTTTCTTGCCTAATTGCCCACGCTAGAGCCTCTAGAACAGTGGTTCTCAACCTTCCTAATGCCGCGACCCTTTAATACAGTTCCTCATGTTGTGGTGACCCCCAACCATAAAATTATTTTCGTTGCGACTTCATAACTGTAATTTTGCTACTGTTATGAATCGTAATGTAAATATCTGATATGCAGGATGTATTTTCATTGTTACAAATTGAACATAATTAAAGCATAGTGATTAATCACAAAAACAATATGTAATTATATATGTGTTTTCCGATGGTCTTAGGAGACCCATGTGAAAGGGTCATTCGACCCCCAAAGGGGTCGCGACCCACAGGTTGAGAACCGCTGCTCTAGAACAATATTGAATAGAAGTGGTGAAGGCAAATGTCCATGTCTTATTCCTGTTCTTAGAGAAAAGCATTCAGTCTTTTACCATTAAGTATGCTGTTGGCTATGAGTTTTCATAAGATGGCCTTTATCAGATTGAGGCCATTTCCTCCTATTCCTGTGTTTTTTGAGCATTTTTTTTTTATCGTCAAAGTGTCATCTCCTCATATTAAATAATTGTTCATTTGAAAGTGTGGTCAAAGCAACCGTTTATTAGCTAGAATATTCTGAACCTAATTATTCAAAAATTTCAGATGAAAATAATTAAAGCAGTTTGTGTTTTTATTCTTTGGCTCAAAATCTGTAAGCCTCATACATTGTGTGGGAATGAAAAATGATACAACTGCTTCAGAAAAAGATGTGGCAGTTTCTTACAAAACTAAACATACACCTCTCCTATGATTCAATTCCATTCCGAGATATTTACCTAAGAGAAATAAAAACATAGATGTGCATCAAGGCCTACAGGCAGATCATCGTAGCAGCTTTATTCATAAAAGCCATAAACTGGAAACAGCTCAAGTCTTTATCAACAGGTGAATGAATAAACTATGGCACATTCATAATATCATAATATGATAATACTCTTTCGCAACAAAAAGAATGGAAGTATTGCTGCATGCAATGCCATGGATGAATCTCAAAAACAGTGCTCTAAGAAAGGGAAGCCAGAGGAAAAAAAAGTACCTACCATATGATTCTGTTTATATGAAATTCCAGAACAGAAAAAATTAATTTACAGTGGGGAAAAAATCAGAAGACTGAGATTGCCTTTGGAGAGGGTGGAGTCAGGGCAAGGACTGAGAACAGGCCCGAGGGAAGTTTAGGGGTAGTGGTAATGTTCTATATCTTGGTAGCTTTCATTTGGGTTTCACGTGTGTATGCATGTGTTAAAACACATTTTATTTATTGTATACAAATTTTACATGAAAAGAAAGAACTGTAAACAAATATTAAATTCTGGTTAATAGACATACTAATGAATTTAGGGGTACAATTTATTCTCAAGTGCACAAAAATGATATGGATTAATATATGGATAAAAGGATGGGTAAGACAGGTAGATCTATGATAAAACATGCATAATAAAGTGTTAATGTTGCCTGGCCAGCGTGGCTCAGTGGTTGTGTCCACCTATGAATCAGGAGGTCAGGGTTCGATTCCCTGTCATGGCACATGCTTGGATTGCGGGCTCGATCCCCAGTGGGAGTCATGCAGGAGGCAGCTGATTAATGATTCTCTCTCATCATTGATGTTTCTATCTCTATCTCTCTCTCCTACTCCCTTTCTCTCTGAAATCAATAAAAATATGTTAAAAAAAATAAAGTCACTAAAAAAGAAAGTAAATTTAATGTTATGTGAAGTGAAGTATATCTCAATTTTTAAATGCTAAAACATTAATAGTTGGATCTAGGTGTTGGGGAATAGGGTAGTTCACTGTCAAATTCTTTCAATTTTGTTGACTGTTTGAAAATGTTGAGAATAGCATTTTTTTTAAAAGCTCTAAAAAAGGAGCCATTCATTTTGTGACTTCCTTTAGAATTGCCCAGGGCACGTGGGGGCTGAGGGCTGTCTAGTGGGAAAGAAGGGAGGAAGTGCTCACCCTGCTGGCCAGTTGACAGGGGAATTGTGTGGACTCATTCTCTGGTGTTGAAAGGATGTGGACAGTCGGCTATGGGTTGACTAAATTCTTGCCCGCTGTGGAAGATTTCACACTGTATGGCAGCAGTGGGGCTTGACACCTTTAGAGGTTAGCAGCCATCCCTGAATGATGGGCTGGCTCCTTTACTAATTCCTTCATTGCCTCCCAGTTCCCAGATAGCGAGGCTGTGGGAGCTGGGCTGGTTGGGGAGGAGGGATTTGTACTGAGAATTTTGAAGAGATTAGGGGACTCACACTGAGATGCAAGGAGGTGCTAATGGGGTATTAAACACTCCTCCGTAGCGTAACAGGCGAAAGCTGGAAACCGAAAGGCAGAAGCTGAAAATGTATTGAGCTGTTGATAGGCTGGAAAAGATAACAGGGTTAAACAGGGTTTTAGGAACAGGTGGGTCTGTAACTGGTAAGTTCCAGCTTTGGGCTAACACTGATGCAGCAGTGTGGAATATTTTGCTACTTATAAAAGTAGAAAGGACTCAAGACTGGGGAGTACGTGTAGAGCAAGCATGTCAAACTCAAAGGCTAACACAGGCCAAATAAGCAAGGTTTAAGTTTATGTGGGCCGCAAAAAACCAAAAGCTTCAATTTTCATAGAAACGTAGGTTTATTTCTAAAAGTATAGTATAAAAAAAAAGAACAAGAGCAATGATAAAATTAATGTTTTCTTCCCGACCTTTGGCATCTCTTCTCTGCTACTATCTTTCCTACTTTGGGGGAAATTGGTTTGCAGTGATTACTTTCAAAATTGACCCAAGGTGAATGTCAGTGATTCTGGACCTGACAGGAGACTTATTTCCTTTCATAATTGTAAATAACTGCTCACACCATTATATTGGCTGGGCCGCAAACAATATTTGTTGTGGGCCGCGAGTTTGACATGCTTGAGGAATGCTGTCCCAGAGGTGGAGACTTGAGTAGTGCACTGAGTTGAATAGGTTCCCCTCTAAATTCATGTCCACAGGGAACCTGTAAATGTGACCTTATTTGGAAATAGGGTCTCTGCAGATATGATCACGTTAAGATGAGGTCAAACTGGAATAGGGTGGGTGGGCCCTAATGCAGCCACTGATATCCTTTTATAAAAAGAAGGAAATTTGGACACAGATACATACAGGGAGGATGCCATGTCTGTCAGACAGAGGCAGAGATTGGAGTGATGCTGCCACAAGCCATGGATGGCCAGCAATCACCAGAGGCTGAGAGCACGGAGCAGTTTCTCCCGTAGAGTCCCCAAGAAGGAACAAACCCTGCTGAGTCTGACGCTTTGATATCAGACTTCTGGCCTCCAAAACTGTGAGAGAATAAACTCCCGTTGCTTTAAAGCACTGAGTTGGTGGTAATTTGTTATAGCAGCGTTAGGAAACTAGTGCTCGTTTCCAGGGATTGTTTGAAATGTGTAAGGCGTGGAGGAATTTATTGGATGTTCTGGGGTAGTTCTGAGAATCAGTGGAAAAAGTGAAGGGTTGAGAGCCTCTCCGATTGCCATGCTAGGTCCAGCCAGATCTACCATCAAAGAAGAAAGAGATGAAAAAACAAGGGGCCAGTAAAGCTTTGTTGTATGTTTGTTGATCACAGGTGAAAAATGGCTATGTCAGTAAGACATCTTTGCAGGGGCTGTTAGGATGACCCCTTCTAGGCTGATATAGTTAGTGTTCCCATGTCTGGGGCTGCAGAAATGACTGTACTGCCCTTGCTAAATGACGGCAGTGGGAATGGAAAGGTAGATGCTCAAACTTGCATACTGATTGGGGTGTCAAGGGAAGGCAGCTGCAGATCTGTGGAGGCCCGTGTCTGTCTGGATTTCCTGGAACAGCGGTGGTGTCAACAGAATTGGAATTTAGGAGACACATGGTCAGGGGCTATAATTCAGCGTGTTAAAAGAAGATCCTAGTTTTATTTATTTGAATAGACATACAGCCAAATGGTTCAAAATTCTAAAGGTCAAATTGAATAATATGGAAGTCCTCCGGTATTTCTGTCCCTACCCACCCAGGGTCCCTCCCTGGAAGCAAACTATAACATCATTTCCTGTGTATTCTTCTCAAAGATATCTTATGCATTTACATATTTTTTTGTGTTCTGCCTCCCTTTTTAAAAAAAACAAACAAACAATTTTTTGTTTTCCAATCATAGTTGACATACAATATTATATTAGCTTTAGGTGTACACCCCAGGTATTCTGCTTCCCTTTGTTAAAGAGTTGTTATAACAGAGGTTGCTGTTTGCCTCCCAATTACCAGTCTCCCCTTCAATAAATCCCAAGTTGTAGCAGCTTGAGAGCCATAGGACCACAATTCTCAGCTTCTCTTGCAGCTAGATAGGGCCATGCGATTAAGTTCTGGCCAGTAAAATGTAAGTGGGAAGTGTTGTGTGGTATTTTTGAAAAGTCTCCCCCTATTAGGAAGGGGGCCAAGCTCTCTTTTTCTGTCATCTTGTTGCCTGGAATGTAGATGTGATAATTAGAGCTCTCGAAGCCATATTGAACTAAGAGCAGTGGGTTTCCAATGATGTCAGAAGACACAAATACAGCCCAGGACTGCCTACCTCTAGGCTTTTTAAAAAAAAGTTTTTTGTTGTTGTTAATCTTCACCTGAGGATATTTATTCCATTGATTTTTAGAGAGAGTGGAAGGGAGGAGGAGAGACACAGAGAGAAACATCAATGTGAGAGAGACACATTGATTGGTTGCCTTCTGCACGCACCCCAACCTAGGTCCAGGATTGAGCCTGCAACCGAGGTATGTGCCTTTGACTCGAATCAAACATGGGATCCTTGTCTGAGGGCTGATGCTCTATCCACTGAGCCAAACCGGCTAGAGCTCTAGGCTCGTTTATGTGAGAAAGAA
The DNA here is from genome assembly GCF_000412655.1 of Myotis brandtii. Classification (NCBI taxonomy): domain Eukaryota; kingdom Metazoa; phylum Chordata; class Mammalia; order Chiroptera; family Vespertilionidae; genus Myotis; species Myotis brandtii. The sequence continues at coordinate 2,830,999 of NW_005371709.1, forward strand.
ATAACACTCTATCTTGTTTATGCCAACCAGGAACTTTTAAAAGACAATGCTAATATAATCAGAAAATCCACAATGATGTTTTGGAGAGCTATGCCAGTCAAGGCCTATGAGAAATATTCAGATCAGAAAGTGAAGCAAAGAATAATAGTACCTACCACATATTGATTATATTTAAAAACTATTTTGTTGAGATATAATTTACATATTATAAAGTCCAGCCATTTAAAATACACAGTTCAACAGTTTTTAGTATATTTACAGAGTTGTGCAACCATCACCATAATCTAATTTCAGAACATTTGCATAATTCCTCCCAAAAACTTGTACCCATTAACTATACTGAGTTTTTAACTCTATGCTTGGTACCCTGAAACATGCTTTACAGGTATTACTTCCCTTAGTTTTTCCAATGACCTCTGAGTTATTATCCCCTTACATGGATAAGAAAACCAAGGCACAGAGATGAGAAAACTTGCCCACGATTACACAAATTACCAGTGCCAGAGCCAGGATTCAAAATCCAGTTTTGCTTGATGTCAAAACCTGCCCTTCTCAAAACACTGCCCTGATGTTATTACCCAGGCTTTGCAGTCTGCTCTTTGAACTCTGCCTAGTTCTTATTCCCCAAGGCCTGCTGATTCTTTCCTTCAGTGCCTCTGCCAGTAGTCATGCCCTATTTCTGGTCCCATTGCCAATGCCCTTCATGTTTCCTTGGCTGGGCTCCTGCAATTTGTGTCTGGGCCCTCGCCTCTTTCCCTTTAATCCACTCTTCTGGCAGATCAACTTCCTAACTCCCAACCCTGCTCAGGTTACCTACCACCCCCACTCTGAATAGGTCCACATTGCCTCCCGAGTAAAACCCTCAGCTCCTTAACACAAGTATCCAGAATGCTCAGGAACCTGGCCCTGGCCCATTCTTCCAACTTTATCTTGTCCTCCACCCCCACAGAAACCCTTTGCTCCTGTGAGATGGGGTCTTTGCCAGCTCCCAAACACATCTTACATGTTCCTGTCTCCCCATGTTTGGTCCTGTTCTTTGTGCAGAGAATGTCTCCACTCATTGAAATCTTAGTCCAGCTACAAACCTCCTCCATGGAGCTGTCTCTGCTCTCCCCAGGAGGCAGTGGTTTCTCTTGTCCTCGGCCCTCCCACCCCATTCAGTTTCCCCGGTGGGGCTCTTACTGCATGCGTCCTTTCTATAGTTTTACTTGGACTGATTTAGACTGTAAGATGCTTGCTTCCAGAGGGTCCTCTGATTGGCCAGGCCTGAGTTGTTTGCCCACTCCTACAGCCAGAGATAGGGTAAGTCCCACCCAAAACACACTGACTCAGGAAAGGGGAGCAGAGGATCCCTAAAGAGATGCTGGATGCATTAAAACAAAATCCTATAGA
>NW_005371709.1:2832455-2842033 GCF_000412655.1 Myotis brandtii
AGATGTTTTTTATTGATTTCAGAGAAAGGAAAGGAGAGGGAGAGAGAGATAGAAATGTCAACGATTAAAGAGATTCATTGATTGGCTGCCTCCTGCACACCCTCTACTGGGATTGAGCCGGCAACCTGGGAATGTGCCCTGACTGGGAATTGAACTGCAACTTCCTGGTTCATGGGTGGATGCTCAACCACTGAGCCACACCCGCTGGGCAGGATATAGTTTTTTATAAGACCCATGTAACCGCATTGTTTCACTTATTCTTTGATTTATTTGATTCATTTGTTTCTTTATTCATTCAACAAATAGTTAGTTAAGCAAAACCAAATATAGTCCTTAACCCACGCAACCTACAGTTTAGTGGGAGAAGCCAACATTGTAATAAAAAAAAATTATGCCAACAAATCCAGACATGCAGCAGATGTAAACCGGTAACCTGAGACACAATTGTTGACTCCCCAGAAGGTTTTCAAGTTTCCCAATATAAACGACTATGTGAAATTATTTTAACTGGGTGACAAGCTGTTTATTTCACAATCAGAAGTAGTCCTTTGAATCTGTATTCCAGAAGATGCACCCTTGGATTTAATGCACAGGGAAGTGTGAATGAATGAGCAAAGCAGCTCTCACTTCCTACATTCTTTGTTGTTGTTAATCTTCACTGGAGGATAACCTTTCCATTGTTTTTAGAGAGAGTAGAAGGGAGGGGGAGAGACATAGAGAGAGAAACATAGATGTGAGAGAGACACATCGATTGGTTGCCTCCCACATGGGCCCTGACCAGGGCCGGGGATTGAGCCTGCAACAAGGTATGTGCCCTTGACCAGAATCAAACTGGGGATCCTTCCGTTCACAGGCTGATGCTCTATCCATTGAGCCAAACTGGCTAGGGCACTCCTTACATTCTTTTTTTTTTTAATATATTTTTATTGATTTCAGAGAGGGAGGGAGAGGGAGAGAGAGATAGAAACATCAATGATGAGAGAGAATCATTGATCAGCTGCCTCCTGCATGCCCCCAACTGGGGATCGAGCCCACAACACAGGCATGTGCCCTTGACTAGAATCGAATCCGGGACTTTTCAGTCCGCAGGCTGACACTCTATCCACTGAGCCAAACCAGCTAGGGCACTCCTGACATTCTTGAAAGACCATGGATCCTATGGGTGGGGATGACTAGAGGCCTACAAGGGGCTGAGGGACAATGCCCTTTACTTTCTGGTTTTGAATGGGGGACTCTCCGAAGCTGACTCTGAAGGCCCCCCGTGTAGAGGATAGAGAGGTAGGTAGGGGAAGGCTTGGGGCTTTTCCTGACTTTCACCCTACTTCCCAAGAGCTATAGGGACTTATGTGCAATATTTCTTTTCATACCAAAACACTCTCTGTGAGAATGGGTTATAGTGGCAGAAAGAAATATAGGTTTATCCAGGCTTCAGCTCACATGGCCAGGAAGATAACACTCCACACAGCGAGTTCATTATGGACTGCTCATTTCTGAACATCACATATGTGTTACTGCTTTGAAACTTATCAGCACCTGAGGCCTCCTGACCTGAGGTCTGGGGTGTTTCTGATTAGAGGAACAGAGAGATTCCAGTTCTAAATGCCTTGGTGGGTTTGCAGGCCTTCCCACTCACCCTCTAAGACTGAGGACCGCCCTCTGCCCCCCTCAGACCCAGCAACCACGCCAGGCCTGGCTGCTTGAAGTACCTTTGGGTTTTCAGAGAATTTGGTCCTTGCGTCTGTTGCAGTCCAGGCTGCCTGGCTCTCTGGCCCTCCAGCTACAGTCTAAGTTTTCTGAGGGTAGGACACAGGGTTCATTCAACTCTCTAGTCCCAACACTGAGCTCGGTGCCTGACAGATGGTGAGTCCCACTCACAAATGCGCTGAGACTTGAGCGTGCAGTCCTTCCTTCTCTCTGCAGCCTCTTGCTGGTGACCTGGCTGCTTCCCAGCTTGTTCTCCTGGCTGGGGAAAATGATCCCCAGAGTTTTTCCTGGGGGTTCCAGCTCTGAACTCTGTTGTTTTTAGCCTCACAGGATTGGTTCTTCTTCCCTTGGCCTCGTTGAGTTCTCTCCCCCACTCTCTCACACTTTTTTTTTTTAAAGATATGACTTAAATTTTTTTTTTAAAAAATTGATTTCAGAGAGGAAGGGAGAGGGAGAGTGAGATCAAAACATCAATGATGAGAGAGAATTATTGATCGGCTGCCTCCTGCACGCTCCCTACTGGGGATCAAGCCGGCAACCCAGGGAAGATGCTCTGAACTGGAATTGAACCCTTCAGTCTGCAGGCTGACGCTCTAGCAGTATCCACTGAGCCACACCGGCTAGGGGGTATGGCCAATCTTGAAGATAATTCCACAGCAAAGCAGAAGACTGTGTTTTTTTTGGGCCAATGGAATAATGTAGACGTTAGTTTTTGGTGTATCTGAAAGAGACTGAAGGGTTAAGCTGTGCCCCAGGAAGCAAAAAAATTAGGAATGATTTGTACTACACATTTGTCCTTTAATTTTTCCCCACTTTGGGGGGTAATTTTCCACTTTGGTAGGAGACAGGGTTTTCCTCCTGGCAAAAGGAGGAAGGCACACTATCTAGGCTCAGCCAATCAGATGTTCTCACCCATGATTCTACCTCCTCAGGGTGTGACTCAGAGGCCCAAGGACAGATGGGAAATCAGCAGAGGGATGACTGTGCTGAAAGTCAAGTGACAATGAATGGTGTGACCTTGGCTGGGCTTCTGGGTCTCTAACCCTCTTTCTTTCTGCCAGTTCTTCAGCCTAGGACAGTGATGGCGAACCTATGACACGCGTGTCAGAGGTGACACGTGAACTCATTTTTTTGTTGATTTTTCTTTGTTAAATGGCATTTAAATATATAAAATAAATATGAAAAATATTGTTTTACTATGGTTGCAAATATCAAAAAATTTCTATATGTGACACGCACCAGAGTTAAGTTAGGGTTTTTCAAAATGCTGACACGCCGAGCTCAAAAGGTTCGCCATCACTGGCCTAGGATCTTTTCAACAAGTCCAGTTTCTGTTAGTTAGCCAAAGTCGGTTTCCAGTGCTTGCCACCCAGATGGACATAAACCTAAATGTGCAACTGGAGGGGAATGATTAAATAAACCAGGGAATATTTCTAATGTGGAATATTACACAGCAGTTCAAAAGAACAATGGCTATTTGTGTTCTGACATAGGAAGATCTCTGAGACCCCCATATAAGGATAATATGTATAATGTATCACTTATCTAAAAACAAAAGCAAAATACTGTTCTTCTTTTTGTATATGTTACCATTAGAATGTAATGTCACAAGAGATGCCACAAGAGGGGGACTTTGTTCTGTTTATGCCTAATAATCTCTAGGCCTAGAACAGTGCCTGGTACGTACGTAGTAGGCATTCAATAAGTATTTGTTAAATAAATGTATGTTATAGAAAATGATCTAGAAAGGCACATATCAAACTGAAAATAGTGGCGTCTTAGAGGAGGGACTAGAATGTAGGGGTGGTAGGCTAGGATTTTACCTGTATTTGAAATTTTCTTACAAGGAAAATGTCTTCATGTGTTACTTGTGTAATTAAACGATATAAACAGAGAAGAGCTAAATATTAACAGATGATGAGAAAGTCATTAAAGTGATGCTTTCAAAGACTTTATCATGGCAAATAGAAGTTGGTTGGCAAAGAAAGGGGGGAAGTGGATATTACACAAGAGCAAGTGATATTTTGGTGGGGCTATTGGCCATTTGACAAGATAACGAACGGTTAAATGTTTAGTCTTTTTATTTTTAATGGTCAGTAGGCACCCTCACCCATCCCTAATCAATCTCAAGGCTCAGAAATGTTCATTGTGCCCATGCTACTTTTATTTATATATATATTTGTTAATCCTCACCCAAGGATATTTTTCTATTGATTTTTAGGGAGAGTGGAAGAGAGAGGGAAAGACAGAGAGAAACATTGATGTGAGAGAAACACATTGATTGGTTGCCTCCTGCACGAGCCCCGACTGAGGCCAGAGGAGCCTGTAACTAAGGTATGTGCCCTTGACTGAAACTGAACCTGGGACCCTTTGGTCTGCAGGCCGACGCTCTATCCACTGAGCCAAACCAGCTAGGGCTACTTTTATATTTTGATGTGGGCATCATAATATACTGTTTTCATTTAAGCAGAGAAAACAGGGGGAAAAAAGTGGAAAACAAAGTTTCATTGGGACTGCAAGTCACTTGCATTGTTGGAGGGTGCGGTTACAGGTGGGGGTGTGGAAAGGGCGATGTCGGGGTGGGGGTCGTGGGCAGATCCTCCTCCTCTGTCTTTCTTTGTCAACTTGTTCCTTCTTCTATGTCTCTCCCAACCTCCTTCCTTCCTTTCCCCCCTCCACTGAGGTTAGGGCCTGGAAACAAAAATGATTAGAACACTACTTCTGCCCCCCAAGCTTGAAGTCTGTTGGGGTAGGACCCGGTAGGTCGATGGATTTGCAGTGATCTTTGTGGCAGACTCAAGTCCACGCCCTCGCTCTTAAACCATCCCCGAGAGCCCGGGCCTTTCTTCCCTCCTCCAGGCTTCTGAATCCCTAGGGGTCTGCTCTCCACTTTGATATTTAGTCTCCACAATTCTAATCTGTCTTGGGTTGTATGTGGCTTACGCGCATTTGTTTTGTCTCCTAGAGTTTATTACAAACTCCTTGACGGCTGGGACTACTTTTCTGTGACCTTCTGTCAGCCAGTTTGTTGGAAACAAGATGACTTTCCGAACTTTCATGATTCCTCAGTATAACCCTGCTTCCTGCAGGCTGGTAACTAGTACCTGGATGGAGTGAGGATGATTGCAGGGAGCCGTGGCACCTTTGCAGAGACAGAGCGTGCAGGTTTGTCAGCTGGAGTGTGAGTGTCATTATAGAGCACTCAGCAGTGACACTTGCTGTTAATCAGAAAGCACAGCAGAACAGTTGGTTCTGAGGGGAAACACCCCTCTCCAGAGTAATTCATTACCTGTGACTATAAGTGTAACGTATGGTCCTCATCACACAGCAATGGAGGTAGAAGGATTCTCTGAGAAGGGAGGTTAGCATTCTTGATATTTATTATATCACTTGAACATTTATCTAGTCTTGGTATGTACCAGCCACTGTGCTGCCAGGCAGCTTTTCAGAGACCCTCTCATTTAATCCTCACAGTATCTGTTCAATAAATATTATTATCTCACTTTACAGAAAAGGAAATGAAATTAGAAAGTAGCCCTGGTTGGGTAGCTCGGTTGGTTAGGGCATCGTCCCAATATGCCAAGGTTTCGGGTTCAATCCCTGGTCAGGGCACATACGAGAAGCAACCAATGGTGCATAAATAAGTGCAACAACAAGTCGATGCCTCCCCTCCCCTCACCCTACTATCAAACCCATTTACTAAAAAAAAGTTAAGTAACTTGCCTGGGATCACACAGCCAGAAGCGATGGAGCCAGGATTTGAACCTCGGCTAACTAACTCCAGAGTCCATGCTCTTAAATACTTGCTGTATTTCCCCAAACATTAAGGCACTTTATTTAAAAATGTCATCAAAACAGATGAACCAGAAATATAGTTGTGTGGTGGTCTCCCACCAGTTACAGTGCTAATACTTTAAATTTTAGAATATTTCCTCTGTGTAAAGCATCAGTTTCATTCAATCAGTCAATCAATTGATGGGCTGGGTATTATGGAGCAGGAAAAAACTTTGTTCATACGTTGAAGAAAGGGCAGAATCTGAGACATTGGTTCCCTGCTCTGTGTGTGTGTGTGTGTGTGTGTGTGTGTAATTTACATATACGTAAATTATGAGGCTGGATTTTCCAAGGTTGTTTGGGGTTCAATGAAAAGTTCCACTGATACATGTTTGTTGAATTTTGTGTTTCTTTTCATGTATTTGCTCAATAAAAACAATTTGTTAAACATGAAACTAAATGCAGTTTTATTTGATACTTTTATCAATTTTTATTTTATTTTATTTTACAGCAAATAGAGATTTAATTTTAAATATTTTCCTGCCTTGGATTCTTTTTTTTTAATTAAATCTTTATTGTTCAGTTTATTACATTTGTTCCTCTTTTTTCCCCCCATAACTCCCCTCCTCTCAGTTCCCGCCCCACCCTCCGCCCTCACTCCTCACCCACTGTCCTCATCCATAGGTGCACGATTTTTGTCCAGTCTCTTCCCGCATCTCCCACACCCCTTTCCCCCCAAGAATAGTCAGTCCATTCCCTTTCTATGTCCCTGATTCATTATAATCACCAGTTCATTCTGTACATCAGATTATTTATTCACTTGATTCTTAGATTCACTTGTTGATAGATGCATGTTTGTTGTTCACAATTTGTATCTTTACCTTTTTCTTCTTCCTCCTCTTAAAGGATACCTTTCAGCATTTCATATAATACTGGTTTAGTGGTGATGAACTCCTTTAGCTTTTCCTTATCTGTGAAGCTCTTTATCTGACCTTCAATTCTGAATGATAGCTTTGCTGGATAAAGTAATCTTGGTTGTAGGTTCTTGCTATTCATCACTTTGAATATTTCTTGCCACTCCCTTCTGGCCTGCAAAGTTTCTGTTGAGAAATCAGCTGACAGTCGTATGGGTATTCCCTTGTAGGTAATTGAGTCTCTTTCTCTTGCTGCTTTTAAGATTCTCTCTTTGTCTTTTGCTCTTGGCATTTTAATTATGATGTGTCTTGGTGTGGTCCTCTTTGGATTCCTTTTGTTTGGGGTTCTCTGCGCTTCTTGGACCTGTAAGTCCATTTCTTTCACCAGGTGGGGGAAGTTTTCTGCCATTATTTCTTCAAATAGGTTTTCAATATCTTGCTGTCTCTCATCTTCTGGCACCCCAATTATTCTGATGTTTGTACGCTTGAAGCTGTCCCAGAGGCTCCTTACACTATCTTCATATTTTCGGATTCTTTTTTCATTTTGCTTTTCCGGTTGGGTGTTTTTTGCTTCTTCGCATTTCAAATCTTTGACTTGATTCTTGCGCTCCTCTGGTCTGCTATTGGGTGTCTGTATAATATTCTTTATTTCAGTCCGTGTATGCTTAATTTCTAGTTGGTTCTTTATCATAGCATCGAGGGTCTCATTAGTTTTCGTGACTCTCTCCTCAAGTTTATTGACAGCTTCTAGCACATTTTTGCAAGCCCTCAAAATTGCGATTTTTAGCTCTATATCCTCCATTTCTGTCATGTTTTTTTGTCTCCGCATTTTTTATGCTTTCTTGGTGCACCCCCTAGTGGTCTTTGTGCGCAGTCTTGTTCTAGTTGAGCCTTGATTGTTGTAGTTAATACTAGAGGGATTTGACCACCAGGCCGACTGGCTGTGTGAATCAGCTGTGTCTGCCGCGGAAAACTTCTGTCCTCTGGGGAGGTGCTAATCTAGCCTTTGCCTGAGGCGATCTGGCAAATGGCTCTGCGCAGGGCTTGGGCGGGGCGGGCTCAACAGGGCGGGCGGAGGGAGCGGTTATGGCCCCTCTCAGTCCCGTTCCCAGAGGCTCTGCTTCTCAGAACCCCAGGAACCGCTGCAAACCTCGGAGGGAAAGCTGCCTTCCAACTGATGCCAGACACTCCCGCTTCTCCCGTTTGAGTCCGAGTCCCCAGCGATTCGCCCGTATCTGGAGCTTTCCTCTTTCCTCCTAGTTGTAGAACTTCCACTCAGCCAGCCTTCCTGTGGTTCTGGATGATGTCCGTTCCGTCTTTTAGTTGTATTTTTGAAGTGGTTGTTCAAGGCAGCAAGCTCCAGCATTAACCTATGCCGCCATCTTGGTTCTACCCACTTTTATCAATTTTTAATATGAATTCTCATTAATTGAAATAATCTATTAGAACATGTGATTCAATTTTTGGTTGGGATAATATAGTCTGAGGACTTGTTTGTTAATTTGTTTGAAAGATCACGGGATGTAAAGTACAGCTTAGGGAATACAGCAAATAATATTGTAATAACTATGTATGGTACCAGGTGGGTACTAGAAGTATTGGATGGAATCACTTCATAAATTACATAATTATCTGAACACTATGCTGTACACCTAAAAACTAATATAAAATAATATTGCGTGTCAACTCTAATTGAAAAATTAAAAAAGCTCCCCACCCCCGCCTAAAATTTGTTTAAAAGATATCGATTTGAAAGGCCACTATGTGCCAGAGAGCAAAAATAGATATACTAGTAGTCTCTGCCCACTTGAGGCAGGAAGTCTAGTTGGGAAACTTCACATGAAACTAATGTTCACACAAACAACTATGTAATTATAAATTGTGATAAGAGCTATGAAGGAAGAATACAGAGCGCTATGTGAAGGTTCAGTAGGGGAACCAATTTATACAGTGGGGGCCATGGAAGGCATCTGGACCAGTGACATTTAAGCTGAGACCTGAAATATAATTAAGTGAAAATGGGGCCACCCAGAACAAGCAACACGTGCGAAGGCTCTAAGGCAGGGAAGAACTGGTGAGAAATTGAAACATGTGGGTAGAACTTAATGAAGAGGAGAGAGATAGAGAACCTCAGCTGAAAGGATGTCAGAAGCAACAGAGAAAATATCCCTTAGAAAAATCCAGCATAGAAAAAGAATACAGAAAAAATAATGCTTCCAGTTTACAATGTTCTCTTATCTGTTGCCTCAGTTAATCTTCACCGTGAGGCAGGGAGGGCAAGCATAATTATGGTTATTTCTACCATTGAGATTCAAAGCTCAGCCAGGTACAAAGTTATGCCGATTTTTGTTTCATGATTCAGACTAGAGATGCAAACTGTGGGTTCTCTGGGAAGCCGGAAGGGAGCGGGTGGAATGAAGCATAAATAACCTACCGCTACGCTCTGTGCCCATCTGAAAAACGCAGGCTGTGAACTAAATTTCATAGCAATTTAATAGTATTTCTTGGTTGCCACTCTGTACCTACCTTCCTAGGTATTTCTGTGGACAGAAAACGAAATCTTGCATTTTGGAAAGTGACTTTTAAATTCGACAGTTTTTTAATTTTGAGATTTATACATCAGAACAAATTTGAGCATAGGCTGCCGATATCTGACTTGAACCTAAAAATCGGCGGAGTCCGAAGGGTTCAGGAAAACGAGAAACTACAACTCCCGGCAGGCCTCGGGGTTGGGTCTCCTCCCCCGCCCCAATCCCTCTCAATTCCGCCAGGGCAGGAGGCGACCAATGACGGCTAGCTATTTGAATAGACCAATAATATAATGAAATATAATGAAATTGTTCTGGCTGAGAAGGGGCGGTCAAGTCATCCAATCGTGTGGAAGAGGGGGGAACACTTTAGCCAATCCAAAGGCGCGGGGGCGGGGCCTAACGTGGGGGCGGTGGAAGCAGTTTGCTGACTAAGATGGCGACTGAGGCGCTGAATGAAGGGGAGGTGCCAGCTCGCGAGTCCGGTCGGAGGTGAGCCGAGGTTTTGGTCCAGCTGCCTAGGAAACGAGGCCGTGGGCTGGTCGTACTGACGCCTTTCCTTTGGGTGGTGGTGACTCAACGGGGCCGGACTTGGTGCCTTCCTCCCAAGACGTTTCGCACCCAGGCGCCTGCTGGGGCGGAGGCGCGGTGGCCCCGC